>NC_061109.1:43862481-43879981 GCF_015104395.2 Macrobrachium nipponense
CACATATTTGCACTCAAGAAATTTGTGTTATATAATCGCTGAAGTGGCCATGGCACAGTGAAACCGCTGTATCGATTCATTATAAAACTGTCTGGTTTACTAAAGTTTGGGGGTTACGACATTCATGCTACAGTTGTTAAAAAGATAAAGGAAACTAACTTAAAAACAGGAAACAATGTCCGTGATAAAAGAAACATCTGAAGCAACTTTTATCATTATTTCCTTGACACAGATACTATATATATATATATATATATATATATATATATATATATATATATATATATATATATATATATATATATATATAATATATATATATATATGTTACCTCGATGGTTAACTTGGATGAAATGACGCCAGTGTTTTTCATGGTTAACTTGGATGCTGAAAAAAAAAAATTAACTACCGCCAACTATTTTTTTTCTGGAAAAGAACGAATCGCGTAACTTCCCTCGAACTCTCATCCAATAGGATTTGAGGAGCCTATTACGAATTAAGGGATCCGAGCCCCCCCTTAATCCGGCCGAAGTTTGGGAAGCTTGAGACGGATACGTCGACAGCTACGGGCGATGCCGACCAAACTTTGAAACCAATTAGCGGCCTTCTTGCCGTGTAGAGCCTCCCAAAAGTTGTATTGGGAGGGGGGAAGGGGGAGAAACGGGAGGTGGGCCTGTAGGTGTATAGGAAGCATGGGATGTATAGGTGTTTAGGTCTTAAAGTTAGCGAAGACTTTGTGTTTTTGGCTCATGACTGTTCATTAAAAGCTTTTAGTTTGTCCATTGAAATTTGCGAGCAAGCTTTCATAAATAATTTCGCGCAATACGTAAAACATTTTTGTATCCATTTTAATCATACAAGAAAATCCATTTACCTTAGGCTCACATCGATGATATGGGATGACATAAAAATCAACTTGGATTACAGTGAAAAAATATCACAACAATTTAGAAACTCATGAAATCAGCAACAAATAGGAAAACTAACACAGAAGTTAAAGCGTTATCTTCTGAGTGAGACGTATAGTACAGTGCAAATATCAGACTGCAAAAACCAACACACAGTTAGTGAGTGTTACAGCAAATGAAACAAGAATGGTGCAGACACACCTCCCCAACTTGACCTGGTGCTCCTCCTCTATCACCAGTTAATTACAAACAAAGTTAAATCTAAGACACTTTGCCGAAAGTCCCAGGCTAATTTTAAATGTTCATATATTTCACCCGCATTCTCGTGTATCTAAAATACCATGATTCTTTCACCTTCGGATCTTTTAAGAAACTGTCTAGTTTCTCCAGTAGAAGGCCAATTGTCCTCTCTCCTAATCTTCCTTATTCGATTTCACTTTACTGTTGAAGTTTAATTGATCCACAACTCTCTAGTTCTTCGCCAAAGACCATAAAAATGCCGTAATAGTATTCTAATCAAATTAGAATTGGCCATAGAGATAGAAAATAATGCACATCAATAAACGTAAAACTACTCTTAACGTTTCCCTTCATTCCTAAAAGCTTCCCGTTTTTAAGAGGCGCTATGCCCCTTTGAGTGACGTCAGGGTCATTACTGATTCGCTTATCCCTTCCTTGTCTTCGTTCCCATTGGCCTTCTCTCATTCAAGCCGCGCATTTACCACCTTGCACAATTCCTCTAATATACAGCGATTGTAAAGACGGTTTACCAAATTCAGTCCATTATTCAAACAATTATTTCTGATTTTTCGAAAATGATCATTCCACTTCCTAAAAACTCATTTGGCTGTTTACGGATTTTTGGGACTGTTAACTAATATCAATAATGATATTAGCATAGAAAATAATGCAGACATTTCTCAATCAATTTACAGAAAAGAACCACTAACAAATATGAATAATATTATCAGTATTAAAAAATGGTGTACACATTTTTCAATCAATTGATGTAAGAAAGGGCCACTAACAAATATCTGTAATAATATTAATATAAAAAATAATGTAATAATTTTCCAATTATTTACAGGAAAGGACCACTAACAAACTTAAAAGACATTTTGTTTTCTGATGAGAAAAAGGTACAAAAACTTCCGCATCCAATATTTGATGTTCAGCTTCATTTCTTTAGCTCACACTTTATAAAATTGGAAACTTTACAAAAATCATGCATAACCAGACAGCTAAGATCTCTTTCAAAAACAATTGTTTGTTACAATTAAGGAACGTTAACCACCATTATCAAGCCTACTTTTTTTTTATCCTAGCTTAAGGCCATTTTGGCAGTACAAACATTCATGTAATTATAAAGAATAAAAAAAGCACGAATGACAGCATTCACTATTACAGTGAAAGGTTTCCCCACCCGAATTTCTGTCGAGTCATGTTTGGAGTGAAAAAAAAAAACGTTTTTCCTCCCTAAAATATTAAGCTAACCCAACACGCTGTAAAGGTCACGTAAGCTCCTCCTCTCTCTCTCTCTCTCTCTCTCTCTCTCTCTCTCTCTCTTCTATAATTATCATACTGCATGCGATACAACTATCTACACCAGGCTGAAAGCAGGCCGAGACGTGACGTCATCATTAGGATTTCTATAATTACTACTTAAAGTCGAATGACACTAGCCCAGGCCTTCTTAACACCGTTTCAGTATTATCTAAATCAAGCCCATACTGTTGCGTATTTAATATTTCCGCATTATTTCATTTTGCAAATTTGCTGCAGAAGTTTCACGCAATCATAATTTGTTGTTCGACACTTTTAATAAACTTAATCGCTGCATCAACCCAGTCTGCTCATCTCTTCCAGGAGATTTTTTATTTACTGCTTATCTCCTCCAGGAGATTTTTATTGACTGCTTATCTCTTCCAGGAGATTATCATCAAGTCAAAACTGCTATGAAACTTAGTGTTTAATTTCTGTTCACTAACACGGGTAACATCCAGACAGGCAAGCAGACGGGCAAATAAAGACAAGTTAATTTTCGTGTCTTCTTGAGCAGACAGAGATGGATTTACTTAGTCAAGTCTACTAACTGGCATCATCATAAGTATTAGGTAGGGTAATTTTTTTTTATTAAAAACAGCATAGACAATTATGTCGCCTCCGGAGAAGAAGAAGAAGAAGAAGAAGAAGTGAGAGAGAGAGAGAGAGAGAGAGAGAGAGAGAGAGCGCGTTAGCGGATGGGCGCATGGGGTAAGACAGAACCTGTTGTCAGCGCGTTCTCGTGATCCTCTTTCTCTCTCTCACTCTCTCAATGTCTCCCTCTCCAGTATGTGGCGCGGATTGGCTACGTGAGGTGTGTGCGTGTGGCGGGCGGTGTACTGAAGCCACCTTCGCCGCTCTTCTTCTCTCGGACATCATCATCGTCGTCGTCGCCACTTTGCTTTTCCGTCTCTTCTTCTTCCTCTTATTCTTCTTCGTTCGGGACATTTGTCAGCCGAGTTAGGTTTCTACACAACTCGGTCGACTAACTGTGCAACTTTTCCGGCAGTTTTCGTGAAACTCGGAGCGCGCCAACTTCCATGAGATGAAGTTGAATGGTCGCATGTGGAAAATATGTGGGGAGAAGTATGAGTCGTTGTAATGAAGCAGAACTGATGCTTCTATGATTCCTACTTCCAAGGCACGAGAGAATCAAATAAATAAATCAAATTTGACAAATGTTCTAGACACGTGGTCGGTGGATAACAGAGACAAGATATGAAGTGATGCTGGTAGTTTCTGGTTTTCCTCAAACTGAACTTTATATAAAATAGAGAAAACTTAAGTAAAAAAATTTTTGTCCCAGTGAGACAACACAGCGAGTCTTCGAGCATCTTGGATATACAGGTAACAAACTTCATGCATTTGCTTTCCTATTAATCTTGGTCACTTCATACAGTAATTTCTTTGCGTTTACTCCATTGTTGGCAAAACAGATAATGACATATTTTCCCATTTTCTCTTGAATACTATTGCCAGTTCAGTCCTCGTGTCAAACTTCTTCTCACAACTTTTAAAATTATTTTTCATACTTTCATCCGTCACTTGATTGTCAGTTACCTTTTTGAAAGGTAGTTGCCTACTTCCAATTTTAAATAGCTTTATATTTTACATTTAGATATTTTTTCCTTATGTTTTATAGGTATTTCTTGTTTTCCATTATGACTCTCATGAATAAAATACTATCACTTTTCTGCTACTTCTGATTTTTTTCATCTGTGCAGTTTGACATTGTTACCTCTAATTAACCTTATCATCCTAAATTACTTTCATCAATGTAACATAATTATCAACAATATAAGACTCTTCAGTATTATTGTTATCAGTGATCGTCACGTATGCGATTACCCACTGATACAGTTAGGAACATCGTTAACAAAATCTCCACCAGCCTTATTCTTCACCGATCTTGTTAATAAGCTCATACTATTAAGGGTAAATAGGCTACCTTAAAACTAAAGACTATTCCATTAATTTCAGTTTCATTATTGACGCCTTTTTCCCTTGACTGTAATTTTATCTTGAAATGAACTATACGTTCTTCTCTATTTTCAAGTGACATATTTCTCACCTCCATAACTCATGCCATTAAATATTCTTGGAAGTACCGACTCATATCTATAAAGAACCGAAGAAATTTCATCTCACTTCCAAAAATCACTTATTTACTCGCATCTACGCAAGATGACTTTACTGTCATCACGTTTTTCCTTTCATTTTTTCACTTACCAGCAACTAGACTTTTTATTTTTTCATCATCACTTGTTTATTCTCCTTGCCCACTGTCTTCGTTAATGAAGGTTGTCTGGTGTGTAATAATGGTTTAAATGAGAAATGACAGGTAAGTGAGTTAGTTCTTTAGTAAAATCGTCTATCGAATGTTCTACAAATTACAAGAGAAAATTATCTTTATGGAATGAGTCGTAAAGTTATTTAAAGTTTATAAACGTGGGTGGATAAATCACATAAAAAATTGCTTTGTCATTGCAAGGTATGCAATATTTGCGTTCGAACAGTGCCAAAGATGCAAAGCTTTTCTAAAATAAGTGGGATTTTCTCCCTTGGAAACTGTACAGTTTACACAAAAAAAGTTATCTTTTATACACTTCTTAGCGAAAATTTGTAATACCTTTAATACCCTTTCGATGATGAAACGAATTGTATTCAAGCAGTGCTGGCAGGAAAGAATTTTACTTTTGAGCAATGTATACCCACACAAGAGGCACTTAAGCAATGAATGTATGTACAATTGCGGTTCATTCTTGTTTTAGAAATTACATTTAGTATTAGTCCTAAGATTTCTTCTAATTCCGTACATTTTGCGCCTCTGAGAATCTCGATATGCGTAATAATATTTTCAATTTTACATCGAGTTATATGTAATGCTATTTCTCCTTTTATATAGCTTTATATGTATAGCTATTTCTCCTTTTATATCGAATTACACGTATAGCTATTTCTCCTTTGAATTCCAGTTATATGCAATTATATGCAAAGCTATTTCTCCTTTGACATCGAGTTATATGTAATGCTATTTCCCCTTTTACATGATGTTATACGTAATGCCATTTCTCCTTTGATAACCACTGAAACTCGGCGGCCGAATCAATGAAGAGGCTTCAGATAACATTAATAACCGAAAATCTGAATCATTCCATTGACCGACTGCGCAGGTATTAATCATAACCGAATCAAGCGGGAGATTTCTGGTCCCATTCATCACGAACTTTCGGATTACTTCGGTAACCAGAGTTCCAGTCGCATTTATCAACAGGCTTCTAACCACTTCAATCACGAGATCTCTCCTCTGCGTAATTACTGTGGTCATTATAACAGCCCCGATATGGCGTAAATGTGCCTCGCTGTCGAACTTCTCAGTTCCAGAAGTCCTTTATTCCTCACACCGTTGGACCCTGGAACAGCCTCCCTTCAGAGGATGTCGTGAGGTTGGAACCTCGTACGTTCAAGGGAAAATGCAATGCATTGTTACCATAATACTTTTCCTCTTACATCTTAAGACATTTTCTATCTATTTATGATTATATTTTTTGTCTTTTTGATAAGTGGGGTCTCTTCTTTCTGTATTTCACCTATTTCCTCTCAACTCCTAATGAGAACCATATTCTTTCGAAGCTTGAATTTCAAATTAACGGCACCTGTGGGCTTGTTCCATATGAATAGGTTTCATCTACTGAATGTAATAATAAAAATGATCAGTATTTACATACATTATCTATGTAATTTTAAGTCCTCTCTTATTTTTCAAAGCAATATTTTCCCATGAACTTCATCTTTCCTACGTGAATGTCCTCGCCAGCACTATCCGGACTAATCCTTACATCCAATATTCCTTCGTCCTAAGCTTACCGGATTCCAAATTCACCTTGTTCTGGAAATTACTCTCATGTCGCTTTTTTTTTTCAAACTTTGTTTCTCTCTCTTCGTGCTGTTCACGTATAGTTCCACGTCAGTCATAGTATAGACTAAGTTTTTCATGAAATCTTGAACAAATATGTCAGGAAAAAAATGTGCTGTCGATATCCTAATTAACGTTCAAAAATCATGCATATATTTCAGAATAAATATTATTACTATTATTCCTATCATCAAGTTTGCTCTCGATCCCTTTCGTTCACGTTCTCTCATAGGGATTGTTTAATACATGAAGCGTAGATGCCTATTCGTAACCTGAGACTGACTAAAGGCGATTATGCTGTACAAAACCTCATAGAGTAAAAAGGCCTTTGCTAATGAGTAAGTTTGTTTTCATAAGCTATGCTTATTTATTCTACATTATAAAACGCAGTGTATTCATATATTTGCCATTTTTCAACGTTTAATCGTCAAACAATTTTTTTGAGGCTTTAAAATGCAAAGCAAACGTTTTACAAACATAATTACTTAAATACAGAAGTCATGTTTGACAGGACATGTACATTTGTAGCAAAAAAAATAAAATAAAATAAAATAAAATAAATAAATTCTATAACTTTGCTTAACGTGGAAATCAATGGGATGAGCGGCCCAATGCCCTTATCTGGCCCAGGCTCGAAATAAAGAACCAAAAGGAGCGCAACTCTGGAGCAAGCAACGGAACTGTCTCCACAGTGATGAGGGTAAGTAAATGCAGAGTAAGACGGATTTTAGTTTGTAAAGAATTTGTAAGTAAGAATTATGAGGAGCTGTAATAATGAAAATAAGGATGGAGAGAGAATACTGCAAATAGTGAACCTGCAATGGAATACTGTAGACAGCCACTTCGAAAGAAATACTAGAAATGATTTTGAAATTACATATTGTAAATATTGGTTTTTAAATGAAGTACTGTTGTTAATTACAGAGCTTCATTCAAAAATAATTCCTTACAATATATCATATGAAAAACCCCTGTTTCAAGTATTTTATTTCAAATCGGAATTCTACAATATTCCATATTCCAGGATTATTATTTGCGATATTCTCTCGTGATTCACCTTATCTATTACAGCTCTTCAAAATTCTTATTTAATCTAATCTAATTCAAAGTCACTCTTTTAAAGTGCTGAATTTGAAAATGATTATTTTTAAACGAAATACTGTATTAAACAACTTTTGACTAAAATATATCAAACAACGACCTCAAAACAAAACCTGCAATTAACGACCTAAATTACGTATTGCCAATAACTAAAAAATAAAAATCGTTAGGAGCGATTACGAAACACAGAAAAATAACTTTGAAATTAAACATTACGAATGTCGACACAGAACGAAACCTTGCAATTAATGATCCGGAACTTTATAACATTAGTGTAAAAGATCGTTTTGAAGTTCGAAAGCAGAGTTTTTCTTGCTAACGACTTTTCTGCGTCTTTGAAGCAAAGTCCCCATGAATTATCTCTTTCGCCTTTCTCTTTTTCTTATCAGCCTCTTTCATGACTAGACGAATAAACTGAATGAAAGGAAAAATAAAACCCTTCGATAACAAAAGACATCAAATGAATTACAAACACAGATGGCAAAAACCGTTTTCAATCTTAGATCAAAGAAGGGTATCTGAGAAAAGCGGAGGTAAAAAAAAATTCACAAAAAACAAAGCTGTTTTCTCCACGATACAAAGACAAGATGAAGAAGAAAGATTAAATGCGACGGGAAAATGGTTTTATTGCTTCTCTTACAACGAACTGGAGAGAGAGAGAGAGAGAAAGAGGATTAATGAACTTGAATTAAGCTGCCGCCAACTATTTCTGGAAAAATCAGAAAGGGTTTGGAAAGCGATCGTCGGTTTTTTCCCAATTTCTCTTGTCCAATTGGAAACAGGCAGGAATAGTGTACCCTCAACTATCCGACTTTGGAAACCTATTCTTACTTCAGTTTTTCCTGACAAGTATAACAAATCATTCTTCTTGAGGCAGGGAGATGAGCCCCACTTTTAGTCTTTCACCCTTACTTTATAGGTTGTCGTCGGGAGTGGGTTACATATGGCACCGTACTTATATATAAAAAAAAAAAAAAAAAAAATTAAGTTCTCGACCTTCACCGTTGACACCAAAATACGAAAGCAACTGAAACTTTTCCTTCGAGTTGCTTGCGTGTTTTCAGTGTCGTGCTTTCAATGTATTTCTTCAGCTCCTTTTTCCATTAACTTTCCGCCGCCTACTGCAGTCCTACTTACATGCAGCCCTGCAGGATTTCTCTTTAGACTTAAGGGATTTTATTTTTACACTTTTACATACAATGATAAACGGCCTCTGAAAACATTCCATGAACTTTTACTATATTTTGGCAGTTATCGAGACTCTCATAACAGGAGTAAGTTTATCAGCGTATTACCCTTATTCCTATCTAAAATGTCCTTTACTTCCGACCACATTTTCATGACAAAATGCACGAGAATGGCAGACAAGGAAAGTATAATAACATTATCTCTTAGCATCTCACATTTACTTGACAAGCTACTAATGTTGAATCTACTTTGTTCATGGATAACCTCAGTAAGCATGACCAACCTAACAAGAATATCATGGTAAAGCAAGGCCTTCTATGATATTGGTCTGTGAATACTGTCGAAAGCCGTCTCGTATCTGGAGAGTCATCAAAAGGAGATTTTAAAATTCATTTCACTGTTGCACAATATATCTCAACACACATATTTGATCAGTGCAACCCCGGTCTTTTCTAATACTAGCTTGACAGCTCTTGAGAAGATATTTAGATTTAAAACTCCTTGCAGTATTGCACGTGATATCTAAATTTCTTGCAATACTGCACAACATATTTAAATTCCTTGCAGTACTGCACAAGAGATTTAAATTCCTCGCAGTATTGCACAACATATCTAAAGTCCTTGCAGCAATGCACAGGATACTTAAATTCCTTGCAGTATTGCGCGAAATATTTAAATTCCTTCCAGTATAGCACAAAATATTTAAATTGCATGCAGTATTGAACAAGATATTCAAATTCCTTGCAGCAATGCACAAGATATTTAAATTCCTTGCAGTATTGCGCAAAATTTAAATTCCTTGCACAAGATAATTGAATTCCTTGCAGTATTACACAAGCTATTCAAATTCCTTGCAGTATTGCACAAGATATTTAAATTCCTTGCAGTATTGCACAAAATATTTGAATTACATGCAGTATTGAATAAGATATGTAAATTCCTTGCAGTATTACACAAGATATTTAAATTCCTTGCAGTATTGCACGAAATATTTAAATTCCTTGCAGTATTGAATAAGATATGTAAATTCCTTGCAGTATTAACTACAAGTTATTTAAATTCCTGCAGTAGTGCACAAAATATTTAACTTCCTTGCAGTATTGCACAAAATATTTGAATTCCATGCAGTATTGAATAAGACAAGTAAATTCCTTGCAGTATTGCGTAAAATATTTAAATTCCTTGTAGTGTTGCACAAGATAATTGAATTCCTTGCAGTATTACACAAGTTATTTAAATTCCTTGAAGTATTGCACAAAATATTTTAAATTCCTTGCAATATTGCACAAAATATTAAATTCCTTGCAGTATTGCACAAAATATTTAAATTCCTTGCAGTATTGCACAAAATATTTAAATTCCTTGCAGTATTGCACAAAATATTTGAATTACATGCAGTATTGAATAAGATATGTAAATTCCTTGCAGTATTACACAAGATATTTAAATTCCCTGCAGTATTGCGCAAAATATTTAAATTCCTTGCAGTATTACACAAGATACTTGAATTCCTTGCAGTATCGCACAAAATATCTTAGCACAATTATTTGATCAGCGCAACTCCTGCCTTTTCGAAGATCAGCGTGTTCACTGCTAAGCTTTTATTTTTTTATTTTTTTTCAACGTATTGACACGAAGCATACTGAATATTTCCAGTGTAACTGATGCCTCTATAGTTACCTCATCGACTCAAGCCGCTTTCCTTTGGTAGTCTAGCTGTCTTACAATTGCCAATCAACAGGCCTTGTTTGCTCACTTCATATTCTGCGATACAGTCTAGTTAGCATACGCCATTGTCATTTTAATTTCACCTAAATTTAAACTGATTTCATCATAATTTGGTGTTTGCCATCTGCTGTATGACTTTATTATTAATCCACTTAAAAAAGTGTGTATGCTTTCCTAGGTGCATTAGGGCTGTCGTCAGCTCTGGTATATCAATCAAATTATTCCCTTCATAGCTTGTATTCATAACCACATAAACATTTTCTATTATTATTATTATTATTATTATTTTTTTTTTTTTTTTTTTTTTTTTTTTTTTTTTTTTTTTTGCTCTATCACAGTCCTCCAATTCGACTGGGATGGTATTTATAGTGTGGGGTTCCGGGTTGCACCCTGCCTCCTTAGGAGTCCATCACTTTTCTTACTATGTGTGCCGTTTCTAGGATCACACTCTTCTGCATGAGGCCCGGAGCTACTTCAGCCTCTAGTTTTTCTTTTTTTCTAGATTCCTTTTCAGGGATCTTGGGATCGTGCCTAGTGCTCCTATGATTATGGGTACGATTTCCACTGGCATATCCCATATCCTTTCTTATTTCTATTTTCAGATCTTGATACTTATCCATTTTTTTCCCTCTCTTTCTCCTTCAACTCTGGTGTCCCATGGTATTGCGACATCAATGAGTGATACTTTCTTCTTGACTTTGTCAATCAACGTCACGTCTGGTCTGTTTGCACGTATCCACCCTATCCGTTCTTATACCATAGTCCCCAGAGGATCTTTGCCTGATCGTTTTCTATCACTCCTTCAGGTTGGTGCTCGTACCACTTATTACTGCAAGGTAGCTGATGTTTCTTGCACAGGCTCCAGCGGAGGGCTTTTGCCACTGAATCATGCCTCTTTTTGTACTGGTTCTGTGCAAGTGCCAGGGCATTCGCTGCTATGTGGTTTATGGTTTCATTTTTCGTATTGCACTTCCTACATATGGGAGAGATGTTTCCGTCTATCGTTCTTTGAACATATCTGGTTCTTAGGGCCTGATCTTGTGCCGCTGTTTATCATTCCTTCAGTTTCCTTCTTTAGCTCTCCCCTCTGTAGCCATTGCCAATTGTCATCGCTGGCTAGTTGTCTTTAGTCCGTCTCAAATATTGTCCGTGCATTGGTTTGTTGTGCCAGTCCTCTGTTCTGTCTGTCATTCTCCTGTCTCTGTATATTTCTGGGTCTTCGTCTACTTTATTAGTCCTTCTTCCCATGCACTCTTGGAGCCACTCGTCTTCACTGGTTTTCAGATATTGCCCCATGCTCTGTTTTCTCGATGTTGACACAGTCCTCTATACTTAGTAGTCCTCTCCCTCCTTCCTTTCGTGTTATGTATAGTTCTGTCCGTATTTGCTCTTGGGTGTGTGCTTTGCGTATTGTCATATGTTTCCTGGTTTTCTGATCTATGCTGCGGAGTTCTGCCTTCGTCCATTCCACTATTCCTGCGCTGTATCTGATTACTGGCACTGCCCATGTGTTTATGGCTTTTATCATATTTCCGGCGTTGAGTTTTGACTTGAGTATCGCCTTAAGTCTCTGCATATATTCTTTCCTGATCGTGTCTTCATCTCTTGGTGTTTTATATCCCCTCCTTCCATTATTCCCAGGTATTTGTATCCTGTCTCATCTATGTGTTTGATGTTTGCTCCCATCTGGTATCTTTATCCCTTCAGTTTAACTTCATTATTTAGACTTATCCAGGTCTAATCCGATGTCCTTGCTATTATTATTATTATTAATTATTAATTATTATTATTATTATTATTATTATTATTATTATTATTATTATTGGAAGAAGGCCCTCTTTTAAACCAATTCTGTTGAATAAAATGGTAGAATTCAGCGAATTAATCTTCTATATTATCTTTTCATATTTTTCTTATTACTCGCGTTGTGCTGAGCCAAAAAAGCGAGTAATAAGAAAAATAGAAAAGATAATATATCAGATTAATTCGCTGAATTCTACCATTTTATTATTATATTATTAGTTATTATTATTATATTATTATTATTATTATTATTATTATTATTATTATTATTATCCCTCCTTTTGACAGGATAACAACAATGCCACTTCAAGATGACATGGCTTTTTACAGATCACCAGCCAGTTTGTCCAAACATTCTTCTCATCTCATCTTGCTCTGCGTTTAACTTCATTATTTAGACTTAAGAAATCAGCACGTCCCCTTCTAGTTCTCATCGGCCCCCTGAAATTCGTCTTCAAGCATCTTTTGCTTTTCTCTACTGTATCCCAGGTCTCATCCGATGTCTTGCTAATCAATATCCCGGGACTCCTCTTCCAGGAGATCGATACACTTTCTTGGTGTTAAATCAGTCCTCAGTGATTGTCTGTTCCACTTCATGGACGGTTTCTAACACTAAAAAAAATCCCTTTCGATAGTCAACTGCGAAAGCGTCTCGATGTTCGTACGAAAGCAACTTTTCAGTAGTAAATCTAGATGCTTTCTTGACTTCATTTAATAAATATACTAAAGGATACAGAGGTCCTTGTAGTGTGGAGGTCTTGATTAACAACAGCCCTTGCCATTGCCCGGTAGGTTTTGACAAGTTCATATTCAGGAAACTTCATCGTAGTAAACCCGATACTTTCTTAACTTTATTTAACAAATGTAATAAAAGACAGAGCGTTCCTTGTAGTTGCAGATCTTAGTTAATGAAGGCCCTTGCCATTGCCACTAGTTTTTACCAAACTTACCCAATGATTACCAGTGTTCATCATGAGCAAGGCCACAGTGTTCGACAGTATGTCTAACCCTCACCTACAGAAGTGTCAGGGTAGCCAATGCTTGACCTCGGTGCCCAAATCCACACATTCTCAGCATGGCCAGCTGAACAGACTCTTGCAACAAGAGAGCAATTCACTGAAGGTATTGCATACCATATTTCAGTTATCCCAAAATTATTCGTATCCTAACATATATAGGTGTTACATACATATAAGCACAGGCATATATATATATATATATATATATATATATATATATATATATATATATATATATATATATATATATATATATATATAAAATATATATATATATATCCTATACTTTTAATAAAGAACTTTTTTGCCAGTCATATATATATATATATATAAGATATATATATGGTAATATATATATATATATATATATATATATATAATAAGTCTATCACATACGTGATTCATATACATATATCGAATACAAATGTCCTTTAATATCTAATTCGCTCTTCCTCGGAATAATATATTTTCATATATGCTTAACCGAGGGGAAATTTATTAAGCGATAATAGAATTGGCCATCGACAGGCGCGAACCAGCGACTTCCCAATCCCAGGACTGGCATTGAAGCCTTAAACCACCCCGACACCGCAAGAGATATAAGTTCATGCCGCCTCCCACCTGAAAATACCTTTCGCGCGCACAGGTATTTTTTGTTATGGAGACTGCATCAACCCATCTCGTTCTCGGTGGCGTGGTAGTGCTTTTGCCCGCACGTAGTCATCCCACCTGAAATAACCTTTCGCGCGCACAGGTATTAATTCCGAGGTACAGCGAATTAGATATTAAAGGACATTTGTAGTTCTATATGTATATGAATCACGGTAATGTGATAGACTTATATGATGACTACGTGGCGGGCAAAAGCACTACCACGCCACCGAGAACGAGATACGTTGATGCAGTCTCCATAACAAAAAAACAAAAAAAATAACCTGTGCGTGCGAAAGGTATTTCAGGTGGGAGGCGGCATGAACTTATATCTTTTGCGGTGTCGGGGTGGTTTAAGGCTTCACTGCCAGTCCTGGGATTGGGAAGTCGCTGGTTCGCGCCTGTTGATGGCTAGTTCTATTATCGCTTAATAAATTCCCCTTCGGTTAAGCATATATGAAAATATATTAATTCCGAGGTAGAGCGAATTAGATATTAAAGGACATTTGTAGTTCGATATTATATATATATATATATATATATATATATATATATATATATATATATGTGTGTGTGTGTGTGTGTGTGTGTGTGTGTGTGTGTGTGTGTACATATGCCAAAACACACATTCGAAAAATACATTTAAAATTCCAAGGAAGCTTTAAATTGCAAAACATGAACTGCCTGCGCACATGGAGCAGACCAAGGATTTGAATAAGTAAACAAAAAAATAATCATATACATTTCTGCTCAATATACGCAAAGGCACAAGGCTTACGTAGTTTACTACTTTACAGCTTAATTACAATACACTGTTACACAGTTACACCTGAAACAGGAATATTCCCTTACCCTTAATGTAGATTTACCACCTTGCAAATGGCATCGTATTACCATGATCCGACGTTACCTAAGGTTATTCTCACCAGAGAGCAGAATAGATACTATCACTGTTGCATAAAGGCTGCTGCAGAGGCTTACTCGGGTCATTCCCAACTACATAACTTGAACCTCAGAGAGAAAGTGATAGACAGACTATATATTGATCATTAATATATGAAAGTTAAACCCCTCACTTACATACTTGAATTGATTGTTGCTGATTGGCACTACAAAGAGAGAGAGAGAGAGAGAGAGAAAGAGAGAGAGAGAGAGACCGAATCTATAACAAGCAGTTTCATTACAGGATGCAGGTTTTACATACTTTCATTCACCAGAGCGGACTATAATTACACATTCTCCCTTGATTAATATTCTTGTTTGTATTTGAATTTCCCTTTCTGGTCATTACAATATTATGTGCATATTAGTAATCTGAGGTCTTGAATGAAAAAAAAATATATAGTAGTTACGTAAGTACTAATAGTGAGTGCAAACTTATTGTGTGTCATTATTCCTGCAACAAACAGAATTACGAGTTAGAGTCCAAGGCATCAGCAATTCACACGTAAAGGAATTTCACTCGAAAGACATGGATCCGGTCACGTTGTGAGTCATTTCTGAAACATGAATGTATAAATAACAACAAATGCCACGAAGGCCTATAAAGCACCCACTACGTTGTTTCACTATCCTTCGTGGCATTTGCCTTTATATACACACACAACACACATATATATATATATATATATATATATATATATATATATATATATATATATATATCTACATACATATATATATATATATATATATATATATATATATACTATATATATATATATATATATTTATATATATATGTGTGTGTGTGTGTAACTGAATCAGGGAAATCTGAAACATGAATGTATAAATAACAACAAATGCCACGAAGGCCTATAAAGAGCACCCACTACGTTATTCCACTATCCTTCGTGGGCATTTGCCCATATATATATATTATAGATATATATATATATATATATATATATATATATATATATATATATATTAAAGATTTTTTGCCACGAAGGAAAAAATGAAATAGCAAGATATTTCGTATGATTCAGTATTCATATATATATATATATATATATATATATATATATATATATATATATATATATATATATATATATATGCAGGTCATTCGATATCATCTTACAAGTGTTAGACATGTTGAACAGAACCCGATGACAAGAATAACCGATGTTTCCAATAATTTTGAAGAACGGCTTAAATAAAGTAATATTCTTATATATGAAAATAAACATTTAACTTTGTGCATTATTTCTTTGATTGAAGCTCATGAAAAAAAAAAATTATATGATATAAAATAAATATATAATATAGTATATATATATATATAATATTATATATAATATAACTACTAATATTTATAAATATATATATATATTATGTGTAAACATTATTGTTAAAGAACGAAGTTTTTGACGTCTTCAATTTTCCTTTCCGGAGGAATTTCTATACATCTACCGGCATGAGTTTTTTTTTCATCAAAAGACTTCTGATATATCTTTCCAACAGTCTTGTACAAAAGCGTTGGAATCATTCTCAAATTCTTACCTTTTTATTTTTTGCTTCAAATTCTTGTAACGAAAAGATGTCTTTGGCAACATTTTTACATTTTCGAAGTTATATTTTGAAAACAATGTTTTTTAATTTTTTGTATTTTATGTATTTCACTTTTCTATTTTTATATTTTGTGTATGTAATTTTTTTTATTATGTGTATGCCATGTTTCTTTGTTTTTCTAACCTATCTATTGTTTGTACGGTGTTTTCACGTTGCATGGAACCAGTGGTTATTCAGCAACGGGACCAATGGCTTTACGTGACTTCCGAACCACGTCGAGAGTGAACTTCTATCACCAGAAATACAAATTTTTTTTTTTAAGTATTTTTTTTTTATCATACGCACACGTACTCAAAAACTGCACAGGAATGAATGAGTGTAAAGACGCAATTATACTACACCAAAAACACTCCAAGATGAAAAGCGACCAAATGTATTCACCCGACCAGAATATATATGATAGAGAAAAAAAAGTTTGACGAGGGATTCAAATCACAACATCTAAACTAAACACTTCATCCTTCTACGTCACAACATGCATCGTTAGTGTTGCCTTTGACAACCAGAGAGAGGGAGAGAGAGAGAGAAAGGAAAAGGGGAAAAAACGAACTCTTGGCTCGGCTCTTCACCCGAACCGAGAGGTAAAAGAAAAAAAAAATGTAGCTCTACGACGCAACAGGCAGTCACACACAGGTTATTGGTGGGACTTTTTTTTTTTTTTTTTCACCAGGAGAAATCATCTCGGATTGTTATTCTCGTTTGATGCTTTGTTGGCTTGAGTTTTCTTCGTTAGTTTCGCGTATCTTTGTGATGATTTATTTGTTTACAGGTTTACAAGCTACTTTTTTTTTTTTTTTTTACATTTTATGGAATGCCAACTTTCCACGCTTGATTTTAGCCATCTCTCTCTCTCTCTCTCTCTCTCTCTCTCTCTCTCTCTCTCTCTCTCTCTCCTCCTCCTCCTTCCTCCTCCTCCTCTGGATTGCTAATTACTCTCCAAGCTTAATATTAGCGCTCTCTCTCCTCTTTCTATGGACTACTAACTCCTTTCCAAGCTTAATATTCTCTCTATCTCTCTCTCTCTCTTCTCCTCCTCCTCCTCCTCCTCTGGACTGCTAATTCGTTTCCAA
>NC_061109.1:43882481-43912481 GCF_015104395.2 Macrobrachium nipponense
AGAGAGAGAGAGAGAGAGAGAGCTGACTTTGGAATTGGATGTAAGCTGGCAAATTCCTAAATGTGATTCATAGAAGTTTTGCTTCGGGAAACTTTTATGGGATGCCCAGTCTTATTCTGGGAACAGCAGTACCATACAGACCTAAAGACGAGGAAAAAGCGAAAAAGATATCAGGCATCAAATGTTTTATATGTTACGTCTCGTTGCCGTCCTGAGTATCGTAAAAATCACGCCATTAACAAGGTCTGTTGGTGCATTTAGAAAAAAGTTTTTTATTATCACGTCAAATTTTTAACCGTTATAAGTTCGCATACATTTCTTTCTATCCGAATAACATAATTTTTTTTTCTACGCTTTTGCTACAGTTTTCTGACATTTATTCTGCTGGTATATTTCAAAATCTATTATCAAACATTTCTGAAGTCAATGCCCTCAGTCTCTAAGAAATATTTAAAATGCTATTTCATATTTTATTTTACTTCTATTCCACTGTTCTCATACATTGCATAAATGGCATTTACATGGATTCTTCGATTTCCCTTCCTAAATAATATTTCTTTTCGAATACCATAATTAATGACGCGAGGAAATAACGTTTAATGTTACGTGTTCATTATCTCAAAATATAGCTCTATTTTCGATATTAACTTTCTCTTAATATTCAAAATACTCATATACACTGGCAATCCCTTAAGCAGTTAAGCTGTTTCGAATAACTGACGATCATTTCATAATTATTCAATTATTGGAACTTTGAAAAAATACAATCAAATAAGATTATTAGTCAAAGTCTTCGAAAGGGAATAAAAATTACGATGAAAGGACATGCGCCAAACAAACTCATAACTTATCATTTACTGAAGACCAGATGAAAGGAATTAACTTCCATGTATCTACTACGCTAATTTTAAGTGCTGCTATAGTGGCAAGATTACTTCAGTTTCCCAGGGAACACTTAGTCAATAAATTAGCATTCATAAAAAACGGCTTCCCCACGCGTTTTTTTTCCTCAAGGAAATGTATCTTAGTTGAGTTACCCAGAATAATGAGAGACCTTACAGCTCGTTCGGGTTGCACCAGGTCCCTCAGTGTGTGTGTGTGTGTGTGTGTGAGAGAGAGAGAGAGAGAGAGAGAGAGAGATTGCAACCCCAAGTAAATAAATTGAAAGACAGGCAATGATAACACCCAACAGAGAGAGAGAGAGAGAGAGAGAGAGAGAGATATTGCAACTCCAAGCAAATAAAGTGAAAGAAAGACTATCATAACAACACAGAGAGAGAGAGTTTATTTCCCGAGAAAGAATGAGAAAAGGGCTATTATCGCAATAGATAAACAGATACCAAAACAGCGTAAACGACTGAGAAAGACATGACCAGGAAGAGATGGGTGGATGGTTAGACAGATGATTGATGAGAAGATGCTAGCACATAATCCAAGTACAAAATAAAAACTAATGTATACGTATACTGTGTACTATATAATCAATGTACAAAGAACCTAATGTATACGTATACTGTATATATATACGTACATACATATATGTATACACACGCATATATACCTTGGGTGAGGAAACACTCCATCAATGATGGATGAGCCTATCTCGCTCTTGAGACTAACGGCAACCACATGTCATAACTGCATACTGAGGGATACTATCATACTAACGTGACGGTGCTAAATGGTACAACTTTGACAATGTTATTCTGGGAAGTGCCAATATTTGAGGGTGAAGATATAATGTACCTCAAAGCAGAGGAGCAAGTTATGCAGCGTTATGGAAAATCTATTAGGTTAAAGTTAAATATATCTCCTAGGGCTGGCCCGAAGGATTAGATATGTTTACGTGGCTAGGAACCAATTGGGTCTTAGCAACGGGACCTGCAGCTTATTGTGGGATCCGAACCACATTATATCGAGAAATAAATTTCTAATACTCTGATTCCACACTCCACCAGCCGGGAGTGTACTCGGTCTACCAGAATATTAGTCGAGCACGCAAACCACTCGTCCAGTGTGGAACTAAAATCTAGTGAGGAGCTGCTCCTAAGTGGGTGATGAACTGTTTCTGGGGCCGAAAGCTATCATGCTTTCCAGGCCTGTGTGATGTCAGAAAAGAAAAAAATGGCATAATCCAATGCTCTGCTTGGAGCAAAAAGTACCAAGTGGTTGGGGAAAAGGCTCCACTGCCCAAACCCATAACTATGGCGGTGGAAAAGCCACAGAAGGAATAAAATAACAGCCCTTGGGATCAATGTGTACCGGTGAGGTGTAGAAGAGGGTAAATGCAATATAGAAAAGCACTTACCTAGACAACAGTGGAAAGGAGGTTTGGGCAGGAATGGGGAAGAAAACAAGTGACTGTGTCTAGGGAGGCCGAAAGGTGTAAATCTAGAAAGATGTCGATCTTGAAGTGTCAGAATACCATGAGGGTGGAAGAATAAAAATATGCTAGTTGGAGGAACCTGTGGCCAAGTCATATATTCATCAGTGCAGTTGGAAAAGAAAAAATGGCGGGAAAAACAGTTGGTTTTAAGCGTTATCACAGAGTAAGTGGAAGGGCAAGTTGATGGATTTAATAGTGAGAAGAGGAATGGCTGGATATATATACATAATACATACATATTTACATACATACGTACATTTTATTATATATGTATATATAAACATAATATAAATAAATTTAATATATACATAATACATATATACATACATACATACATACATATATTTAATATGTTATGTATTCAATAAATTCCATTAATATGAAATTAAATATAATAATAATCTATATACAAAGAAAGAGAGAGAGAGAGAATACACACCATTTTCCGTATAAAAGAAACACGAACACATTGCGCGAAGTGTTTGCAAACCATGAAACAAAGTTACTGACAGGCTGTCTGTATCAGAAGTTAAGCCTTTATTTGAGTGACGAAAGGCAGAAATTTTATGAAAGCGCGTGCTGCATTTTAATTTCTGAAGTAACTGATTGATGTGGCGTGTTAATATTTACCGTTATGAAAAATGTGATGTTACCTTTTGCTTCCCAATTAAAAAAAAAATCCGGTATTGCACCAAGCTGAAACGACATTACGGGCGTAGATTAATTGATGAATTAAAAGTGTACATTACCTGCAGTTAAAATTGCATGGTGATATAGCCATACGTCCATTATATACGTATATAAACATATATAATACATAAAAATAATATTTATAAATATATAATATCATCATTTATATATATAATCATATATTCATATATACCAATGGCTGCCTTTATTTTGCCTTACAGTGTATCACCATCCTTTTAAAACAATTTTGTTTTCTTTTTTTTTTTACTGAAACGTGATGTTTTGGATAATGGTACAATGAATAAATGAGTGATAATAATCGTATCTTCCTCCCACGTCACATATTCTACAGAAATCGCCTCTTCACCCTTTGGAAAATCAAGCCTAGTTTTCGATTTTGATAACACTGAATAAATCCACAGTGGTGCAAGCTTACATACATATATATATATACATATATATATATATATTATATATATATATATATATATATATATATATATATATGTGTGTGGTGTGTGTGTATGTATATATATATATATATATATATTATGATATTATAATATATATAATATATTGTATATATATACAATAAAATATGTATAATATGTTTTCACTTACACTACTGTGAATTGCTTCACAATTTTAGTGACTAATGGTATTATGCGATTTTATGAATAATAATAATAATAATAATAATAATAATAATAATAATAATAATAATAATAATATATTGATAACCCTCTGGGCACTTAAAGGGATAAAAAAGAAAGAGGAAATTGCCAAACACTAATGAGAATAACCTTGACCATCTTCAGATACCAACAAACACAGTTTAAACGAGCTTGACCTTTGAACTTTTGAGCCCTAAAATCGTTAGCCCTCCCGTCTACGTCAAGTATGGCGAATTTTATCTTCCTTGCCGTCTTTCAGGAATTAATAATTCCTCAGTTGCGCGAAATAATGTTATGGATCGAGATACTTGCCTGCCATTATCACGGATGTGAGCAACGGCTTCCGCCCATCTTTGATGACTACATATAAAATTGCATATAAAATATCGGCCAAAGGCCAAGCACTGGGACCAGTGAGGTCATTCAGCGCTGAAACGGAAATTACAGTAAGAAGGTGAGAAAGATGTAACAGGAGGAAAACCTCGCAGTTGCGCTATGAATCACTTGTTAGATGAGGGTGGAAAGTAAGATGGAAGAAAGGGAATATAAGTGAGGTACAGTAATAGGAACGAAAGGGGTTGCAGCTATAGTGGCCGAAGGCACGCTGCAGAGAACCTTAAGCAGTGCCTACAGTTCACCGTATGAGGTGCACTGACGCCACTACCCGCCTACAGATGACCGATTCGAAAGGATGAATTTTGATCATAGTTTGGTCATGAGTTTGAAAAGAAAAAAAACGCAAATTGGAGACCAAAATTCTCGTATATTTTGAAATCCACATACATTTTCGGAGCGCCATGCGCGCCCCCCACCCCCTCTTCAATATGGCGACACCAAGAGCCAAAAGTTCCTCGCTGGACGAGTGGTGTTCGCGCTCGGCTTCCAATACGGTGGTCTGACGTTCGAATCCCGGCTCGGCCAACGTGGAATCAGAGGAATTTATTTCTGGTGATAGAAATTCATTTCTCGAATAAGTGTGGTTCGGATCCCACAATAAGCTGTAGGTCCCGTTGCTAGGTGACCAATTGGTTCCTAGCCACGTAAAAATATCTAATCCTTCGGGCCAGCCCTTGGAGACCAGTAAATCAGCTCAGTGGTCTGGTAAAACTAAGATATTCTTAACTTAACCAAGAGCCAACTACCGTCCATTATAAAATATTCATACAATCCATGAAACATTAGTAACTAATAAAACAGGAATCGTCACTGTCTGAGCGGGACGTTAAAAGAAATCATTTTTACGTTGTTTCTTATATTGGTTACGAACCAATAACTGATCTGTTAATCATCACAGTCATGAGACTTATTTGGGGCATTACAAAAATTGTTCCAACAATATACAAATCATTTTTCCAGGCTGAAAAGAGAAACCTAATGGCCTCTTTATTTCGTGACTGTGTGACACTAATAACTTTTTGCGTCGATTCTGTAACGAGGCTGGCTGTCAAATTAAGTGGCATATGTTAATTTTAACAACGGCATAAACAAAAATCGGAGGTTTGTCATTTTGAAATTATAATATTTACCTAACGTCAATGACAGTAAACTTAGTAAAGAGTGTTAGGAAATACGATCTTCATGACTGTGCAAGCCAAGTAAAAAAAAAAAGAAAGAAAAGGAAAAATATATATATATACTATATATTATATATATATATATATATATATATATATATATTTATATATAATATACATTTTTAGAAAACCTCCACACACACACACACACACACAATATATTATATATATATATATATATATATATATATATATCTATATATACACACACACACACACACACACACACACACACACATCTATATATATTTATATATATATATATATATATATATATATATATTATATATATATATGTGTGTGTGTGTGTGTGTGTGGAGGTTTTTCTAAAAATGTATTCGACAAAACATAACATAAAGGCGATACTCTACAGCACATGAAAAATACATTGTAAAAAACATAATCAAATATATATAGAATATACTGGTAACTTTTTACCAAATAGGAATGTAATTTTAATAACCCTAATGCCCCCTTAACTTCCTGAATTCTTCACACTTTCCGGATACGTTTGTCACTACAAGGCCTTAGATCCAAATGCAAGAAATATGAAGTAATTCTGGCGTTCGGTAGCAGGACGCGAACCTGCATCCAGAGAAGTCAGAACGGAAGATTATCTAGAAGTGTGTGAATTTTCGTTCTTTTTATCCATCGCTTATGCAAAAATCTTTGCCTTTTTTGCCTTTAGGTCTCGGCTAAGTAGTTAACAAAGCGAAATGTAACAATAACGTGAATATTCTTGCCTGAGTTTATTTCGAGTATAAACAGGATTAGTGTATTCAACCGCTTTCTAGTTCATTTGAATCTGTTCAAGATTATTCAAATTTATTTCAAAACTTACAGGCTTCAGATTCTGAACTGCTAATATCTTAGCATATTTAGGCATGAAGTTCGACAACAATCATGTATACAAATGCTACATATATACACACAAACACACATACATTCATATATATATATATACACATATGTGTGTGAGAGAGAGAGAGAGAGTTCACCTGTGCGCTCTTGTGCGTAACGAAGGAGAGTAGACGAAGTGTACTCCTAATCACAATGATGACTGGATGTGTCACACATTTCCTCCCGCATTTCGGAATATTAAATCTCATTTAAAATCAGCCCCAACGTCATCTCGGAAAACTACTGCCGTTATTAAATCCGTTATTACGAAAGAAAATGCCATAATAGAGGTTAATAGAGCAAAAGATCAGAATTCTTCAAATACCAAATCCCATTGACACGAACTAATAGCGTTTTCCACCTAAACCACGATAATTACTATCGAATTACTATCAGAAGTACATTCCGTATTGTACTCCTGTTTGAACTGTATTCTATGCATTTGTCCTGAAATACAATAATAAATTGCACTGGCTAATCTTTCTTCCTCCTTTTTTAATGAAAGTATGTTGATGAGAAGCATCAGCTGATATCCTCGAGTATAATAAAATATATTTGATAATTGCATGGAGCAATCTTTAATCTGCTTGCCGTAATCGTTAAAAGTATTGGGTAATCTTTAGTATTTTCATATACAGCATATCCATAGTGTTATAGCCGGCTATTATCTAATAGGACGAACTGTGTAAAACGTATTAGTTATTGAAAGGTCCGCTACTTAAGGACCAGCTTCCGTTGCATGTTCCCGAAAAGTGTTCAGGGACTTCACAGTATTCCTTCATGCATTATTCTTCGCGTCTATCCTTTATAAAAGCAATTCAATGCATAGGTTTCACGCCACGCTTCCCCTCTGTCCTCCTGCCCTACTCCTTTTCACTCCTCCTCTTTTACAGCAGTAGACTTCCTCTTTAATTCCTACTACTGCCAGCCTCGTAGAGTTCTCCCCCTCCATCTGTCGTCCTCTTCCTCTTTAAAGCTTCTGTTATTCCATATCAATTTCCTCACCCTTTTATTACCTCTGTTTAGACTCTTCTCTGTCTGATTGTTTCTCCGTGTTTATCACCGTCTCGAATTCCCGTATTCTATATATTTTTTTCTGCACGTTCTGTATTGTCTCATTCTTTGCCGTCAGTTTCCTCTTCCCTCTTCCCCTCCTTTATCATAAGTTCTCCTTTTCTCCTATATCCGTCTGGATCTCAGCGTGATCATTCTATCCTGAGAGAATCCACGACTCAAAGGTTCCTTTTTCTTCTTCGCTTGAACAGCTGTTTAATTTCGTTCTCGTATTATTATTATTCGCCTTCCCGCTCTTCCCCCTTCCTGGCTCTCAAGATCATATCGCAATTAATATTTCATGCATAAACATTCATCTGCAAATCCCCAAGCAACGTTCCCCACTCCACATCACGATGGATGGATGATGTTCAAATAATCCCTTCCATTTCCATTTAATGGGCCTTGTTATCCAAAGAGCAAATCTGAGCGATCGACACCTTATTATTATTATTATTATTATTATTATTATTATTATTATTATTATTATTATTATTCAGAGGATAAACCCAGTTCATAAGGAACAAGCCCACAGGGACCAATGACTTAAATTTCAAACGTCCGCCGAATATGGTGTCCATTCGAAAGAGATCAGCGACTAGAAAAACAGATGGATTAACAATCCGAATAACAATTAACAAACCTGACCAAATGAAATGAAAGGCTTCCTTGTAATGACAATGTCAACAGATTGAGCAGGGACAATAACGAGAGAAGGAATTCATAAGCAATAAGTACAACAACTGTCAACATATAATTTACAAAATGACATATTAAGTATTTCTGTTCAAGGAGAATAGAAACTTAGTATTTATGTAAGCGCTTATATATATATATATATATTATATATATATATATATATATATATATCATATATATAGTATGTATGATATATATATATATATATATATTATATATATATATATATATATATGTATGTATGTATATGAATGTGTGTATATGAAGACACGTCTGCGAAAAGGTACTCATGCACAACCGTATAGGAACACATTTAAATGAAAGTCTGTATACAAGTTTACCTTTGATATTTTATTCTTTTTTATTTCATTTCGAACAACAGCCTCAATTCCATGGACAGGACGCATTTGCGCTTTGCTCCTGAAGTCAGCATTACCTTAAATTTAACGAAACGCATATTATTATTCGCCAATCCTAGAGCTTCAATTATCCATATGTCAACTGACACGATTAAAGAGAGATATGCTTTTGCTCTGCCTTCCCTTTGTTTGCTTATTATTCACCTTTTGTTGCTGGCCTTCATGAAATGCAAACAAAAAATAATATAAAAAAAAAAACGGAAAAAATCAGCTTCACACTTTTCATTTTGTGCCTCGGTCCTTGATATGGTTTTTTTTTTTTTCTTTTTTTTTTGGCAGTGGGACGTAATCTCGATTCCTTTAAATCAACATTTGTAATGAATAACAGAGAAACGGGGAAATTAACATAAACCTGTTCTTTGAATTTGCATTAAATCATACGTTCATTGCCGCAAAATACGTTCAAATCAAAATGCCATTTTCAGTCACGTTTCATTATGATGTTGGTTTGCATGAGGAAGTAAATTAATTTTTTTTTTCTTGGTTTTCTGAAAAGAAAACTATTGTACCGGCTTTGTCTGTCCGTTCGCAATTTTTTCTGTCCGCCCTCAGATCTTAAAAACTACTGATGCTAGAGGGCTGTAAATTAGTATGTTGATCATCCACCCTCCATTCATCAAACACGCCAAATTGCAGCCCTCTAGCCTCAGTAGTCATTATATTTTTATTCAAGGTTAAAGTTAGCCATAATCGTGCATCTGGCAACGATATAGGCCAGTGCTCATATAGCACTGGGCCGTGGTAATTAGTTTCATGGGCCGCGGCTCATATAGCACTATACCAGGACCACCAAAAGATAGATGTAGTTTCGGTGGCCTTGATTATACGATGTACAAAAAACGAACTTCGGCTCACTTTTGCTTGTTGTATCTTTCATGATTTTCATACTGACGATGAAGTGCTGGGCAAAAATGAATAAATGAAAAAAAAACTAATTTCCATTTCTAGTGCTTCGTTTAACTCTGTCTTATAAATGAGTCTATTCGGTCACAGGAGAAAGATTTGGGACGAACTGACTAAGAGGTGGATTTACTTGAGCCGGATAATCCACAAGGCTTTCAAACCGCCTCCTTTTGCTACCCTTTTACTTTTGCTGTTTCCATCAGAGATAAACGAGGTCATAAGGGAGGGATAGAAAAAATGAAACTACTTAGGCTACAACAGCTATATAAGTCTACTTCTGGGATGACAAACATTCTTCTCAAAATGAGTTAAATCATAAATTTCGGGAAACTTGTAAGGGAGCAGAGGACGCTGTAACTTACCAAAGTTATCACAGAAAGTTTGATATAGTGGTTCTAACTTTAGCGGGTCCCTAATGTACGCCATCAATGAAAATAAACATAAAATATAAAGGAATGTATTTTATGAAAGAATACTCTGCAAACCGTGCATTAGTAATCAATACACCATAACCGCACAGTCGATTATTGTTAAGATTTCTAAGGCTTCCTTACTCAAGAAATTTCGCTCTTTGTTTAATTGTCTTATTTGACTGCAAAGAACTTCATTGGTCTCAACTTCTTTTTTATAATTTACTTTGAAGTTTCTCAATAAACATTTCAAAATATAACTACCATTGACACTGCTTGACCTAAGGTCAAAAATTGTTCTATGCTTATAGAGAATATAATTCAACAAACATCTCAAAAGATAACTAACACTGTCAATGCTAGACACAAGGTCTAAAATTGTGTTCTAGGCCTATTGTGGATATAGTTCAATACACATTTTAAAAGATAATTGCCAGTGACACTGCTTGAAATAAAGTCTAAAGTTGTGTTCTAAGCCTAGAGAGAGCTGTTCTTTCTCATGTGATCATTCAAAGTAAACTAAGAAAGAACTGGAGGCAGCACCTAATTCTTTAGTAATGGAGACTTGGAAGTTTACCAGACTTCATTCATTCCCACCTGATAACATTTGAACTTTGCACTGATAGTAATTCAAAACATCTCATGTCGCTTTAATCACTTCTAGATGGATCCCATCCAGCACATTTCTGATGAATCATTATTTTCATAAACATACAGATTGACGCCCGCACTTAGAAAACCAAATATTTCTCCAACTTTGAAGCCGGAAGTAATATAATTTCATAAACGCCAACAAAAATCAAACAACATGAAGTATGGAGAGAACGTGAAAGAAACACATGGCAAAAGACTGTATATATTTCAGACGTCTCAGGCGCACTTTTCAGTATACTGGAGACGGATCCGAGGTAAACAGAACACATCTCGTTCTCCTTTATATAAACTCTGCTAGCCTCCGATCGACTATCAGTAAGAAAAGCAGTTGCTAAAGGAATTTGCTAGTGTATATTTAGGCGTGCTATCTTTGGCATATTCTGTAAATTTTGCGAGATAGATAGATACATAGATATACTAGTGATGTCTAAGTCCCATTGTATTCGGTAATTACGAAAGTTATTATGTTACAGTTCAGAACCCAAAAACCAGATGTCATTACTTAATGGGATCAGCCCTTAAGGTGTTATACTGCACCCATTTCCATTCCTGAAATGTCATTCGCTCCAGTAACCGGCCGCCCCCCCTCCCCCTCCCCCCAGATTGCATGCACCTGAAGATAACGTTGCCAAAAAACCTTTCCACGAGCAGCCCCACAATTAAACCATTGAGATGTCAGACACAGCAACCCTTAAGTATTCCTGGATGCTCTTCTCTGTATTGCAACAGACCCTTTTTTTTTTTTAATCTTTTATACTGAAGAAGTGTGCCACAATGTATTATATATGTGTGTATATATATATATAATATATATATATATATATATATATATATATATAGATAGATAAGATAGATATATATATTATATATTACATATATATATATATAATATATATATATATATATTATATATATATATATAAAAAATAGGACTTCCTCGTATGAGTCCTGTTTGCTAACTTTTATTTCTAGGAAATAAACTTTTCTGAAACATCCTAAATACAACATCTCGATCTGGTACACTGATGATGTACTTATTGTCGTTAAAAATTAGCTCTCGAGAACTTCGGTGTGTGTGAATAATTATCACATCACCGTAATTCATATAAATTAATCAAGCTACAAATGTCCTTTGATATTTAATTCGCTCTACCTCGGAATTAACATACTTGTAATTTCATATGCGTAAACAGAATGGGAATTTTTAGTTGATATCAATTTCGTCCTCTCGTGGGTTCGAACCACCGCAAAGCAGACAGGGAAGAAACCAGGACTTCAGTGATGTTATCGATTCGGCTAACAAGTTTACATATATGAAAATATAATAATTCCGAGGTAGAGCGAATTAGTTATTAAAGGACATGTAGCTCGAATAAATAAATATATATATTCCTGTTTAATCTTTTCAAATGTCAGTTATTCTCACATATAGACACACACGCATACAATCCAGTGCTTCTTTCTATCAAAGGTTCCCGGGTAGGATCCCAAGTCGAGAAGGATCGACTTAGACCCAGAGCTTTGGCAGCTTCATCCCAAAAAACAAACTGAGAACCGGAAGTCTAACACCCTCCTGCTGTGAAAAAGAGCATATATGGGACAAGTAACAATGACCACTGCCTTAATAAGCATCTTGACACAGATCACATATCGTCCTGGAAAATAAATTTTAAAAATTTGTTTACAGCTCAAAGGCCGTTAAAATCATATTACAGGCAGCCCTCGATTAACAGCAGTATAAGTTAACGGCTATCCGCTTTTACGACACTTGTGTAGTGATGCTTTTAACTGGATTTTCGGGGTCGATCACTGGTTAGCAGCGCAGATATCCGGTTAGCAGTGCCAATTCCTAGTTAACAGCAGCACCAATATTCGGTTAGAGGCGCCGTTAAGCAGGTTTTAGTGCTATTATTACTGATTTTCGGTTAGCAGCGATTTTCAGTTAGCAGCATTGGCTGGGAAGGGAACCCCCATTGTTAACCGAGTGCTACCTGTATAAATAACTCTTGAGGGTAAAAATAGATTTCACTTGTCATAATTTTTTAATTCGCTGTACGGAGTAAACAAGTACTATTTCATAATTGCAGAATGGCTACACAGAAACTTTTCCAAAATACGTGACAATGTCATTTTTAGTTTTAATGAGTTCCAGTTGTGGAATGCCCTATTAAATTTGGACTGATGCAGGTTCCAGTTGCTAAATGCTGGATTTCTGGCTGAAGCTATTTATGAAATAATTAATATCATTCATTATTCCGGTAATGTTAGCTTACAATCCGAGTTTCTGTTTACCGGAGATATTTTACCGACTAAGAGGTGTTTGAACTATACTGAATAGACAGTCATAATATTTCATCAAATAATGGAGATTTTTAAATAACATTATTTCAATTTTAATTATATAAGCGAGAATTTTTAAATCTGCTTTTACGGTTCACTTAAAGTTATCAAGGCCAAACAACTACAGTAAGTGTTCAAGAGAATGTCTCTCCTTCGTCAAAAGTAGAATTCCCCTAATAAAATAAATAAATAAATAAACCCAGCACAATGATGGTTTCCCTGGAAATCCAGGTGCAGTACACGCGCTCACAAAAGGAACACATAATAATAGCCAGTTCCTGTAAGTAATGAAAGCGATTCGTAAGCCAATGCCTAATCCCTTTGTAATTGAAAATAACAATAGCTCCGTTTGTTGACAAATAAGGAACGTCGTAAGGGAAAAAGTAGAAAAAAATCAGTCGTATCAAGGCTCATCTCTCTCTCTCTCTCTCTCTCTCTCTCACCTTGGTATTTACTTTACTCAGGTATATTTTATCAGCCACCGATAGTGCTTATGCTTTGGATTTTATTCTCTCTCTCTCTCTCTCTCTCTCTCTCTCTCTCTCTCTCTCTCTCTCTCTCTCTCTCTCTCTCAATTTGGTATTTACTTTCTTCAAGTATATTTCCATCACCCTCTGATAGTGATTCTGCTTAAGTTTTATTCTCTCTCTCTCTCTCCTCTCTCTCTCTCTCTCTCTAAACTTGGTATTTACTTTATTCAGGTATATTTCATCTGCCACTGATAGTGATTCCTCTTTAGGTTTTATTCTCTCTCTCTCTCTCTCTCTCTCTCTCTCTCTCTCTCTCTCTCTCTCTCAATCAATCAACTTGTTATTTACTTTATTCAAGTATCAAGTATATTTCCATCACTCTGATATTGATTCTGCGTATGTTTTCCTCTCTCTCTGTCTCTGTCTCTCTCTGTCTCTGTCTCTCTCTCTCTCTCTCAATCAATCAACTTGGTATTTACTTTATTCAAGTATCAAGTATATTTCCATCACTCTGATATTGATTCTGCGTATGTTTTCCTCTCTCTCTCTCTCTCTCTCTCTCTCTCTCTCTCTCTCTCTCTCTCTCTCTCTCTCTCAATAAACTTGGTATTTACTTTATTCAGGTATATTTCATCAGGCACTAACAGTGTTTCTGCTTTAGGTTTCTCTCTCTCTCTCTCTCTCTCTCTCTCTCTCTCTCTCTCTCTCTCTCTCTCTCTCTCTCAGTCAATCAATCAACTTTATTCCAGTACATATATCATCAGCCACTAATAGTGTTTCTGCTTTAGGTTTTTATCTCTCTCTCTCTCTCTCTCTCTCTCTCTCTCTCTCTCTCTCTCTCTCTCTCTCTCTCTCTCTCTCACCTGGTATTTACATTTTCCAATGTATATCATCACCCCCTGATGGTGTTTCTGGTTTATGTTTTATCACAACTTAAATGATCTCACCCTAATCTAGATCTGCTTATTGTTGCACCCACATCACAAAACACTGAACTAACCATGGTTAATCTTCTCGTTTAATGTGCGTTTTCCACACTGATTGTTTTGTTTTGCTCTGGTTTTATGCAGGATACGAACAGCGCGTCAAAACGAGATTACATTGTTGGTTTTGAGAAATGAATATGTAAAAAGTGGTAGAAAAGTGTGTTTGTACGTATGTATGCATGAATGTGCATATATAAATATATATATATATATATATATATATATATATATATATATATATATATATATATATATATATATATATATTATATATATGATATATAATTTATTGTTATATATTGTTATATAATTATATATATATAATAGTCATATACGTATATGTATATTATATATATGTGTATAATATATATTATATTAATATATATATATAGATATACGTAATATATGAAAAATTGCTATTATATATTATATATATATATATATATGTATTATTAATTTAATTAATAAAAATTGCCCATTTTTATTTATTCATGAAACGCTTACGAGTAATATTTGTTAACCACTCTTTTCAAGTTATATTTATGATCAGTTTTATTCCAGCACCTCTCAGTCTAAATTAAGAAAATAAAACTAAAGTAATTCATAAAAGGTATAACATTAAGAACGTCATATTTCCTCCCCGAACACAAAGACCATTTCCGCAAAAACAACAGAAACATAAAACGGAGCAGAGGCAATATTTTCGCCCGAATTGTTTGTCGTACAAAAGGCCGGGAAGCATGAATAGGCAAAACGTGAATGCAAATACCTGTCAAAAAAGGCACCCAGCCCTGTGTCCATAAGAATACGGATTGCGGTTATTCCACACCCACCCCCCTTCCCATTTTCTGTTTTTTTGTTTTCTTCCATTGTTCGTCCGGGACCTTCGCATCTATGCATAAATTCATGAATGCACTCCCGCATGGACGTATTCAGAACAACAATCGTCCTCCCATACAGGATTCTACCTAATTGTGTGTATGACACTGAGGTGGTGTGTGTCAAACAAACTGGTGTGTATATAAATATATGTAAATAAATAATTGAATAAATATATAGATGTTATATGTATACATATATAATTTTATATATTATATAACTATTTACTTATATTCATATGAGTATAAATATACATACATACACACAACACCTAAGTGACATCAAAACAATTAGGATAATATATATATACATAATCATTTACTTATATTTATTTGAGTATATATATACATTCACACACCAGTTTGCCTGACATGCAACACCTCAGTGCCATACATACATACATACATACATACATACATATATATATATATATATATAATTGTGATTAACACAAAACAACTCAATATCACATAAACTAATAAGTAGAATCCTACATGGAAGGACCTTTGCTCTGAATGCATCTATGCACGTGAGCATTCATGAATTTAAGCATATATGCGAAGGCCCCAGACGGTGTATGTATGTATATAAGTATGTATACATGAATGCATATACTTATATACTTGCATAGACTTGATGCTGGATGGTTGGTCTACACTGAACCCAATCTTATACCCATGGTAGGATGTGAAAGGGAGAAGGACACCTGGCGTGGACCTCCGGACGATAACCAACCCTCAAAGGCTATAATCAGAACTGTATCCATAACTCCAACCCTCAAGGGCTATAATCAGAACTGTATCGAAAACTAGGCCTATGGCAAGAATTTTATTCACACTTTCCCTTTCTGAACTTTCACATTCAGTCTTTTCTTTACTCCAACGGTTTTTCTTTCAATATCTTCAAGGCGCAAACAATTTCTTAGCATCTCTGTGCCATTATGATAATATCTTAAATCTCTCCGGCATGAGGAACTTTCCGAGTGGATTGGGATATATAATTTAGGCGAGAGGCCAAGTGATAGGACTTGCGCGCTTTTGGTAGCACAAATTTACGACCACTTTTAAGCTCTTAGTATCAAGGAAAAATTTAAACCTTAGCGAAAAAATCTTGGAATTAGGCATTAATACTATCTAGACTAGACTGCCATAAATTGGAAAACTGCAGTATCTGCAAGATTTTCGAAACTGAGATATGCCACCTATTGGGCTCGTGAAACACTAATATACAAGGTACCGCAGTTTCAGAATAATTCTTCAATGCTTTCTACAAGTATTTCGGGAGTCCCATTTGCAGTAGCTGCAAAATCAGGAAGACAGAGGAGAATATGAATGTAGCAGAAATGAGAATGCTTAGGTGGATGTTTGGGGTGACAAGAGAGGATAGGATCCGAACTGACTACATAAGGGGGTCGACTAAAGTGGTGGAAGTATCAAAGAAAGTGCAGGAGGGGAGGCTGAGATGGTATGGACACCTGTTGAGGAGAGATGAGGACCACGCTGGGAGACATACTATGGGGATGGAGGTTCAAGGAAGAAGAAGAGGGAGGCCAAGAAAGAGATGGAAGGAATGTGTGAGAGGAGACTTACATGAGAAGGGAATTGATGGGGCAGAGGCGCTGGAAAGAAATAGATGGAAACGGCTCATCTGAAACGGCGACCCCATATAAAAAATGGGAACCAGCTGGGAAGAAGAAGATATCCCATTCTGATTAACGCCTTCATTCCATTTTCTGAAACTGATCATAAAGTCCCTTCAATATTATTTATTGGTAAAATATATCACATTATATAATATTTAAAATTATAATGATACTAAGCTTTGGACTTAGAATTCGGAGACTTTTCTCTAAATAAGAAGTAATTTTAGCATAAAACGTCGAAGTGGTACGTTCATAATTAAGCTATGTTACGAGGAAGGAAAGAAAAAAAACAAAATTTTTGAAATCACAAATAACATACTCCCTCAGTCTCAAATAACTCAAAACCAACATAAAATCAAAATCACTGGAGGCATATGAAATAAAGAATAGCACCTAATGGTAACAAAGACCAATAATCAATTTATCAGTCTAACTTTAAACATGAATTCTCAAATCAAATATCCCAAGTAAAAAATTAATATAATGCAGATATTTATTCAGAGGATGCATGTTACATTTGAAACTCTCGTGACATTTACTGATTATGATTTACGAAACGTAAATTTTGCACTGTCATGCAAGTACAGTACCCTTCATGCTAACGTGCTTTGATTTTTTTTTTCGTTACATTGATCGATTGCTTTCTTACTTCTTATTTGCTTCCCTAAGCTTAAATGAATTCTTCATTCTTATTCATTCTCATTTCAAAAATTTCAAAATAATTAATAATAACTAATAATAATAATAACTAATAATAATAATTAAATAATAATAATAATAATAATAATAATAATAAGGAGGAGGGGGAGGAGGAGGCAGGATGCAAACCCGGAACCCCATGCCATAAAAACCACCCAGTCGAATAGGACTGAGATAGAAAAATGATAATAATAATAATAATAATAATAATAATAATAATAATAATAATAATAATAATAATAATAATAATAATAATGAAAAGGAGTTAATCACGAGATAAACTACTAATATGAATATTGATTTCATGATACAACATCCTCTCTTGAACAACTACTAACATTTGTTTTTCTGTTTGGATAAATTTTCTTTGAATTCCTTACTAGCGTGTGCATATATATATATATATATTATATATATATATATATATATATATATATATATATATATATATATATATATATATATATATATATATATATATATATATATATATGTGTGTGTGTGTGAAATGTCCTGTCATATGTAGAAGGAATACAAACGAAACAAATCAAGTTTGTTTTGTTATAGAAATCTAGAGAAAATCGAACAAATTTTTCTCCATTATGGCTCCTCACCTTTGGCTTGGTATGCAATATGTACCTTTAAAAAATTACCCGTTCTTTTATTCTATTTGCATACATGCTTACAAAGTTATGATAATGAGTCACTTCGCAAGTATTTGCATATCAACAGGGGTATTTACAGTCAGCGGGCAACAGAGCTCACCTTAGGCATACACAAGTTTTGAAATCTCAAACAGATATATACATAAGTACACACCCACACACACACACACACATTTTTAGGTCATCCCACAGTTATAAAGTAAGGATAAGGAAAAAAATCTTGTTTTTAATGTCTAAAAAAAAATCAGTCGAATTCTGCTTATGTTAGAGAAGAACAAATATCCTTTGTGTGTGTGTGTGTGTGTGTGTGTATCTATCTATCTATCTATCTATCTATCTGTGTGTATAATATATATATATATATACTATATATATATATATATATATATATGTGTGTGTGTGTGTGTGTGTGTGTGTGTGTGTATACATATATAACTAAAACTATATCTATAGATATAGGTAATGACTGGTAATGCCGCCATCCAACCCTTCCTATTAATTCTTTGCATTATGGCAAAAACAAACCATTTGGTGCACCTTCGTCCGGCATTCCAGGAAAAGGGAGAAGTAATCGAAGATTTACGGTGCAACGTTCCATTGCAACCTTTCCATTAGCGAGAGTAAATGGCCCACCTGGTTTGTTGCAATAGCTACGAAGGTGATTTGCAGGATACATTGATGTCCATTAAGGGGTATGTTTGTGTTTTGTAGTAGAGCTGGGTGGTTTGTTGAGCAGCTAGTTATAAAAAAAATGGCCAGTCTATGCAGCTATCTATTACAGAAATTATCAATTATTCTCTCCTGTACGAAATAATTCATGTAAACTACTAACTGCATATAACTCGCATATAATTCTAATTCATTTCTCTATCGCCGTAGTGCCGATCATTCATCTACATGTATACTGCTAGTTACTACTTTATCCGCACGTAGCTACATTAAAAAATACGATTTTAGTATCAATTTACTTCCGTCCTACTGCTAAGTTTAAAAAGGCGTGATCGGACCTCCAGCTTATTCGTGGCTTGTGCAAAAATCTACAGTCAAATCGAGCGTTGTTTCATCAACGAAAATTAAAATATATACGCTTTACTTTATTAGACGTAATTGTTCTGCACTGTTTAACATGCACATTATTTATTTTTTGCATTTTCATTCTAAAAAGTCGATCATAAATATCCTATCCTAAAATTCCTGTATCGTTAACTCTACGCAAAACACCTTTTTCAGCCAATTTTAGGCTTTTTCCATAGACCTGCCTACTCCCAACAACAATAACAACAACAGCAAAGTAGTTTGTATGCTTACTCCCCGAGTAAACGAAAATCGTGAATCTCCTAAAGATCAAGAAAACGAAGCTGAACAGTTACCTCGCACATGCGTAAAATGAGCGTATTCGTAGCCCAAACAGGATAGAGCAAAGCTCTAAGCTGTACATTTATTGTTACTTTAATGGACTGGTAGGAAGCATTATCCTAACTAAATAAATGACGCCGCCACTACGGCTGTTATTCCATTAGAATGTAGATTAGTCTGCATAACGACCCTTTGTCTACCAAATTCATCCAATGATTAACAACTCGCTGGCGAGAGACAGGCGGCCTCTAACCTGACAGCGCGGCGCGAATAACCACACGCAACGAGTATACATACAATATACGTGTGTATATATATATATATATATATATATATATATATATATATATATATATATATATTATATATATATATATATATATTTGTTTGTTTGTATGGCGTTTTTATGTTCCATGGAACCAGTGGTTATTCAGCAACGGGACTAGCGGCTTCACGTGACTTCCGGACCACGTCGAGATTGACCTTCTGTCACCAGAAATGCACATCACTCACAACTCAATGGAATACCCGAGAATCGAACTCACGGCCACCGAGGTGGCAGGCAAAGACCATACCAACCACGCCACTGAGGCGCTTTGTATATATAGCGCTTGTATTCGTTGATCTATACTCGGATATTACTGATCTTTTAAATTAGGTTCCCAAAAACGAAACACCAGTGAGCATCATTTAAGTAGGAAAGTATTTTTCCACTTATTACAGTTAATAAGTTGTCAGTAGATACAACTTGAATAGTATTTTTTTACCGATCGATCACGCTATGTATTGGTTTTATATTCACTATGTAGATGTGTGAATTAAGCTAAAAGGCTTCTGGATTCCAATAACTTGTCGGAAAATGACATCAGAAACTGAACGGAAAATTTCCAGCTGCCAAGATTTCATAAATATTCATGGAACCCGTCAGAGGCAAAATGAAGCAAGTCGACAACACATGTTGAAGTCTTCGTTCGCCACAGATTAAGCTTATACACTCACGGGCAAAATATAATCTGGTGGATATTTTGAGGAACACCACGACACAAATTGTGTGGGCCCACTTCGCTCAGAAGAGGTAAACTGGAGTGGTTTCTTTTGCTGAATATTCATCAGTGGAGTGACCATGAAAACGTTGGCCTTTATTTCCACGTCGAGAATGCACCGAAATTTCTTCCGAACAATTGTGTTTTCTTTGGTGGTCTGTCCTATAGTGCTGCCAGACGCATGATCATGGCTAACCTTAACCTTAAATGAAAAAAAAAAATAAAAAAAAAAACTACCGAGGCTAGAGGGCTGCAATTTGCTATGGTTGATGATTGGAGGGTGGATGATCAACATACCTATTTGCAGCCCTCTAGTCTCAGTGGTTTTTCAGATCTGAGGGCGGACAGAAAAAGTGCGGACGGACAGACAGAGCCATCTCAAATAGTTTTCTTTTATAGAAACACTAAAATGGAGAAATCTGGAAAGAAAAATAGCCTCAGCTAACAGAAATGAAAGCTAAGACCGTGACAACAGTAAAATTCACTAAATAAGTTACAACTCAAATACTGTTTGAATCATTCATTAGATAAACCCCTACTCATATGGAACGACCCTACAGGGACCACTGACCTGAAATTCATGTTTGTTATTCAATAAAACCAGCATCAAGTCTGATAACGTTGTCCAACATTCAACAAGCAAATGGAGAATGGGTTCAGTGTTGACAAACTTGTTAATCAGCAACATAGCGGCCAAAATGTCTCAGTTGCAAGTCTTACCAACCAGCGAAGTAGATGCAATGGTGCCACGGGCCCAAATGTTGCTAATAGGTACCTGCAAGTATGCTGCCGGAAAGGTAGCTATTTATAGAAACGGATCTCAGGTGTACTGCGAGTCTGTGAGGCGTAAGTATCATCAGCTGAGCCGAGAATGTAAATAAGGTTTCAAGAGAGAGAGAGAGAGAGAGAGAGAGGTATACGCTCTAGTAGAGATCTTAGCGCATTTCCGCCAGCCTACTGCACTTTCTGTTGTTTCTTCTTCTTCTTTTTTAAAGTAAGCGGGAGGATCCCGCTCTTGTATTTGTTTACACCGGCGTCCGATCGATTTCAAGGGCATGCGGTTGCGTTCAATGCGATGTCAGACAAATAAAAAGACTCGTTCTTTTGGTTTGCCCTATTCTTAACCTTCCCCCTCCTCTCCCCCACTTTCCCCAGTTCCCTCGGTTATCATTGGAACGGAATACTATATAAAATGTAGGCCAAAGGCCAAGCACTGGGACCTATAAGGTTATTGAGCGCTGGAAGGCAAGTTGATAACAAAATAATTTTCAACACAGGAGGAAATCCTCGCAAGGTTCACTATGAAACAGTTGGAAAGTAAAATGGAAGAAGGGGGATATGAACGAAGGTACAGTAAAAGGAATGAAAGGAGGTTGTAGCTATGGGCTGAATGGACGCTGCATACAACCGTAAGAAATGCCTTCAGTTCACCACGTGAGGTGCACTGATGGCACTGCCTCCCCATACTCGTTAATTATCTTAATCACCCTACTCCTTCCATCTTGTCTTCAAGTAAAACCTTACGATGTTATCAACACTTCTTGGAATTGCGTGGCCCTTTCTCTGCTTATTTTATATTTTTTTATGTACAACAGAGTCTATACAAAAAAAATCCATTAACTATATATTTCTTGTAAGAAATATATCATGTAGATTTTTATATACAGCAGACTCTATCGAACAACTCGTATATTTTCTGGAAGAATTGAACGATGTTAAATATGGCAATACTTGATCGAAAGTAGGAAAATATACTGTTTAGCTGCGTTGTCAATCCTCAGTTTGCCGTTGCTTCCATCAACAAAGTCGGATGGAGATTATGCAGTAAACTAGTTCCTCACTGGATGAGTGGTTTGCGTACCCGCTTATCAATTTGGTAGCCCGTGTTCGATCCCCGCTGGTGCCAATGCGGAACCAGGGGAATTTATTTCTGGTGATTAAAAATTCATTTCTCGATGTAACATAGTTCGGATCCCACAATAAGCTGTGTAGGTCCCGTTTTGCTAAGTAACCTATAGCCACGTGAAAATATCTAGTCCTTCGAGTCAGCCCTACGAGAGCTGTTAATCAAATCAGTATACTTATGCAATAACTGCCAAGACAATATCTCAAGTAATAATTATTGAAGGGTTCTCAGTTTAAAACTCGATGGTCGTTTTCCTGATTCAGTACGAATGTGAACTAACTGCGGATAATATTGATAAAAGCTATTGATATTCTCTTCCTAATGGATTCATTAGAATGGAGTTAGACATAAAATTTAAACCAATGGCCATGAGATGGGACCTACGTGGTCATTCACCGCAATATGGAAATTGAGGTTAGAAAGGTTTGAAAAGTGCAACAGGAGGGAAACCTCGCAGTTGCTCTATGAAACAACTGTTAGTAGAGGGTGGAAAGTAATATGGAGTAAAGAGAATATGAACGGTGGTACAGTAAAATGAATGAAAGTGGGGGTATTGCTATCAGTACAACTCACGTGGTGCACTGTAAGCATTACTTGAGGGTATTTGCAACGTCCCTTTGGACCCTAGCTGCAACCTTTCTCATTTCTTTTACTGTACCTCCGTTCATATTCTCTTTCTTCCAACTGACTTTCCACCCCCTCTGAAAATGTTTTCCTAATGCAACCGCCATGCTACACCGTTCAAACCTTGTTACTGTCAATTTTATCTTTTAGCGCTGATTGACCTCATTGGTCCTAGCGCTTGGACTTTGGCGTAAATTCTATACTTTACTCTATTCTAATGAAAGTGGGTGCTGCAAAGAATATTAAGTAATGCCTACTGTACGCTGTGTGAGGTGCACTGTTGGCACTAACCCGCTACGGGGTAAAGTAAATAAAAGAGGAGACAGCTTACAATCATCATCATCATCAAATTATTTCTATCAATGTCCAATAACCTCCCATTTCAGCTCGGTTCAGTAAAAAAAAAAAAAAAAAAAAAAAAATTGAATCACTTAAGATTCCAATAAAACCTCTGATTCCTCTTTTCATAGCAAAATATTAGGTGCTGAGTTCGCCGTAAGGATGTCAAGTTTGATGAGGCAAATCGAGTTAGTTACTTAAATCACATTTCAATCATGTCAATGCAGCTGTGTCTGTTGGAGTCGAGGAGAAGTCGTGGGGTTAACAACCTCATCACAAAAGAGAGAGAGAGAGAGAGAGAGAGAGAGAGAGGCGGTTTTACGTGACATGACCGTTGTTTGATTTCATCCGGGAACTTGCCCATTACTGGAGGTGGTTATATATACCGAACCTACTGCTCTCTCTGACCAGATCTATATGTATTTCTAAAAATCCCAGTGGTATACACATATGTATGAATTTTTATCACATCACCGTGATTCATATACATGCATTAAGCTACAAATGTTATTTAATATTCAATTCGCTCGACCTCGGAATTAATATATTTTCATAGGTATATATGTATATGTAAACCGAAGGGGAATTTTCGAGTTGGTAATAATTTCATCATCTCGTGGATTCGAATCAACGCACATAGGAAAAATCAGGACTTCAGTGATGTTACCGACTTGTTGGCCGAGTCGCTAACTTCACTTACCGACTTGTTGGCCAAGTCGCTGACTTCACTGAAGTCCTGATTTCTACTCTTTGCGCTGGTTCGAATCCACGAGATGACGAAATTATTAGCAACTAAAAAATTCCCCTTCGGTTAACATATGTGAAAATATATTAATTCCGAAATAAAGGGAATTAGATATTAAAGGACATTTGTAGCTTAATGAACACATATGTATATATACATACACTTATATAAACATTTAGTTACATACATACTGGGTGTATATATATATATATATATATATATATATATATATATATATATATATATTATAATATATATAATAATATATATATAATATATATATAATTATGTATATATATAATATATATATATATATATATATATATATAATATATATATATATATATATATATATATATATATATATATATATATATATAAGCACATGAGAGGCTGCGTATGTACGTATATATGCATCTAATTAATCTCAAGGTAAATTTTATTCAACTTCATGGGAAGATAAGAAAACAAAGAAATTCAAGCAAGAACATATGATATATCCACTACCACTCTCACTAAGGTTTTCCCTGCGTAGGATGTTGGCCGATATTGTCCTCAACAAGTGTGACGATGTCGCGTCCTTTGTGCGTCTTTTTTCGGGTCATGGAACGCATTATAAGCCTCTTTTACTCCGAGATGAACCCTTTCACTCTCCCCTGACGTCCTGTCTGCTGTGTGAAGGTTATCATTCTCCGGACTTGTCAAAAAATCGCGAGGAGAAAATGCGCCCGATTACTTTCCTTTCTCTCCTCTCATCGGTGTAACATTTAATATAGTTAGTTACTTAGTTATTTTATTGACAAATTTATACACTTATTAGTACAAATTTGTCTACAAAGAGACATAATACAAAATAAACAAAGTGGAAATTAATCGCTTCTGTTCTTGCAAGTACATGGCCTACAAAGAAAAATACATCAAGAAAAATACACCACCAAGCGCAAATAACAAAAGCCTATACGACTACAAAAAACGAAAAAAAAGGGGGGACATAGATAAGGAGAACTCCTGGATTTGAATCATAGTCTTCGTCTTATCTTCATTATAGATATTAAAATCAACTCGGAAATTTATAAAAAGGATTTTTGTATTGTGAACTGATGTGAATAAACTCCCTTTTCATGAAACAGAGCTTGCTTAAATGTTCCACTGAACGCTCATTTTTGATGGGCTAAAAGCACCTGGATTTTTCATACTAGGGACACCCCTTGTAGCATTCACTGACTTCATTCGTTAGAATGGATGATCATATCGAGCCTAAAAGCAATGCTGCGAGATTATCTTAACAGTTTCACTGATATCTGGCTGATATTCACAATTTGCGGAGGATTGTACAGCCACACTAATTTATGGCACAGGACTAGCATTCTACAGGAAGGAAATACTATTTCGCTTTCAAGGTATGTTCTAGGATGCTATCAATAAAGGATTTATTTATCGTAAAGAATAATTGCAAACCAAAATATGAAGACACTTTCAGGAAAAAATTTAAAATAATGCATATTCCTACTCCTCTTGTTACCTTAGATTCAGCACCTGAAGTGTAATTGTCAGTTTCTTGGCAGAAACTGATAAATCTGGCTTCATTTCCGTTGAACAAAGTAGTTCTCTTAATTAAAGGGGAAACTAATGAACTGCGAATCAAGAGTGACATCAACTAATGCTTAGATTATATCTCACGCTGTGTTACAAAATACATTTTGCAAATAATGTATTTTTGCAGAAATGATCAATGGCAGTCCAGGTTTCCGAGATAACTTCCAAAACTGAACTAAAAGGATAAAAAACCAGTACTGGCTACGACTGAGTTGAAGTTTTTACCGCATATGGCGCTCCAGAGAAAATCTTTGACAAGAGTAAGAGTATTGCAATCTTGCAAGAACAAGCCCCTGTCAATGATAAAGCAGCTCCACTTTGTTCAACATCAACGGATGCTCAACTTCTTCACGTCCTCTTAACTTTTTATACAACGAGATGCCTTATTTCAACTCGTAAAATATTCATGGAGATGAAAACTCGTGCTTGGTTTCTCTCAAAAGTTAGGGGAAGGCCAAAAGGATTGTGAAGGAATGGAAAATAGCGCGGAAATTTACTCTCTGATCGCGGTTGAAGCTCGCACAAAGTCATAGACGCCTTTGCCAAGTATGGCTTTCAGATCCACTATCCATGGAGTTCATTGCCTCCGGCAAGTTGTTCATGCGCCCTGCTCTGTCTGCTTGCTTACTTGTATGTCTGTTAGTTTTCGAATGCTGTCCACATATCTCAAAAGAATTTTTGTAGACGAATGGATCAATACGTCCGGGAAAAATTGACTACATTTTGAAATGACCCTGAAAACGGATACAAATCCTATATTATTATTATTATTATTATTATTATTATTATTATTATTATTATTATTATTATTATTATTATTGTACCAAACCGTAAACAATATAATATAAGAAAGGGTCCAGATGGTAAGTTCCGAACCTCGTGACGTCACACACCATTCTGAAGTTCGGACCGAAGTACCTTCATTATGCATAATTTTTTGTGCCCAGTAGGACACGGTAGCTGTAAGATAAACGGTGAGTTTGTTACCTATAACACATCGCTGTTACTCGCCGAAAAAAAAATATACGAATAGATACTGCACTGAATTTTGCGTTAGACGAAGCATATATTATACATTTTCTAAGCACTGTTACGGGATCTTACAAAAACAGGCTTAACACCTGGTATATTTCTCTGTGTAAAACGTACTCAGTATTTCCCAGATACAGTAACAGCAATAACCGAATTGTGGATATATAGGATGACATGAATTTGGTGAAAACAGTGCAATAATTGCATGAGCAAGCATCCAAATAACTGACAAATCTAATGCAATCTTATGATATTATCGACAGTGTTTGTAAGAGTTATGTATGCATAATACATTTCGACAGAAGATAATGCGATATTATTTTTTGTCGAAATGTACTATGCATACATAACTCTTACAAACGCCGTCGATAATATGCTAAAATTGCATTCAATATTTTGGTTTCGAAAGCAAAATCTGTTAAGAAAAAACCAAAACCAGTGATTTCTCGATATATAATGAACTTCCCCTCAACCCAAAATTCAGACTAAATATTCCTCAGGAATATTACTCTGAAAGCTTAGGCATTTAATCAGAGAAACCCTCCAAACGTTGCTCAATCATTGCATTAATGATCCGACTTGATGAAGAGCTCAGATAGGCGAACTGCCCACTTGCAACTGGCAGCCATCGTTTCATAATTCAACTACACGCAGAGTTTTAGAATTTTAGCAATGTACTGAAAATGGAGTAGCTAATTCTTGCACGAATTTATTCTCGTGGAAAATAGCGTAAGTTTATTCGTGCGATATAAATTCAAAGTATTTGCTCGGAATGATGCACATCGCTCAAGTAATACCCGAGGAGAACTTTGCAAAGGCTTCGTGCTCCAAAACCTTGTGAAAACACTTTCCGGCTGCGCGTGCAATAAGCATATCAAATTGCCTTCAGCCTTTGGTCATGATAAGTGCCTAAGTCTATGCAGAACGTCATTATTATGCATTGAAACTCTCTCTCTCTCTCTCTCTCTCTCTCTCTCTCTCTCTCTCTCTCTCTCTCTCTCATACATGTTCTTTAATGATATGCCAAGAAATATACAGCCATGTCTCGCTTCGTAAAATAAACTAATTCTCTCTCTCTCTCTCTCTCTCTCATACATTTCCTTTTATATACCCAAAAGATTCTACAGCCATTTCTTTCTGACCATACATTCTTCGTATGATAAAACAAATCTCTCTCTCTCTCTCTCTCTCTCTCTCTCTCTCTCTCTCTCTCTCTCTCTCTCTTCAAATGTAATTTCGTCGCATCTCCGCGGATGGATACAATGCATGAAATGATTTGACACCAACCTAATAAATAATACAACGATAATGAACTACCAGGAACAGGAAGAACCATCAGCTTCGAGACGAGAAGTGACCTCTTACATTTCTAGTGATGCAAATCGACGCTTTGGCAAGACAAGCGCACAGAAACGCCATTAAGGTTTGAAGTTTATCCAACCAGTAAAAATTGAATGTCAGCGCGTAGTCCAAGAACGAATGTTGAATTATGAAATCAATATTCGCATTAGTTGTTTATCTAACCCCCTTGTTACTTTTATTATTATTATTATTATTATTTTTTTTTTTTTTTTTTGCTCTATCACAGTCCTCCAATTCGACTGGGTGGTATTTATAGTGTGGGGTTCCGGGTTGCATCCTGCCTCCTTAGGAGTCCATCACTTTTCTTACTATGTGTGCCGTTTCTAGGATCACACTCTTCTGCATGAGGCCCGGAGCTACTTCAGCCTCTACTTTTTCCAGATTCCTTTTCAGGGATCTTGGGATCGTGCCTAGTGCTCCTATGATTATGGGTACGATTTCCACTGGCATATCCCATATCCTTCTTATTTCTATTTTCAGATCTTGATACTTATCCATTTTTTTCCTCTCTTTCTCTCAACAATCTGGTGTCCCATGGTATTGCGACATCAATGAGTGATACTTTCTTCTTGACTTTGTCAATCAACGTCACGTCTGGTCTGTTTGCACGTATCACCCTATCCGTTCTGATACCATAGTCCCAGAGGATCTTTGCCTGATCGTTTTCTATCACTCCTTCAGGTTGGTGCTCGTACCACTTATTACTGCAAGGTAGCTGATGTTTCTTGCACAGGCTCCAGTGGAGGGCTTTTGCCACTGAATCATGCCTCTTTTTGTACTGGTTCTGTGCAAGTGCCGGGCATTCACTTGCTATGTGGTTTATGGTTTCATTTTTCGTATTGCACTTCCTACATATGGGAGAGATGTTATTTCCGTCTATCATACTTGGTTCTTAGGGCCTGATCTTGTGCCGCTGTTATCATTCCTTCAGTTTCCTTCTTTAGCTCTCCCCTCTGTTGCCATTGCCAATTGTCATCGCTGGCTAGTTCTTTAGTCTGTCTCATGTATTGTCCGTGCATTGGTTTGTTGTGCAGTCTCTCTTCTTTCTGTCTTTCTCCTGTCTCTGTTATTTCTGGGTCTTCGTCTACTTTTATTAGTCCTTCTTCCCATGCACTCTTTAGCCACTCGTCTTCACTGGTTTTCAGATATTGCCCCAGTGCTCTGTTTTCGATGTTGACGCAGTCCTCTATACTTAGTAGTCCTCTCCCTCCTTCCTTTCGTGTTATGTATAGTCTGTCCGTATTTGCTCTTGGGTGTAGTGCTTTGTGTATTGTCATTTGTTTCCTGGTTTTCCTGATCTATGGTGCGGAGTTCTGCCTTCGTCCATTCCACTATTCCTGCGCTGTATCTGATTACTGGCACTGCCATGTGTTTTATGGCTTTTATCATATTTCCGGCGTGGAGTTTTGACTTGAGTATCGCCTTGAGTCTCTGCATATATTCTTTCCTGATCGTGTCCTTCATCTCTTGGTGTTTTATATCTCCTCCTTCCATTATTCCCAGGTATTTGTATCCTGTCTCATCTATGTGTTTGATGTTGCTCCCATCTGGTAGCTTTATCCCTTCAGTTCTCGTTACTTTGCCCTTTTTGTATGTTGACTAAGGCGCATTTTTCTATTCCAAACTCCATCCTGATGTCCCAGATACAATCCTTACAGTCTGGATTAGGGTATCTATTTCCTTGATGCTCTTACCATACAGCTTGATGTCGTCCATGAACATCAGATGGTTGATTCTGTTGCCTCTTTTCTTGAGTTGGTACCCGGCATCCATCTTCTGTAGTACTTTTGTCATGGGAATCATGGCTACTACGAAGAGTAGTGGGGACAGTGAGTCGCCCTGGAAGATCCCTCTCCTGATATTAACCTCTGCTAGTCTTTTTCCAGAGCTTGTAAGTATTGTATTCCAGTTGCGTATTGTATTTTGAGGAAGCTGATGGTATTTTCCTCTGCCC
>NC_061109.1:43919981-43924981 GCF_015104395.2 Macrobrachium nipponense
TTCTCTTCTCATCAGGTCTGATATTTGTTAATAGCTGGCCGATGTTCATATTCTGGTTAAAGAAATGTCTTCTAAAAATATTAATTTATTGATATGATAGCTAAAAGTGGCGTATGGTCACCGTAGAGTTTACAAATCGTAGTCTGGACGTAGCGGAATTCCAATAATAATAATAACAACCTTTTTGACAATAATTTTTTTTATTTTTCAAATTCGCAAAATGACTTGAAATCAAACTGAAGCCAGTTTGTTTGGGAATAGACCGACGTAACACAAATCCAGTTCCACGCCGCCGAATAGAATCTTTGGCGCTGATGGCACGAGGTCTTGCGATAATCATAGACGAGATTAATAAATTTACAAAACTTTTTCAGCAAATATGATCAAAATACGCCGTCATACCTTCTCCTTCACTAGCACGCAAGAAGTATGCTTAAACATGATTTGCATGGAAAGGAGTTTTAAGGAAAGGCGATTAGTTGCCTTCCATCCGGCCTCATCATTCGCGGCTGGAGGCTGTCGCCACCCTTCTACCCCGCGAACAGAGTTATTAGTAACGGTCCAACACAAAGGCAAAGGGTTAAAGCACGTACATTATCGCACTGCTATTTAACGAAAACTCCATGAGCAGGTTTGTAACGATAGTTGCTAGAAGAGATGCAAAAGAGACAGATAAACACCGCACATATACATAAATTATATATATATATATATATATATATATATATATATAGGTGTGTGTGTATGGTATATATATATATATATATTTATATATATGTGTGGTGTGTGTGTGTGTGTGTGTGTGTGTGTGTGATATGTGTGTGTGCGCATGAAGGTTTCTCTTCTCTCTCTCTCTCCTCTCATCCTCTCTCTTCTCTCTCTATCTCTATTAAATTTTATAAAAAATATATAATATATAATATATGGACCACATATTTAGTACATTTATACAAAATACATATGTATAATATATTCATATTGACGGACAGATAAATAGAAATATCAAATGTATCTTCGAGTAAATATAAGTAAGTACGTTCATGCAGTTACATGTATCACTTCCATTGTATTTTGTAGTATTGCTCTCCAAGATAAGCCAGAGAGAGAGAGAGAGAGAGAGAGAGAGAGAGAGAAAAGTGAACGTACGTGCATAAAAATGTTTCCTTCTACACCAATGGTAATTGTCAAAGTTCCTGCTGGGAGGGTGCGTTCATTTGTTTGTCATCCAGCTGGTCGAGCATGAAGCTCCAATTTGTATTTTTTTCCATCGGCTACAAAAAAATAAAATAAATAAAATAGAAAAGCAGAGCCCGTTGGGTTATGTAGGATATCCTCCCCCTCCGCCAACGTCAACGATTTTATGGCTGTTCCGAGAACTGGAAATGACTCCATTTGGTCTAAACTCTAAAGCGCCTAAAACAATATTTATCCTCCGACAGTATGAAGTTTTATGTCAAAATTGCTTAGGACATTGGTGCTTAACGCTTTTACTACGGTTATAAAGGCTATCATGTCCTACCGGTAACTCGGATGAGACTAATTAGTAATAACTTTATTCTTTGGTTTGAGCCTTTAATCTTTCTTATCTTGAACTAATATATAATTCTCTCAGGAACACACGATTCTTATGTTCAGCCACCAACTGCAACACCTCTCTCTCTCTCTCTCTCTCTCTCTCTCGATCTCTCTCTCTCTCCCAGATTACTCTATCGCTTAATTTAAAACTTTTTGGGAGATTTTCGATAAGGCACAGCTAGGAGGTATAGACTTTGACAACTATTCTCCTCCCATGGATGGAGCATAATACTACATTCCTATCCATTCCCACTTCCACGCCATTCCTATCCATTGCCACCTCCACGCCATTCCTTTCCATTCCTACCTCCACGCCGTTCCTATCCATTCCTACCTCCACGCCATTCCTATCCATTCCCACCTCACCGCCATTCCTGTCCATTCCTACCTCCACGCCTTTCTTTTTCCTTTTCCACCCCCCGCCTCCAGCCATTCCTATCCATTCCTACTCCACGCCATTTCTTTTTCCATCCTACCTCAACGCCAATCCATGTCCAATTCCTACCTCCACGGGCTTTCTTTTTCCATTCCACCTCCACGCCATTCCTGTCCATTCCTACCTCCCGCCATTCCATATCCATTTCCTTTTAGCTTCCACCCGGCCTTTCTTTTCCATTCCCACCTCCACGCCATTCCTTTCCATTCCCACCTCCACGCCATTCCTATCCATTCCTACCTCCACGCCATTCCTATCCATTCCCACCTCCACGCCATTCCTTTCCATTCCCCACCAACCACCTTTCCAGTTCCTTCCATTCCCTACCTTCCACGCCATTCCTTCCTATCCATCCCCACCTCACGCCATTCCTTTCCCTTCCCACCTCCACCGCCAATTTCCTATCCATTTCCTTACCTCCGCCATTCTATCCATCCCACCTCCCGCCATCCTTATTCCCATTCCCCCTCCACTCCATTCCTTTCCATTCCCAACCTGCCACCGCCATTCCTTTCCATTCCCACCTCCACGCCATTCCTTTTCCATTCCTTTTAGCCTTCCACCCGCCATTCCTTTCCATTCCCCACCTTCCGAGCCATTCCTTTCCATTCCTACCTCCACGCCATTCCTATCCATTCCCACTTCCACGCCATTCCTATTCATTCCTACCACCACACCTTTCTTTTCCATTCCCACCTCCACGCCATTCTTATCCATTCCCACCTCCACGCCATTCCTTTCCATTCCCATCTCCACGCCATTCCTTTCCATTCCCACCTCCACGCCATTCCTTTCCATTCCCACCTCCACGCCATTCCTTTCCATTCCCACCTCCACGCCATTCCTTTCCATTCCCACCTCCACGCCATTCCTTTCCATTCCCACCTCCACGCCAGAACTTGAAACGTAGGAATTCAAAGTACATGATATTTCTTCCCACATCCGTGCCAAACTATAATGAAATATCCCCCGGTTGATAAACCACTCATAAAAAGGCATGTAGGTTGCATTTCATAACTCTGTGTTATATAAAAAGACGTTAAAACCGAATGTTGAGAGATGATAAGAGTTGGATAGTCTATCATGAAGAAAGGACGATAACTTCAATATTTGAGTAATGGTAACGGGAGCTATTTTAATTCTGACCAACTTGAATGTTTTGTTCCTGTGCTGAGTATTGTAAACATAATACTCTTGTACACCTTAAATTCCCGGGAATAACATAAAATCTTAAGTCTCTGTCGTCATAAAGTAAATCATTACAAATTTGAAATAAATCAGTTTTTCCACCTTTGGACCCATTTTTCTGAACCACGACGCAAATATATATCTAATAATTTTCAGTATATGTACATTTTACTTAGTGATAAAAAAAAGTACGTGATCCAGCCAAAGTGATTAAAAACTTGAAGATGAAGATCTCAGGAAAAAATGATTAAATGGAAGGTGCAAGATGAGTAGTATTCATCTATTTTCCAAGATGTGAGCTCGCACACCTGAGTTAGAGAACAGAGAGAACTCATTTCCTTCATCGTGTTTTCTTCCCATTTTTACACCTGCGCTAACAGCATCCTATTTGTAGGAAGTGACCAGGTAGTCTTATATTTCATCTTTATTTCCGGTAATTATCAGTGTTGGCCTCAGGCAGCAATCTTTTCTTAGTGGAAATGAAAGCATTTTTGCTGGTTTTGTCGCATTGTATTCTGATAGATAATGAACGATATTTCTAGATTTTATGGTCCGGAACTATGAAGATAATACCGAACCAAAATATTGTTTTTCCACAGTATCCATGTATATTTACACAAATCAGCGTCTGGCTTTTCTTCTTTTTCAAAAAGGTTAACATACATCATTATTTCAAGGTTATAAGAATCTTTTCGAAGGAATCAGTTCGTAAAAAAGTTTGTTGACTTCCCTGATGCAAACCGCTGTAATTTCAAGCCTACCCGTTCTCTTATTTTGTTCTTGTTCATCAAACGCTAGTGTATGAAGATGTATAACGTCAACTTATACTTGCGTAGAATATTTCGTACTTATATGAAACATCCTTTCGTAAAGGATCACTCTCCAAACAGAAAGAACATTAATATTGGCAGAAGAGTATCGGCCCTTTACACTTACAGCAAATTTCCTATTAAATAATCGTGAAAAGTACCCAAGATTGATTGGATAAGATAAATCCATTGTGACGAAGTAGGGAACCCTTTCATAGTTATTATAATATACAATCTCAAGAGTACTGCTTAAACAGTACTTCATGGTTCCCACCGACTCTCGGCCATCTTCTCTCTAATCGCATTCCAACTGATGTAACAATTCTTGCATAGGTGAATTACATCCTCCCACCCCCAAACAAAAAGGATCTCCTATACTCTGTTTTTTTTCATCTGTCCATCCGCCTGTGGTGCTTTTGTATGGTAACACTGCGTCCCGGGCTTTAGATAGTTACGCTACCTGTAAGTTTTAGGTAAATAAAAGGATATCTGGGTGTACATTTGTAACTGAAGTGTTTTAATAATTTACTGTATGCGAATTACACCGTTAATATTCGAAATAGGATATTATTATAATCGTTGAATGTAAGCTGAATGTAACTATCTAAAGCCCGGGACGCAGTGTTACCGTACAAAAACGCCACAGGCGGATGGACAGATGAAAAAAAAAACAGGGTATAGTTGCCCATTCTCCAAAGCGTCCATCTACCTGTCTGCCACTACTTTTGTCACGTTTACCTTGCAATCATAACTCCCCCATGCAAGATTCAAGTTGTTTCAGTCAAACTTGTTCAAGAGATGGACTAGCTGTCTGTCAGTCCTTCTGTCACGCTTACCTTGCCATCACTACTTCCCCATAAACTGTCTCTACTTGGTAAAAAGACAGACCATCTGTCTGTCAGTCCTTCTGTCACGTTTACTGTGTCATCACAACTCCCTCAAAACATGTTTCAAGTGGTTCAGTCAAACTTGGTAAAAAGATAGACCATCGC
>NC_061109.1:43929981-44014981 GCF_015104395.2 Macrobrachium nipponense
ATTCGAGTCTTTACGAAGCATTCCTAATAAATAGATGAAAATGACTATTGTTAAGACGTGCTATAAGATGATTTACAGAATATACTGCCAATGATCACTTTCACCTTACCTGACGACTTATGAATGGGCTTCCATGTCCTGTTTATCCATTGAACGAAAAATAAACGATAGCCTCACATAACTTTTATCAGCCACTTAAGACAGTTAGCTTTTGTAATTATAAGTTTAAGTCTCCACCACGATCTCTTACACCCTCGCTCTCCATCAACTGCCATTCATCGATGCAATCAGAACATCTGGTAATTGCCTGAATGCATCATTAAGCCTCATTATCCCCTAAAGGTGGTTGATTGCTGACAAAACTTTGGAACGTACGAATCAATCAAATACCAGGGAGAGTTATTAATTACCTATCCTAAATGCTACATAGTTCAAAAGTAGTTTTACATGCCTGAAATGAATGCTAATAACCGAAGGCATTCATGATTAGTTCGCAAAGTGTTTGTTTTGGTAAAGAGTTCATAAAAGATACTTATTCTAAGCAAAAACCCATGGATATTTCAAATTAAAAGTTTCCTCTCTTTTTACTATCTTTTCTGTGACGGGAGAAATCTTTAAAATTTTGTCTCATCGACAATATGTTTTTCTTCGCACGTTTTATTAAAATTATCCAAATCATAGACAGTATGCGTAAGGCCACTGTCATATATGTAATATATTAATCTATATTATATATATAATATCTATAATATATATATAATATCTATAATAATATATATATATATATATATATATAAATCTAATATATATATATAAAAATAATATAACATGATAATATATATAAATAGAATTATTATATATATAAAAATATATAAAACAGTAACATAAATATATATATATATGATATATATATATATATATCTATATGTTATATATATATAAAAAAAATATAATAATATATAAAATATTTCATATATAGATATATATATATATATATATATATATATATATATATATATTATATATATATATCCATGTAGAAGCCTATGGCGCATGGGTAACCCAATATCCTCATCCAACCCAGGAACGAAGAAAAAAAGGAAAACAAGGAAAAAAGGAGAAGGGAAAAATAATTAGGATGTGGTTGAGCCATGGAGGAAGCGACGGACCCTGAAATACAGAAGTAATTGCACTGATGGAGTAGGATTCAAAACAGCACTGCTAACAGCACCTGAAAGCGAACCGCCCCCAGTCATCCCCACCACTAGCCTCCCAGGTCACCTGTTTTCCTTTCTCTGCTCTGCTCTCTCTCTCTCTCTCTCTCTCTCTCTCTCTTTCTATGATTTTAAAATTGGGGATGAAATAACACGGCTTTCAGTTAACTCTAAGTGCGTGTGTGTTTTTTTTTTATTGTGGGTAAAATAAAACGGCATTCAGTTAACTCTTTCTTTGAGTGCGATTCTGAAATTGGGGGTAAAATAAAACTGCATTTAATCAACTCTCTCTCTCTCTCTCTCTCTCTGAAATACATTCGAGTTTATTCCAGCCGCCCAGAACCAAGTCCCCGATTAAGGCAATACCACGCTTCGCTCGACAATCGCTAATGCTTGGGGGACAAAACAGAAGAACGATCCGGACTGCTACAAAAATGAGATACGAGAGGCCACCATAAAAGAACTTCAAACGGAATCTATCCATTTTCACATGAGGGAATCCTTTCCCGAAAGTAAAACGCGACTAAAATTGCTTAGTCATAGAGTAGTCGCGACATACTTTCGTAATGTTAGATATGCCATATTATAATATTCTAAATGCTCTACACATACGTGGATTCCTTTTTCTGAAGCGTAAAATGCTACCAAACTTGTGTAGTAATTGCAGTAGTCGCTACAATTTAAGGTGATCTCGGTTCGGCCAGCGCGGAATCAGAGGAATTTATTTCTGGTGATAGAAATTCATTTCTCGATATAATGTGGTTCGGATTCCACAATAAGCTGTAGGTCCCATTGCTACGTGACTCATTGGTTCCTAGCCAAGTAAAAATATCTAATCCTTCGGGCCAGCCCTAGGAGAGCTGTTAATCAGCTCAGCGGTCTGGTAAAACTATGATATACTTTTTACGTTGAGGTGAGATATGCGATATAAAAATACTTCAACTGCTCTGCTACTTTTCGAGTTGTATGACAGTAAAGAGATCATATTCATAAACACTTTCGTCCAGTCCCGGTGAAGATAGCTTACTTGAATGTGCACTGAACCTGAATAAATATCATGCGAGAAAAAGTTCTAGTTATCGTACACACTCACACTACTATCATTTTTTTTTTTTTCTTAATTCTCTAAACAATGGACAACCTTTAAATGAGTACGTCAAGTTATATGCAAGTCGAACAGCTTAAAGAAGCCATGTTTTTAGGCTTATGTTTTGGTTGTATGGTGTTTGTACGTTGCATGAAACCAGTCGTTACTCAGTAACGAGACCAACGGCTTTACGTGAGTTCCGAACCACGTCGAGAGTGAACTTCTATCACCAGAAATGCACATCTCCCACGGCTCAATGGAATGCCCGACAATCCAAATCGCTGCCACCGAGGTGGCAGGGCAAGACCATACCGATCACGCCACTGAGGCGCTTTAGGCTTATGTTAGAGCGTGGCAGGGCAAGACCATACCGATCACGCCACTGAGGCGCTTTAGGCTTATGTTAGAGCGTGGCTAAGGTAGACATTTCAGTGAACTGCTAAAGAGGGTTTATCATGGAAAAATCTAATGAACGTACAAAGGTACCATTCTTGGAGAAATTGGAAAAGGAAGTTCATACAAGTATCATGGCACAAAAAAGCAAAAAAAGTCTGAAAAAATGTTCCGAGGAAGAGAGAAGCCTTTCAAAAAAAAACTCTTCAGAGTAATTATTTCCGACTGCGAACGTACAATATAGAGAAGCGTTTGAATACCAGTCTCCTTATCGCTCAAAGGATTTCTTTTAATGAACCTCTTCCGACTGGCCCCTTTTCTGCACGGCGGACACACACACGCACGCACGTACACACACACACTAACATATATATATATAATATATATATATATATATATATATATATATATATATATATATATATATATATATATATATAATATGTATATATATATATATATATATATATATATATATATGAATAATTATCACATCACCGTGATTCATATAGATCATTCGAGCTACAAATGTCCTTTAATATCTAATTCGCTCTACCTCGGAATTGATATATTTTCATATATGTACCGAAGGGGAATTTTTTTAGTTGATAATAGTTTCGCCCCCTCCATGGGGGGGAACGAAATTATATCAACTAAAAAAATTCCCCTTCGGTACATATATGAAAATATATCAATTCCGAGGTAGAGCGAATTAGATATTAAAGGACATTTGTAGCTCGAATGATATATATATATATATATATATATATATATATATATATATATATATATATATATATATATATATATATATATATGCAAAATTTGTTGACAAGATGCCGAAATTCCAGAAAATATATACAAGGTAAATACATATAATATATATACATATGCACATTTACGTAAGCCTTCTGCTGACTTGCTCAGCTTAACATAAATAATAATCATAAATGAACGAAATAAGTAGCTGGAAATGTAATATTCTACTATTAATCATTGATGAATAAGAGTGAAACTCCAGCTATATAATAAACTCCTTTTCTCAGGACCTTGAATAAAATACCCTGATTACATGAACCTTTGATCGACTACGGTCTAAAGAGATAACTGCGAAGATACGAAATAACTTGGATAAGACCATGACCGACGTAACCGAATATGAAGTATTACAAATTTTAGGTAAACCTCTCAGTTCCAGAGGTCCTTTACTCCTAGTAATACTGCCGGACTGTGAAACCTTCTCCCTGAGGATGTTGTTCAATCGGAACTTCAAATGTTCAGGCGAAGATGCAACGCATGACTACATTGAAACAAATCTTGTATTCAAATAATTTTCTTAAACTTTGCTGCTGTTTTTGTTGGGGGGGTGGGGAGTAGGAAAGCTCTATGGAAAAGCCTAAAATGGTCTGTGAAAAGTGTTTCGCGTTGAGTTAAAGATACAGGAATTTTAGGATAAAATATTTATGATTTATTTATTAGAATGAAAATCTAAAAATAAATAATGTGCATGTTAAACAGTACAGAACAAATATTTCTACTGAAATATACCGTATTCATTTTAATTTAGGTTGGTGAAAAACGCGCTATTATACCATAGATATTAGCACGCGCCCCGAGTAAGCTGTAGGTCGGATCGCGCCTTGTTTCCAATAACTGATAACTTCTTTCCGTATTTCCCATTACCTTCCCTAGCTTCTTTTTAATGAACACTATGTTCTTCAGAAAGCTTGAATTCCTAGTCAGTGTGAGCTTAATCCATATGAATGGGGTTCATCCTCATAATAATAATAATAATAACATTGGTTATGTGACTTTGAGTAGATGCTACTTGGAAGCCACAGAAACCCCATATCAATCATTTCATTAAATAAATTCTTTTTATCTACAGTATATTATTACATAATAGTTTTTGGAATGTCATACCCAGGCATTTGGTTCAAATCAATTAAGCAAATCTTTATCTTTGTTACCTCCAATAATCAAAGATGACACAGGTATGAATTCACCTTTGCAAGTTTGTTTGTCCGTTTGTTCCTACATGACAAAAATACTGACGGATTTCAACGAAGTTTTGCGAAAAAAATAGTCCATGGGCCGAGGGAAGATTCGATTTCGCTATAAATCCAGATTTGAATGCAAATCAGGAATTTCATTTTGTTTGATTTATTTTTAAATTTTAACTTTTTTGGCGACCGGAAGGGTATGGACGGGGTGTGACTCCTCCAGTTTTATACATGAATAGTACGTGATCAAGTGCTAAAGCTCTGTTGTCATTAACTCTTCAACGACTCTGACAATGAGAGTCCTTGGTTTCGGAGGGACCTTGACTATTCTCATAGTTAATTTCAGCTAAATATTATTATTATTATTATTATTATTATTATTATTATTATTATTTAGATACCTAGTTTCAGTGGGACCTTAGTAATTATCAGATTATTATATTCAGAAAATTATTCTTATTATTATTTAGATCTCAAGTATACTTCCAAAAAAATCACTGTATTATAATAAACGTTCTGATGAGTACCAAATGAAATGAATATAATTGTGCTGCATGTTGTCGAGTGTCAATGCAACGTCCCAATGATTAATTAGTGTAGCCTTGTCGTGCGGAAATGATGTGTTCAGTTGGAAATGTCAGTATGATGTCATTACGTTTAAGAAATATTTTTGGAAAGTACATTTATATTTTTTTTAGTTTGAAAATACTTTGAAGCATAGTTTTTTTCTTAATTTCCAAGCGTTAAATATATATATATATATATATATATATATATCTGTGTGTGTTTGTGTATCTAGTAAAAATGCAGTAGATTCTACGTATACATATGTATACATACATAATATATAATATAATATAATATATAATATATACACACATAGGAAGCTGTTCCAGAAATTGTCACCTTTCCAGATTCCAGGAAATGTTTTGGGATGAATTCATTAACACATGCCCTAACCCAGCCTGGAAGGGACTGACTACGGGCAATAGGTCAATAGGTGAGCAATCCACCGCTTGGGTCAGCAGAGGCTAAATACCATTAAACAGTCTGTAGCTCTCTGAGTCGCTGAAAAACAAATCAAAAGAGAGAGAGAGAGAGAGAGAGAGAGAGAGAGAGAGAGAGAGAGAGAGAGAGGAGTTCCAGATTTTGCTTTTTGCTTGCATTTCTGCAGAGTCATGAAACTCAAAGATCCCCATCACTACAAGCTCCACAATGTGCAGAGAAAGAAATGATAAAAAACAATCCTACAAACAACAAAAATTAGCTCCGCATTCACCCCTTTCATTCAAAATTACACTTACACATACACACAAACACATACGCACACACACCACTAGTAAAGCCTCAGGTCTATTACTGTAAAAAATAAACAAATAAAAAACTCATTCTGAATGAAGAACTCTGCCCCTTCAGTTAGAACATACAAAAGCACATCTGCCCCTTCTCCTAGTACCTACAAAGGCACATCTGCCCCTTTGTTAGAATATACAAAGGCACATACCCCTTTGTTAGAACATACGAGAGCACATCTGCCCCTTTGTTAGAACATACGAGAGCACATCTGACCCCTTTGTTAGAACGTACGGAGAGCACATCTTGCCCCTTTCCAGTGTTTCTAGAAAGTGCGAGAAGCACATCTGCCCCTTTGTTAGAACTACGAGAGCACATCTGCCCCTTTGTTAGAACGTACGGAGAGCACATCTGCCCCTTTGTTAGAACATACGAGAGCCCATCCCCTTTGCCCCTTTGTTTAAACGAACATACGAGAAAGCACATCTGCCCCTTTGTTAGAACTACGTGAGCAAATCTGCCCCTTTGTTAGACTACAAATGCACATCTCTTGCCCTTTGTTAGAACGTACGAGATCACATCTGCCCCTTTGTTAGAACGTACGAGAGCACATCTGCCCCTTTGTTAGAACATACGAGAGCACATCTGCCCCTTTGTTAGAACGTACGAGAGCACATCTGCCCCTTTGTTAGAACGTACGAGAGCACATCTGCCCCTTTGTTAGAACGTACGAGAGCACATCTGCCCCTTTTGTTGAACGTACGAGAGCAACATCTGACCCCTGTGTTAGAACGTACGAGAGCACATCTGCCCCTTTGTTAGAACATACGAGAGCACATCTGCCCCTTTGTTAGAACGTACGAGACCCGGCCCACATACTGCCCCTTTGTTAGAAAGACGTACGAGAGCACATCTGCCCCTTTGTTAGGAAACGTACCGAGAGCACATACTGCCCCTTTGTTATAGAACGTACGAGAGCACATCTGCCCCTTTGTAGAACGTACGAGAGCACATCTGCCCCATTTGTTAGAACGTACGAGAGACATCTGCCCCTTTGTTGTAGACGTTTTACGAGACATCTGCCCCTTTTTGTTAGAAACGACATACGAGAGCACATCTGCCCCTTTGTTAGAACGTACGAGAGACATGCCCCTTTATCTGCCCCTTTTTGTAGAACATACGAGAGCACATCGCCCTTTGTTAGAACGTTACGACAGCACACTGCCCCTGTTATAACATACGAGAGCACATCTGCCCCTTTGTTTAGAACGTACGGAGAGCACATCTGCTCCTTCAGCTAGTACCTACAAAGGCACATCTGCCCCTTTGTTAGAACATATGAAAGCACATCTGCCCCTTTGTTGGAACATATGAAAGCACATCTGCCCCTTTGTTAGAACATATGAAAGCACATCTGCCCCTTTGTTAGAACATACGAGAGCACATCTGCCCCTTTGTTAGAACATACGAGAGCACATCTGCCCCTTTGTTAGAACATACGAGAGCACATCTGCCCCTTTGTTAGAACGTACGAGAGCACATCTGCCCCTTTGTTAGAACGTACGAGAGCACATCTGCCCCTTCAGCTAGTACCTACAAAGGTCCATCTGCCCCTTTGTTAGAACATACGAAAGCATATCTGCCCTTTGTTAGAACATACGAAAGCACATCTGCCCCTTTGTTAGAACATACAAAGGCACATCTGCCCCTTCAGCTAGTACCTACAAAGGCACATTGTCACGAACCCCGAGAGAGGTCCGATACAGGTTCGATATTATAATAAACCAAAAAGAGTTCAACGCCAACAGTTGAAACTGGGGATACGAATATAGAAAGATACACAAACAGAACAAAGGTTTATTTACAAGCTTATTAACAAAGATAATTTTCAGAAATGGTTTCTTCCATTACATAAAAAAAAGTTAAAATCTTACAATGCATGAACTGGGGAAACAGTGAGGTAATGAAAATACTTGCTGACCAGTTTTGCAGCTGTCGGAAAACGATGCTCGAAGCGATGGCTTCACAAAAAGAGAGCTGTAACTTCCGACGTCTTCTTGACTTCGTATTGCAGAAAACAATGTCTATTCTTGATACTCTAAGGACAGGAACTCCTCGAAACCTCTTGTAGAACGTTTCTTCTCTGAAGGCTTGCTCAACATCGAAATACCTCTGTCGTTCTCTCTAAATGGACAACTCTCGTGCGTCTTCTCACTCTCTTATTCTTCGTCTGTTCCTTCTTCTTTTATCTCTCTCAGATGATCTCTGCTGATCTCTGCTCTCTGCTGGTCTCTAACTGATGATCTCTACTCTGATCTTTCTGATCCCTCAGGGCATATATATATATATAATATATATATATATATATAATATATATATATATATATATATATATATATAGCGAACCGGGGGTGGGTGGGACTGGAGGGGCGGGGCGGAGCATAACAGCATACATCACAAGCTCCCGAGACGACAAGAACGTCTTAGAAGATCTCGACGGAATATTGTATCATTATACGCTGTGTTCCTCATGACATGTCGGCGCATGTCGAGTTGCCCATACCTCACCTGACGATTCTAGAACAATCCATGAGAACAGGCGCCTCCAACACGTGCGCGAATGCCTTTTTGCTGCAGACCTACTTGAAGAAAATGCATTTTCATTTCCTTAAATATGTTTTACTTCACTATAGAGCGATTACCATGACACATTCCCCCAAAAGAGTAAAAATGAAATCAATGATTTTATTTTATCCTAAAGAGAAACAAAATTAAACAGCAGGGGAACAATTCTGCATAAAGCTTTAATCCAGCTAAACACACACACTTCACTCACACACCCACTCGTGCCAAAACAGAAAACGGTCATCAGGCTGCTAATTCTTAAAAATCTCTAGAGAGGCTATCAGCTATAACACTATCCTTTCCTCTTAATTTTTCGTTTTCTGAACTCTGATTAAAACCTTGAAATACTAAAACACCTCTTACATCTTTCTCAAAACTAATTTCCCTCTGTGGCACTGTTACTATGGGAACAGGTGGTGGCCACGACACGGGCATTCTTTATAATTCTGAATCAAGTTTACATGCATCCACTTTGCTCTATGCTTGCCCATATCGATTAAATAATGCAGATTCCCCTCTTCTCTAACGCTGGAAAAGGACCTTCGAACTTATAAGATAAAGAGAGACCTTTCTGGATTAATACTAACACTTTATCTCCTACACAGAAACTTGTCACTCTTGCTCTGCAATCATGTTTCCGTTTAGTCTCCCCTTGACTTTCACTCATTCTTTTTCACTAGTTGCCAAGCACTTTCGTTCTCCTCCGCTAGTTCCCAAGCATCTCCTAAATTGTTTTTATAATATTCTAGATTGGTTATGTAGTCTTCGCTACCTTCTTTAAGCATTAAATTACATTTTAGCATTTCCAAAGGACCTTTAGCGGTGTGACCGAAAACAAAAGGTAACTTCTCTTCAAAGTTATTACACAGTTTTCGTAAACAACTCTTTAAAGTTTGTTGAAACCGCTCCACAATGCCTTGTGATTCGGGATAATAAGGTGTGGTAGTTAAGAGTTTAATGCCTAACTCTTTCATTTAATTCTTTAAATATTTGGATACAAAATTACTACCATTATCACTCAGTATAGTACGAGGCAGACCAAACTTAGAAAAATATTCTAACAATCGTTTAACTACGGTCCTTGCATTACAGCTTCTTACGGGTATCGCCTCTGGATAGCGGGTTAGTCTATCAATGATTGTCAACAGATATATATTCCCTCCCCTTACTGCTAGGCAATGGTCCGACCATATCGATAACTACATTCTCAAAAGGTTCGCCTACTGAAGGAATATTACACAACGGAGCTCTGGGAATTACTTGATTCAGTTTCCCGGCAATTTGGCACTCATGACAGCTTAAAACATACCTCTCTACGTCATTCTTCATTTTAGGCCAAAAGTACGCCCTACTAATACACCTGAAAGTTTTATTTGCTCCCAAATGTCCTTGCTCATCATGTGATAACTTCAAAACTAGTTCACGAAGCTTCCTAAGAACCACTAATTGTTCGGTGATTTCCTTTTTACTACCTGACTTAGGCCGAACATAATGACACAAAACTTCATTCTTTAAACAAAAAGTTTCCTTACACACATTATCGAGATCATCATTCACTTCACATTCAAAAATTCGGATTAGTGTCTCATCCTCTCTCTGAAACTTGACTAGCTCATCCTTATTCAAAAGGTTAGTGCCTAATTCATCACCGTAACTATTACTTGATTCCACGACATCGACTACGTTACTCTCGACAGCTACACCTTCCGTTTAGCTATCAATGTCACTGACAGAGTCAGGTCTCTCAGCCACACTCATGCCGAGATCAACCTCGCCACCTCTATCACACTCGTTCGAATCCAAGAACTCACTCTCGTTCGAATCCACGAACCCACACTCGTTCGAATCCACGAACAAATTATGACCGTAGTCTATGCCTGTATCTAAACCTGACCTAGTTACTACCATTTCAGTCACTGGAATATCTCTCACAACAGGATTCACATTCTTGGATAAAGCTAAGTCATTACCAACAATAATGTCAATACCATCAATGGGCAAACTGTCAACAACTGCAAGTTTCACTTCTCCTGACACTACCTGACTTTCTAAGTTCAACTTCAACAAAGGACAAAGAACATAACTTTTTCTTCCATATTGATTTCGGCCGTGTTTGGCTCACTCTCTCTCCTAATTAGTGAGACAGCAGCTCCTGTGTCTCGAAGCAAGACTACTTCCCTCGAATCTACTCCTCCAAGAGAGGAAACTACACCTTCTGACAGAAATTCACCAAAAATTTTCCTAGTTTCTCTCATCACATTATTCCTACATGATGAAAGGTTAACCAGAGACACTGGTTTCTTAACGTCCTTCCTTTCTACTGCACAATTTCTCGCTAAGTGCCCTCTCCCATTACATCGAAAACAAGTTAATTCTCTAGCCACTAGATGCCACTTTACTCTTACAAACCTTAGATGTATGACCAGGTTTTCCGCATGTGTAACAGGAATAGTCACTTTTACTTGCATGCTATTACTAGAACTGAAACCTTTACCGCTTTGTACTCTACCAGACAAAGGATTATTTCGCTTCTCACTGACAATCAAGTTATGAGTCAAACTATATTCCTCAGCTAACCTAGTTGCTCCTGCAAAAGATACTTCTTGCCTATCTTCTATATAAAGCTTAATCTCAGGGTATACGTTATCTTTGAAGTTTTCTAATAACACTAAGTTCTTCAAACCATTAAAATCCTCAACTTTAGCAGAAGTTAACCAATCAAAAAACAGCCTTACTAATTTCTTACCGTATTCTACATATGTAATATTCTCATCCTTCCTCAAACTCCTAAAGTTCTTACGGTACGCCTCTGGTACTAACCTGTACGTGCTAAGAACAGTTTCTTTCCCGATATCATAATTATCACATTCCTCCTTAGGCATGCAACTATACACAGTAAGTGCCCTACCACTCAAAACTGACTGTAATAACAGAGTCCACATTTCTTTAGGAGAACCTACTCTTTCCATTAACTTCTCAAAACACATGAAATATTTCGTTACATCTTCCTCATCAAACTTTGGTACTAATTTCAACACTGTACTCATACCTAACCTATCAGCTTCACTTTCATTCTCACCTGTCCGACTGTCACCAGTACTTTGCCTTAACCTAGCGATTTCCAACTCATGCAAGCGTTCTTTCTCTATTTCTTCCTGCTCATGCATACGTACTTTCTCTCTTTCTTCCTGCTGCATTACCAACATTTCTCTCTCTTGCTTCATTTTCATTACTGCTCTCTCTTGGTGCATTTTCATTGCTTCTCTCTCTTGCTGTATTTTCATTGCTTCTCTCTCTTCCTGCATTTTCATTACTTCTCTCTCAGCCGATCTTTCCTCTCTCTCATACTTTTCTTTTTCTTTCTTTTCAACATACTCACGGAGATCATTCCCGTCTAGACCTAGAAGCTTACCAGACTCAATAAACTCTTTCACCATCTCACTCATTCTGGATCTTTCTATATTCTCCTTGTTTCAAACTGTTATGGTGCCGAATATCCTGGCAAGGTCGCCACTAATGTCACAAACCTCGAGAGAGGTCCGATACAGGTTTGATATTATAATAAACCAAAAAGAGTTCAACACCAACAGTTGAAACTGGGATAGGAATATAGAAAGATACGCAAACAGAACAAAGTTTATTTACAAGCTTATTAACAAAGATAAATACAGAATGATTTCTCCTATTTGCATAACAAAAGTAAAATCTTACAATGCGTGAACTGGGGAAACAGTGAGGTAATGAAAATACTTGCTGGCCAGTTTTGCATCTGTCGGAAAACGATGCTCAATGCAATGGCTTCACAAAAAGAGAGCTGTAACTTCCAATGACTTCTTGACTCCGTATTGCAGAAACAACAATGTCTATTCTTGATACTCGAAGGGCAGGAACTCCTCGAAACCTCTTGTAGAACGTTCCTTCTTTGAAGGCTTGCTCAACATCGAAATACCTCTGTCATTCTCTCTAACTGGACGACTTGACTCGAATCCAACCAAACTCTCGTGCACCTTCTCCCTCTCTTATCCTTCGTCTGTCCCTTCTTATTTTATCTCTCTTGGATGATCTCTGCTGATCTCTGTTCTCTGCTGGTCTCTAACTGATGATCTCTGCTCTGATCTTTCTGATCCCTCAGGGAATTTATATATACGGCGAACCGGGGACGGGACTGAAAGGGGCGGAGCGTAACAGCAAACATCACAGGCTCCAAAGATGACAAGAACGTCTTAGAAGGATCTCGATGGAATATTGCATCATTATATGCTGCGTTCCTCACAACATATCGATGCCTGTCGAGTTCCACACCTCACCTGACGAACAGGCGCCTCCAACATGTGTGCGAATGCCTCTTTGCTGCAGACCTACTTGAAGAAAATGCATTTTCATTTCCTTAAATATGTTTTACTTCGCTATAGAGCAATTACCATGACACACATCTGCCCCTTCAGTTAGAACATACAAAAGCACATCTGCCCCTTCAGTTAGAACATACAAAAGCACATCTGCCCCTTCAGTTAGAACATACAAAAGCACATCTCCCCCTTCAGTTAGAACATACAAAAGCACATCTGCCCCTTCAGTTAGAACATACAAAAGCACATCTCCCCCTTCAGTTAGAACATACAAAAGCACATCTCCCCCTTCAGTTAGAACATACAAAAGCACATCTGCCCCTTCAGTTAGAACATACAAAAGCACATCTCCCCCTTCAGTTAGAACACACAAATGCACATCTGCCCCCTCAGTTAGAACATAGTACAAAAGCACAATCAAAAATAAAAGATGAGCTCGTCAAACTCCCCTAGTTAATTTATTTTTAGATCGTTCGGATATGCAATCTGTTACTACTCAATGCACATGGTCAAATAATAGTACTTTTTTCAATATGGGAAAATGAAAGGGATGGAGATCAAAGTGATTCACAGAGTACTCATGCTTATACGTGGCACATAAAAGTGAAAGAAAAAATCCTTTGATCAATGTAATGTTCTATCTTGTTCTGGAGAGACCCTTGTTTGGGAACAGCTTAATGTACTTCTAAGTATGTATTATTTATATTTATATATAAATATATATATTTTCCCTATTATTCTACATATATATATGTGTGTGTTCATGTATGTATCCATATATATAGTTATATATATATATATATATATATATATATATATATATATATATATATATACACATATATATATATTTATACATTTATATATAATATATAGGTTCACCATCTTTGTTTTTGGGCCACGTGAACAAAGCAGCATGCCAGATATTCATAAATATTGCCATTAAAACATCCTAAACACTCACACATACCTTCAATGGATGAATTTGAACTTGTGTAAGCCTCCGAACTTCTTCTTTCTAGTATAATTCCTTGCATGCAGGGAATATCGTGCGAGTAAAGCGACCAGATACAGGGACATTTCGTTTTCATGTAACTGCAACAATCACAGCTATCCGGATGGTAGGCCTAGGACTGGCACTTAACTTTCCCTGTGAAGCTTGAACCGAGCTACGACGAAGCCGCGGAATATCGACACTTTCGTGTAAGGTGTAACGTAAACAGTCACCCCCAAATTAATCAGAAATTAACATAATTTTCCCATCTTCAATCTCATATCCAAAGAGGGAATCACTTCCCCCCTCTCTCTCTCTCTCTCTCTCTCTCTCTCTTGAACAATGGATCGTTCAAAGAGGCTGAAAAGGTTATTTGAATTCTTGATGTGGGAATCGCTTCGTCTGCTAATCTCATAACAACAAACGAGAGCTTCGACTGACTAGGTTCCCTAAAGATTTTGTATTCTCTCGTGAAACTTATGACTAAAAATAAATAGACAACTGCGCTATTTCATGAACCATTAGGGTAACAATGTAAGTAATAGCAAATTTTTTATTAACAATGAATCTGTATATGTATGTATATATATATATATATATATATATATATATATATATATATATATATATATATATGTATATATATATATAATATATATATCTATATATATATATATTATATATATATATAGAATATATATATAGTGTATATATAACTATATATATATATATATATATATATATATATATATATATATATATATATATATATATATATATATATATATATATAAAATGTTGCTCATTCAATACTAGTCAATGACGTCCATGTGAGTTCAAATTTTACGGTAATGCCAAACTTATACTTAATCTTGCTACCAAAACGGTTTACAGGTTATTTTCAATTCCTATATTGTTTTTAACGATGCAAGTGATGTCTATTTTCCGTGTTGCAAAACAAGAAATGCGGGTTTTGATTTGATAGATTTTTTCTTACGAACTCTAGCAATATACATTCGATATACTTATTCTATATTTATCCGAAGTAATAAAACTGACATTCTCAATGATATCGTACATCAGAATCCATTCAAATGCAGTTCATGTACAAATCCTCATTATCATCATTACGGAAAAAATCACTTTGGGATTTAATGGAAATATCTTTAATGTACAAAACAAAAAGGAAGATGAATACGCGTTTTCATTTCCAATCTATGATATTCCCCCTCAACATCCCCCCCCCCCCCCCCCAACACCCACATCCTGGATTCCTAGAATATTACAGAAATATTCCGAACTGCCTGATCCCTGTTTGTTCTACTTTTAATACAAATAACCCTGTGTACACAAGAGCTTTCATATTTTCTCTGGAATCTGAAATAGCATATTGCTCAAAAATATAAAAAAATAGAAAAACATGTAAAATTTCAAATACATATGAATTACTGTATTGCATGCCAGATACATCATAAAAGTGTAACGCGTTACTGGTGACGGCTACTGTCAATATTTCATCTTAATTCGAAAATATTTTTTTTATAAATAGACAGATAGATAGATAGATAGATAGATCAATAGATAGAGAGAGGAGGATGAAGAGCGATACAATATTTCAGTGCTGTAAATAAATAAAAATATTCCCAAGAAAAAATGTTGATATATATATATATAGATATATATATATATTATATATATATATATATATATATATATATACATATATATATATATATATATATATTTATATATATATATATATATATATACAATATACAAATATATATATATATATATATATATATATATATATATATATATATATATCTACTATATATATATATATATATTATATATATATATATATTATATATATATAGAGAGGATGAAGAGAGAGCGAGAGAGAGAGAGAGAGAGAGAGAGAGAGAGAGAGAAAGCAGGAAGCAATTATTCGTCTCCGTTTGCCTTTGTTTAAGGAGCACTCTGGTGCAAGGCGTTTGCCTTTGCTTATCTGCAAGTACAAACATTTTCGCTGAGAACTGTTCTTTAGCTGCATCTCCTACGGATATGAAACTATTTTTTTAGTTCTTAGAAACTGTAATTAAATATGAATAACCATACCTACAATAATTTGTAGTGGTGAAAAGAATATTATCAACTGGTGATAGCAAGTGATGAGAGGGATGTTACCAACTGTTATTTATAAGTGGTGATGAGGATATTACCAACTGTCATTTGTCAGTGGTGAGGAGGATATTACCTACTGATATTTATAGGTGGTGAGGAGGATATTACCAACTGTTATTTATAAGTGGTGAGGAGGATATTACCAACCGTTATTTATAGGTGGTGAGGAGGATATTACCAACTGTTATTTATAAGTGGTGAGGAGGATATTACCTACTGATATTTATAGGTGGTGAGGAGGATATTACCAACTGTTATTTATAGGTGGTGAGGAGGATATTACCAACTGTTATTTATAAGAGGTGAGGAGGATATTACCAACTGATATTTATGAGTAGTGAGGAGGGAATTTAACACTTGATATTTATAAGTGGTGAGGAGGATATTACCAAACTGATATTAATAAGGTAGGTTGGAGGGAGGATTTTATTTCAACTGATATTATAGGTGGTGAGGAGGATATTACCAATGATATTTAATAGGTAGTTTGAGGGATGGATATTATCAAAACTGATATTTATTAGGTGGTGAAGGAGGATATTACCAATGGATATTAATAGGTAGTGAGGAGGATATTACCAAACTGATATTTATAGGTGGTGAGGAGGATTTATTACCAACTGATATTCTATGGTGGTTGAGGAGGCTGAATTATCAACTGATATTTTAATAGGTGGCTGAGGAGGATATTATAATGATATTTATAGTGTGGTGAGAGACCGGATATTACCCAAACTGATATTTATAGGTGGTGAGGAGCATATTACCAACTGATATTTATAGGTGGTGAGGAGGATATTTCTAACTGATATTTATACGTAGTGAGGAGGATATTACCAACTGATATTTACAAGTGGTGAGGAGGATATTACCAACTGATATTTATAGGTAGTGAGGAGGATATTACCAACTGTTATTTATAAGTGGTGAGGAGGATATTACCAACTGTTATTTATAAGAGGTGAGGAGGATATTACCAACTGATATTTATAAGTAGTGAGGAGGATATTACCAACTGATATTTATAGGTGGTGATGAGGATATTACCAACTGTTATTTATAAGTGGTGAGGAGGATATTACAACTGTTATTTATAAGAGGTGAGGAGGATATTACCAACTGATATTTATGAGTAGTGAGGAGGATATTACCAACTGATATTTATGAGTAGTGAGGATGATATTACCAACTGATATTTATAGGTGGTGAGGAGGATATTACCAACTGATATTTATAGGTGGTAAGGAGGATATTACCAACTGTTATTTATAAGAGATGAGGAGGATATTACAACTGTTATTTATAAGTGGTGAGGAGGATATAACCAATTAATATTTATAAGTGGTGAGGAGGATATTACCAACTGATATTTATGGGTAGTGAGGAGGATATTACCAACTGTTATCTATAAGTGGTGATGAGGATATTACCTACTGATATTAATAGGTAGTGCGGAGGATATTACCAACTGATATTTATAGGTCGTGAGGAGGATATTACCAACTGATATTTATAGGTAGTGAGGAGGATATTACCAACTGATATTTATAGGTGGTGAGGAGGATATTACCAACTGATATTTATAAGTGTTGAAGAGGATATTACCAACTGTTATTTATAAGTGGTGAGGAGGATATTACCAACTGTTATTTATAAGTGGTGAGGAGGATATTACCTACTGATATTAATAGGTAGTGAGGAGGATATTACCAACTGATATTTATAGGTGGTGAGGAGGATATTACCAACTGATATTTATAGGTGGTGAGGAGGATATTACCAACTGTTATTTATAAGTGGTGAGGAGGATATTACCTACTGATATTAATAGGTAGTGAGGAGGATATTACCAACTGATATTTATAGGTGGTGAGGAAGATATTACCAACTGTTATTTATAAGAGATGAGGAGGATATTACCAACTGATATTTATAAGTAGTGAGGAGGATATTACCAACTGATATTTATAGGTGGTGAGGAGGATATTACCAACTGTTATCTATAAGTGGTGAGGAGGATATTACCAACTGATATTTATAGGTGGTGAGGAGGATATTACCAACTGTTATCTATAAGTGGTGAGGAGGATATTACCTACTGATATTAATAGGTAGTGAGGAGGATATTACCAACTGATATTTATAGGTGGTGAGGGGGATATTACCAACTGATATTTATAAGTAGTGAGGAGGATATTACCAACTGATATTTATAAGTAGTGAGGAGGATATTACCAACTGATATTTATAGGTGGTGAGGAGGATATTACCAACTGTTATTTATAAGTGGTGAGGAGGATATTACCAACTGTTATTTATAAGAGGTGAGGAGGATATTACCAACTGATATTTATAAGTAGTGAGGAGGATATTACCAACTGATATTTATAAGTGGTGAGGAGGATATTACAACTGATATCTATAGATGGTGAGGAGGATATTAGCAACTGTTATTTATAAGAGATGAGGAGGATATTACCAACTGATATTTAGAAGTAGTGAGGAGGATATTACCAACTGTTATTTATAAGTGGTGAGGAGGATATTACAAACTGATATATATAGGTGGTGAGGAGGATATTACTAACTGTTATTTATAAGTGGTGAGGAGGATATTACCGACTGATATTTATAAGTGGTGAGGAGGATATTACCAACTGATATTTATAGGTGGTGAGGAGGATATTACCAACTGATATTTATAAGTGTTGAAGAGGATATTACCAACTGATTATTTATAAGTGTTGAAGAGGATATTACCAACTGTTATTTATAGGTGGTGAGGAGGATATTACCAACTGTTATTTGTAAGTGGTGAGGAGGATATTACGTACTGATATTAATAAGTGGTTAGGAGGATATTACCAACTGATATTTATAGGTGGTGAGGAGGATATTACCAACTGTTATTTATAAGTGGTGAGGAGGATATTACCAACTGTTTTTATTTAAGGGTGAGAGGATATTACCTACTGTATAAAGGTTGTGGAGGAGTATTACCTCTGATATTATAAGGTTGGTGAGGAGGTATTACCAACTGATTATTTTAATTGGTGAGGAGGGTATTACCAACTGATCTTTATAATTTGGTTGAGGAGGATATTAACCAATGGATATTTTATAGGTGGAATGAGGAGGTATTACCAACTGTTATTTATAAGTGGTGAGGAGGATATTACCACTGATATGTTATATAAGTGGTAAAATTTGAGGAGGATATTACCAACTGATATGACAATGATATTGGTGAGGAGGATATTACCAACTGTTAATTTAAATTGGTGAGGAGGATATTCCACTGATATTTATAAGTTTTGTGTGAGGAGGATATTACCAACTGTTATTACCAAATGATATTTATAAGTGGTGAGGAGGATATTACCTACTGATATTAATAAGGGGTGAGGAGGATATTACCAACTGATATTTATAAGTGGTGAGGAGGATATTACCAACTGTTATTTACAAGTGGTGAGGAGGATAATACCAACTGATATTTATAAGTGGTGGGGAGGATATTACCAACTGATATTTTATAGTGGTGAGGAGGATATTACCAACTGTTATTTATAAGTGGTTGAAGAGGATACTACCAACTGATATTTATAAGTGGTGGGGAGGATATTACCAACTGATATTTATAAGTGGTGAGGAGGATATTACCAACTGTTATTTATAAGTGTTAAAGACGATATTACCAACCGATATTTATAAGTGGTGAGAGGAATATTAACAACTGATGATTTCATGTGGTTAAGAGAATATTACAAACTGATGACTATAAGTGGCAAAGAGGACTTTACCAATTGATATTTTTGGCAAAGATATATTTTAAGTAGTTGATAATTGCTGATAATTAAAGTGGTTGGTTTAAAGAACTTAATAGAGACCATGGCTAGTAGTGAGTTAGATGTTACCAAATGATAATTGTAAGCTCACATGAGATCATTATGTATTAATCATTGCAAGTTGTTGCGGCGTCAGCAACTGATCATTATAAGTGGAGATTAGGACTTTACCAGATGAGCAGGACATTATCACTTGACAATTACAAATATTAAAAAGGACATTATCACCTGACAATTACAAATGCTAAAAAGAACATAATCAACTGCTGACTGTGTGAAACCAGAGGAACATGATCAGCTGATTATTGAAATTACTGAGGAAAACATCACCATCATCAACATATGATTGTTCGTGGTAAACAAAGGTATTATTAAATGAAGAGGAAGTGGAAAGGAAAAAAAATGACAGTAGGTTGTGAGAAGCACAACATTGTAATGGAGGACATTGTAAATTGCTGATTATTAATGGTGGGAAGAACATTGTGATAGTGAGGAGGGAGGACATGAGCCACTGACATTTGTAAGCTGTGAGGACAATATCAGTCGATATTTGCAAATTATGAGAACTTCATCAACAAGTGACTTTAAGAAATGAGGCCATTATCAAAAGATACTTGTAACTGGCGAGAACAGTGGCCACTGAACATTGTTAGTTGTGATAACGTTTTCAACTGGTAATGTTGCTTGTGGAATATTAGTAATTGGTGATGGTTGTTCACAAAAGGTGCCGGAACATTATCTATCAGTGACGAATAATTCCTAACCAATTTGTAATTACTGAGTAATACATAAATAACTGGGAATACTCAAAAGACCCTTTGGCCTCTGAGGAACTTATGGACGAAGTCAAACATTCATTCCAAAAGCAATGAAACAAATTGCTGCTGTGTTTAATGATTCATCAAATGTCAGTCAATATGGAAACTCAGGAGATGAAAGACAAAAATTTCCTATGGGTTTCGCCGACCTGAATACTAAGGTGAATCAGAAATATCATTCATTCATTCATCATTTTTGTTTGCTATGCTAAATCCAGTGACATGCCATTATACAGGAAAAACTGCGCTTGTCTCTTTCTCTCATTATATATAATCTTGCTGTCGTTAAAATGATGATATTAAGCTCCGCTTTAATTGCATCATCATCATCATTTACATTGAAAAAATATACTTAAAAGTGATTAGATTACTCAATAATTTTGTAAATCGAAAATATTAAATAGATCATGAGGTAAGAAGGGAGAAACAGGACCCAGTAAAATAAGAAAGCTTGACATATACCTTAATACCTTAATTGGAAGTAATATAAGTAAGTTATAATGAACACTCCCATTACTAAATTATAAAAATTCGTACTATTCTCCTTTTTTTCAATGTCGAATGTGCATATTTTTCAGGAATCTGAATATACCAAATTGATAGTGATTCTTTTCATCGTCTTCAGGTTTCAGTAAGTATCACGTCTGTCTCTCTCACCATTCAGGATGCATGGTGAGAGATGCATCCTGAATGCATCTCACAACCTACTGAATGACAGTAGGTTGTGAGAAGCAAAACATTGTAATGGAGGACATTGTAAATTGCTGATTATTAATGGTGGGAAGAACATTGTGATAGTGAGGAGGGAGGACATGAGCCACTGACATTTGTAAGCTGTGAGGACAATATCAGTCGATATTTGCAAATTATGAGAACTTCATCAACAAGTGACTTTAAGAAATGAGGCTCATTATCAATAGATACTTGTAACTGGCGAGAACAGTGGCCACTGAACATTGTTAGTTGTGATAACGTTTTCAACTGGTAATGTTGCTTTTGGAATATTAGTAATTGGTGATGGTTGTTCACAAAAGGTGCCGGAACATTATCTATCAGTGACGAATAATTCCTAACCAATTTGTAATTACTGAGTAATACATAAATAACTGGGAATACTCAAAAGACCCTTTGGCCTCTGAGGAACTTATGGACGAAGTCAAACATTCATTCCAAAAGCAATGAAACAAATTGCTGCTGTGTTTAATGATTCATCAAATGTCAGTCAATATGGAAACTCAGGAGATGAAAGACAAAAATTTCCTATGGGTTTCGCCGACCTGAATACTAAGGTGAATCAGAGATATCATTCATTCATTCATCATTTTTGTTTGCTATGCTAAATCCAGTGACATGCCATTATACAGGAAAAACTGCGCTTGTCTCTTTCTCTCATTATATATAATCTTGCTGTCGTTAAAATGATGATATTAAGCTCCGCTTTAATTGCATCATCATCATCATTTACATTGAAAAAATATACTTAAAAGTGATTAGATTACTCAATAATTTTGTAAATCGAAAATATTAAATAGATCATGAGGTAAGAAGGGAGAAACAGGACCCAGTAAAATAAGAAAGCTTGACATATACCTTAATTGGAAGTAATATAAGTAAGTTATAATGAACTCTCCCATTACTAAATTATAAAAATTCGTACTATTCTCCTTTTTTTCAATGTCGAATGTGCATATTTTTCAGGAATCTGAATAAACTGAATTGATTGTGATTCTTTTCATCGTCTTCAGGTTTCAGTAAGTATCACGTCTGTCTCTCTCACCATTCAGGATGCATGGTGAGAGGGAACCAGACTTGATCCTTTGCTGAAATAAGAAGTCAATGACAAAAAAATCACTGTCCTTGCGGCTATCTCATATGATTGAAAAAAGGCTCATTCGAGCAAAAAGAAAAAAAAAGTACGTAATGACCTTTCGTGCCGAAATATACCTTAGTCCAACAGATATAATTAAAACACCGACCAGCTAAGCCTTACTAAACGTTGCTATAAAAACAAAAATAAAATTAAAAATAGAAAAAAATAAAATTGGAATGGAGACTTTACCATTACGACAACAGTAACCGTAACGCCAGCTGACGTAAATCGATCAATGTGACCTTTTATAATAAACAGGAACAGGAAAGCCTATTTTCACACAGTTAAAAGCTGGGCGACAGCGCAGCTCTTTTGGGGAGGAGCTAATACCATTTCGTGCCATTGTACGTAATTGTTTTCAGCCCCGGCGTAATCCATTTCACGCACAATGCCAAACAAAAGAACGCCATTTGGAAGGCTAAAGCGCTCTTTCCGATCTGAGTAAATGACGTCGCCTGTAATCCATTTCATTTTGGGGAAATTACACCGTAATTGATATTTGTAGTATACATGACTTCTGCTAAAATTATTAGTCACTCTGCCGTGATAAAATTCAAGTTATTGCATCGTGTTATCACGCCTGAATTATATTATTACATGATGAGACTGTACTTTGCTATGGAATTTGTCATTACAGGATATGAAGCATGAATCATAAGATTCATTGAAATACCTGACTGTCATGACATTTCACAGAGATGACAAAGGGGTCTGCCCCCATGTTCTTTTATTCTATACAGGAAATCATTTCCCCATACATTACTTTTACATGACTTTTCCTTATGACATCCTGTGAATGTTTAAACCATATCTATATCCACATATATTTGTTTCGTAACTATAAGCTGCTTCCCTTAACTGGTTGCAGCTCTAAAAAAAAGGTAAAATAAAACAAATAAATAAAAATAATCACTGCCCCATTCATACCTTATACCTGCTGAATCTGTGATGAACCTCATTGCAAAAAAAAAAATCTTTCACTATTTCTTAATGTGCTCACAAGGGAATTAAGCAGGATATCGAACACTCCCTAAACATAATGTAACATTCACCTTTCTCTTGCAAGCACTCTAACCTTTCCTTTCTCTTTAAACATCTCTTTCACCCAATCTATCTAGTACTTTCTCGGTCTTCCTACGACCTCCTAAGGCTTCCCTGTTACAGACTTTTCACCATCGTCTCATTCAAACGTTTAAAGGAATATAACGACTATGCTTTAAATTAAAAGAAAGAACGAAATGACAGCAATTACATAAATCCTATACACTGAACATAATCTGATACCAGTGCAAAAGAGCACCTTCTTACAAGAAAATGCCTTGGGGAAATGCTCCTTTTTTCGTCAAAACCTTTCATACATTCTACATATTGCCAAAGAGACAAGTACACTTCCACAGGGCAAAAAAGAAGAGTTTACTAAAATAAATACAAATTAACAACCCATGTGTTACTATTAGTTTTTCTAGCCTTGAAAATAGAAACCCTACCATGGCTCTCAGCCACAACCCTCTGTCGCGTCAGCCCAATTGCAGAAGACAAAGGCAAGCCCAATCCCTCGGTGGCATCCACTCCGGTGAGAATTTCTCTGCCCCAATTAAGCTACGTTACTACAGGCCTCTGACTGATGTCGGTGAGCGAATATAGACAAATTTTGCGGACATTTTCTTAAAAAATTAAAGTACTGCTGCAAATCTTATATAGATATAAGAACCGACACTCATACTGTGGCAGAATTTTTGATACTTTTTTTTTTAATTCCACAAGCACATTATTTCATGTCAAGGTACTTAAAAACAATGATACCTTCGAATGTTGCTAAGCCCAGCCCAATATCTACTTTCCTGTACATTTTTCCATGCTGCACGAATGCTTACGTCAATGCTTTCAAATGCACTTTTAATCTTACGTAATATGCTGATATTTTTCTGTTTGTGGCAAAGAAGTCCTTTACGATTAACCATAATGGGTAACCTATGTCCGCTAAATAAGAGACATTTTAGTTCATTCCTCTCTGCATTTTACTTACATCCATCATTTGGTTATCAATCAACATATTTTAGTCTAGTTTCAATCTTGATAAAACTATTTAAGAAAGGATACTGCTATACAATAGAAATTATCTTTACCACAGATGATTTCACTATATGATTATTATCTCATAAATGTCTGACTGTATAAAATGGCCAATAAAATAAACTTCTTTGTCTCCCTTATCACAAATCTCATTATATATAATTTATAAATCATCTTTAAGTTTTCTACCTTATAAACCCTGAGCACTGACTATCTACCTTTCGTTCGTCTATGGCTATTTTTAGACTATTTCCTCTGCCTCCTAGAAACGAGAAATACATCTAAACTTTTCTTGCATGGTATATTATGAATTCATGTTTATTATGGGATAAAATCATGATTTATATTACTGTTCAAAAATCAGACTTACTCCAATAAACGTCAATAATTCATGCCATTCCAAAATTTAATATTCTAGGCGGTGACACGCATTCTGATATACAACTAACAACACAACATATTGCATGTAATTAACGACAGGAAGTTGTTTGGACGCCAATTTTGATAATCAATCAAAATCCTTTCCCTTTACAAAAAACTGAATTTATATTATTGTGATATTTATCTGATGCTGCATGACTGAAAGATCAGCAAATGTATATAGCTGTTTTTGTGAGCTTCATACGAACTCAAGAAAAGAGGAAAAGGCATCTCTCCGGAAATGTTGATATTCGGTAATAAAATCACCGGTATTCGGTGTTCTCAATTTCCCTCTTTTATTCAGAAAAAATAGGCAAATGGAATTTTTGTTTCACGAAAACTTCTTTTATTCGCCTTCATTTACTTTGTCTTATCGTCTGCGGATCAGAACGCTACTCAAGATTAAACATTCCTGTAACCTTAACGTCTCTAAAGCATAGACTTGTAACCCTGCAGAGGGGTGATAACAAAACCCTATAAAAACTGTAGCTTGGAAAGAGGTTGCATATATCTTCGCATAGCGATAACGGTACCAAAAGCTTTCAACAGCTTCTATATCAAATGCTCGAGAAACACCGGAGTCTAACGGGAAATATAGGTAAAAACTCCTTCAGTCATCTTGACAAGTAAGACATGAAAGTTACGCTTAGTCTATAGCAGGTAACAAAATTAGACTAAATGTCATCGCACCTAGACCTTTCCTTCCATGATTTAGCTCTCCATGGATAACAACTCGTCTTCTCAAGCTTCCTAATTATAAAATTAAACTTTACCTAACATTTTGTCACTAAGGAAAGGGACATTGAAATGCCTAGTTATATTTCATTCATCTGTTCTCATTAATCAATCCCCAGTAGCTAAATTTATGTCGGCGAAATCAGCAAATATATTTTTCTTGCGGTTTTGATCAGACCCATTTCAGCCAAATTTGACATGTTGATGAAAGCAACGTATCATTTTGATCTGAATAATCACTCACAAGTAACTCTTGATAGAAAAATATTCACAGGGCTTACAAATTATGCCGTCAAAGGAAACTGTCCCGTATAAAATGCCCTAGTTAAAAAAAAAACACCCTGAAAACCTCAACACTTTAAACTCAAATACCTGATCACGCGATGGAAAGAACCCAGTCCGCAAGACAATTTGCTTCCTCGTCGCTCTATGACGGGAAATGAACCGTTGCTCCAGAAATACCTCTCGTCCTAATTCGGGACAGATTTTTCTGAGCGGGTTCCAGTGACCGTGGAGGAATATAATCCCATAATTACTGTTTCTGGAATATCGCTCGAGGGCCCTTGGACTCTCAACATCAAAGGAAGTGAAAAAAAAAGGTGGGGCGGAAGGAAGGTCTCATATCCTCTTTTTTTCAAGGCCTTCAACTCATCTCAAGGACTTTTTCCTCTTGTGGTTGAATGATTTGTTTAGATGATTTGCTGACTCGTATGTTGGAAAAAGGTCAGATTTGTGAGGGGTGATTTTCCTGTTCCACCTGACGTTTTACCTCCTGACATTGCTAAGAAAAAATTAATATTCGTACAAATGCTAAGAAACTACCCTAACGCTGTTCTCCTTGCACATTAATACATTTTTATCTATTAATTAATTATTTTTCCGTTTAAATGAGTGAGATCTCTTTCCGCATTTCCATTTACATTCCCTTACTTCTAATGAGCACCATGTTCTTTGGAAGCTTGAATTTCAACTCACTGACCCCTGTGGGCTTCTTCCATATGAATAGAGTTCATCATTTTTAATAATAATAATAATAATAATAATAATAATAATAATAATAATAATAATAATAATAATAATAATAATAATAATAATAATAATAATAATAATATCATGATAAGCTGCTGGGTAATAAAAATTCACAATTAAATAAATTGTAAAAGATAAAAACAAATGTTTTCGACCACTTGAACAGTGTTCCTCCTCAGTGCTTTTTATTATTTTTTTTTTTTTTACGTAAACACCGAGGAGGGACGCCGTCCAAGTGTCTTTTTCATTATAAATATAATTCATTTATATAATTTCGGTTTTTACTATAGTCATAAAAATGTTTATATACCTTATAACCAGCGTAATAAAAAGGGTCGAGATCTTCAGTTGAAGATTTAATAAAAAATTAGTTATGCAGTGTGTAATACAATCATACGATTTAACACAATGCAAATGAAGACGAGGCACGAGGTTAGATATATTACGTTTTTCTTAATCTGATTATTCTAGTAAGTATGAGAAATATATATTTCTAATCATTCCAATAAGTGTGAAAAACATGTACATTTCCTAATTATTAAAATAAGGATGAGAAATATATACATTCCTTATTATCCGCATAATTTTGAGGAATATATACATTTCCTGATTATTCCAATAAGTATGAGAAATATATACATTTCCTAATTATTCCAATAAGTATAAGAAATATATACTTTTCCAAATTACTCCATTCAGTATGATAAATATATATATTTCCTAATTATTCCAATAAGAATAAAGAAATATATACGTCTCCTGATTATCCAAATAAGTCTGAGAAATGTATATATTTCCTGATTACTCCAATAAGTATGGCGAATATATACATTTCCTAATTAATCCAATAAATATGAAAAATATATAATTTGCTGTCGATATTTCTGTCTGCTTGAACATCATCACCGATGGCTCCCGGACGAAACTGTCGTACAAAAAAAAATAATATATAAATATATATATATATATATATATATATATATATATATATATATATATATATATATATATATATATATATATATCTTGTCGATTTTCAAAAGCCTCGGGCCGCTCACAGATGAGCAAATCGAAATAGCAGTGTTGCCAAAGACTGCTCGGAAGCATATTCCGGTGGAATGGGAGAAAGAGCAAGCAAAAGCAATTTGCCTCAGCGGGGTTGACTCTGAAAAGGATTTCTCCGGCCCATTAAGAGATGTTGTTCCAAGTCCTTGAGCTATATTGGTGGCAAGAGATGCAAGGAATCGACTTCAGGGAGGGAAGCATAGAGTTTAGATAAAAGGCGAAGTTGGGGATGAATTACAATCACTCGGATGTGAAGTCAATAAATTTTTTGTTTATAGTGAATTGGCGTCGATGACGGTAATCGATGCAGAAGTATTTGGAACAACTGTAAAGATAAGAAACCATTGCTCTGCAAACGGAATTTCAGCTAAATTTTGATTATAGTTGTCCTGTGCATGGATATGTACATGCTATGCGTTCACATATATAGAGAAATTTTATGCAACTGTGACTGTTCGTAAGGTCATATTACTAGTGTCATGGCAGATGAATTCCAATCAATTAAGCATATCATAAAAGTTTGCCTTTTTTCAGGTAACAAGACATCTAGTTCAGCTTTTTTCAGGTAACAAGACATCTTCCCTGTATATCTATTTATTATTAGATTCTAAAATGAACACCAGTAACTCAACATAATCGCTGCAAGGCATCGAAATAAAATGTACGACATCCCAGTATATACAAGTCCTTGTGTAATGTGACCCAGGATAAATACATTCTGTTCTGAGCTTTCAGTTTTTACGACCATGAGCCGAGTAAACAACCCAATTAATATACATGTGATTGGTTGACTGAGAGAGGACAGACCATAGGATGGATCCAATAGTTTAAGGATATAATAGACCTGCTTCGTGAAATAGATGAGGATTTGCAGGAGTCGGGGAAAATGGGAGCGGGACGAGAATTCCGAAACCTGACATTATAGAAGGAAGGGGATTAATTAGTTACTGGAGCCTTTGATCCCAGGGATACTTTTTGCCTCAGAGAAAGTTAAATGCTACCTAGATAGCACACAGGATTTATGGTAAGGACCAAGCGCTGGGACCTATGACGTCATTCAGCGCTCAAACGGAAATCGAGAGTAAAGGTTTGCAAGGTGTAACAGGAGGAAAGGAAAACCTCACAGTAGCTCTATGAAACAACTGTTAGGAGAGGGGAGAGTTCCTCGTTGAACGAGTGGTTTTCGCGCTCGCCTACCAATCCGGTGGTCCGAAGTTCGATTATATAATGGCTCTGCCAACGCGGAATGAGAGGAATTTATTTCTGGTGATATAAATTCATTTCTCGATAGAATGTGTTTCGGATCCCAAAATAAACTGTAGGTCTCGTTGCTAGGTAACCAATTGGTCCCTAGCCACGCAAAAATGTCTAATCCTTCGGGCCAGGCCTAGGAGAGCTGTTAATCAGCTCAGTGGTCTAGTCAAACTACGATATACTTATTTTTAGGAGGGGGTGGAAAGTCAGATGGAAGAAAGAGAATACGAACGAAGATACAGTGAAAAGAACGGAAGGTGTTGCAGCTACGGGACGAAGGGACGCTGCAAAGAACCTCAAGTAATGTCTACAATGCGCCGCATGAGATGCACCAACGGCACTAACCCCACTACGAGATATAAATGCTAGTAACGAATAACAGTCTGCATATGGTTGCATATTTGAAGGACGCGTGATATCCGCTCCCCATTCCGTTAAACAGTCTAAAAATTCATTTTTCATGCCATTACAATCACGAGAAAAATTTTTTTATCAAATCAAACGTGCTTTCATGATACAGTCAATTTCCATGGGCTACAGCGACGTTGCACAATGCCCTGGTAAAGATAATGAGACCTTCAACAGAATGGTGTATATTTGGATATAAAATATTCTGGCACATGAAAATAACTCAAAGGTCATTCAGGGTCGCAAAAAGCCAAAAATGGAAAATACGAATATTTGACTTAAAACTTGCACAATAATTATCATTAAAAGCTGGAAACTGTTGTTCTAAAAATGTTTTTAGGTTACATAGACTGCGGTTTTATTAAGGTTTTAATACCTCTGTTAAAAATTTCGAAAATAATAATTGCTAGTGTATTTTGTAAAAATAAAAATATATAAATATTTATAGCCTACGTATGTCAATTAAAGTTTTTTTCTATCAATCTTAAATATTTTACAATACTGCTTAAATTCAATTGGGAATGTTTATACGGTGCATTTGCGAACATCCATCCATTGCAAGGCAAGACCAAGGATTCCGAAGGTGTTGAGCCCTAATCCTGTTCTCATGATTTCTTTTTCCCTTCAGGAAAGGACTGAAAGGGATCGCAAGGCTCCCCTCCGACTCACATCTGCATATCTAGACATAAGGGGTAAAAACTGCAGCGTTTTGTCAAGTCTACAACATTTTATGTCGGCAACCCTGAGTGTTTGATTCAGGCAAGGTCTAAATACAATACCTAAGAAGCGTAATTTAGAATGACCAGTTTAATTATTAAGTACGTAGTATGCTCTTTGACATCAGGCTAAGGAGCTAATTATCTCCATCATCGAAGCTCAACTGAAGTTATGTTCACACTGAATCTGTCAGTTCACATGATTTGTATCCAAATTTCAGCGAAGTCTCTCAAGGGAACTTTGTAGAAGGGTAGGCCCTTGTGCTGTGGAATAAGTTGACTAGATTTTGACGTGTTTCTGAATCATGACTAAATGCATCCCATTTAAGCATATTTGTAAACTTTGCATGATTTATAGATAGAATTATTGACATAAATCCATATAACAGTAATTTGTATAATACAGGTCCAGGAGTATTTGTGAATCCTCCAATTCTGGTCACGTACAATATAAAATATTCACGGACCTAACTGGTTTTTGTCTTCTCAAAACCATAACAAGAGCAACTGAAAAAGACGTTTAAATTATATATCTCAACTTTGGTCACATTTTCGTTATGGGGTTCTTGGGGTAATCGCTTGTTCAACACCGTAAACATAATCTCGTTTCAACAATGGCCATCAACGCAGCCTTTAAGAAGCTTTTGAAACTTTGCAACGCCCTGTCCTTCGAAGAGGGAAAATGACTCGGGAGGCAAAATGGTACCTCTGGGAAACTTTTAGTTTTCCTCATACAAACTGACAAAGTTCACCAGTCTTTAAGCAAAGAAATTATGTTAGAAAAAAAAAACATTAAAAATGTCGTGATTGTTATTCATCAAAACTCCCACTTCTTATACTTTAGCTTAAACACTACTGAGAGGACATGAACTTCTTTTCACGTTGTTTTTGATTATGTGACCTTATGCCAGCACGGGCTCATGCTCATAGAGCACCCCATAGTACTTCATTTCAGTTTTCACCTTTTGTCAATAATACAATGCACTGATATAATGTTGCAAGTTTAATGAACAATATAGAAAGATACTGTGCACTGCAGGAAAATGCTTTACCTTGCATCCAATACAGAATATCTAGTCTAACAGTAATGCGCCAAATTTTTAAGCAATTCATCTACAAGCAACTTTTAGCGCGCACCACTGCTCTGTTAAAACATGTATATTTACTTCTAACCAGGAGCTGTCTTTCTTTGGCTAACAAGCCTAACCGTAGTGATATTCCCTTCTATGTTAAAAATATACTTCACACTTTCTTAATTAAAATCCTAATTTCGAATTAAAACTCCCAAAATCTGAATTACAGTACACAGGACCTACGACCTTCATTATCTGGATTATGCATCAAAAAGATTTCCGTTATAGGTTTCTCCTATAACAAATATCGAGCCTCTGTTCAGGTCATTTTTATTCCAGTTAAAACATCATGACCTTCCATGACCATTCCAATTATTTGAAGCCCCCTTACAACATAAAAAGAAAAATTCGTGCAACATTTCAATTTCCGTTTTTAAAAAAATTGTATAGTATCCGTTTTAAAACTGGAACAATTTAGAGAGATGGTTTTCACACGGAATAGTACGTTCGTAAGGTCGAGGTGCTTCATCTGCAAATATATTTCTGAAAAAGGAACAATAATGCATGTTCATTCTCAATACTGGGTTATTTAACAAGATTTTCCGACAACGATGCTCTGGACTGAAAATCAAGTAATTGCTTTTGGTTCTAAAATTCATTTTATACTATTCTATTTTAATCTGGAGATGTATGATGCAAAGGTTCACATGCATATATAATATATATATATATATATATATATATATATACATATGAATACCACATGGAAATTATATATATATATATATATATATATATATATTATATAATATATATATATATATATATACAGATAAATATATATATATATATATATATATATATATATATATATATATATATATATATATATATATGAGGAGTCAGAATATAACGATAACGTGAGAAGAATGATACCAATTATGCATGTAGAGAGAAGAGTTAATGATGAAGGGGTTTTTGGTGGTGGTTTGGCCAAGTCTTTACATAATATATCTATATATATATATATATATATATATATATATATAATATATATATATATATATATATATATATGAATACCAAAGGAAAATGATAGGCAGAAATCCAAGCCTACACACACACACACACACACACACACACACACACACACACACACATATATATATATATATATATATATATATATATATATATATATATATATATATATTATATATATATATATATATATATATATATATATATATATATATATATATATATGTAGGATTTCTGCCTATCATTTTCCTTTGGTATTCATATATATATATATATATATATATATATATATATATATATATATATATATATAATATATATATATATATATATATATATATATATATATGTGTGTGTGTGTGTGGGTATATATATATATTATATATATCTATATATATATATTATATATATATGTATATATATACATATATATACATATATATATACACATACATATATATATGTATACACATATTAGATATATAATGTATGATGTCTGAATGCACATACTTCCACACTACGCTTTTCTGGCTCTCAATTAAAGACAAGACAACGATCAATGAAACATTCGTAACTTAAATGGCGGCGAATCATGAGTCTAGATACAACAGCCCCTCCATTCTTATACCTTCCTTTCATCAACATTTCAACTTGCAGTCTTTCCACATGACCGAACCATCTCTATATACCCATTTCTAACTTTTCACTTAGGCTAACTCTTTTACCAACACTGCATATTTCTACCTTTCTTGCATCCTCGATTCTTTTAATGGCTTATGTATTATGTAAATGACTTGCCCAAACAACCATCAAAACCCCTTCATCATTAACTCTTCTCCCTACATGCATAATTGGTATCATTCTTTCACGTTATCGTTATATTCTGACTCCTCATATTCCCATTAAAGTTTATTCCATAATTTACACAATCTGCTAGTTGCAGTTTCATTGTCCCTCTACGGTTCATTTCCGTTCTGTATAGCACCACAGATCGTAGTTCCAATCAGTTTGATTTCCTAGTTCCCTAGGCCAAGTTAGGCTAGATTCAACCCAGTAGTATTACACTAAGATTTACAATACCCACGGTCAGGCTAGGTGAGGGTGGTCCCTCCCCTCCCACTCAGGCAAGAAATGGTGCCGTAAGTAGTTTAGGTTAGGGAATGTTAGGTTAGGATGCATCACTGTGTTTCACTATTGATTTGTAAAGGCCTAGGTCAGGTTTGGTTGGGGAGGGGGCTATCCTGAATACTCCCACTGGGTAGGGTAGGCTAGGCTAGTGTAGGTTAGTTCAGGTTAGGTTAGTTTAGGTAAGGTAAGACTGTATCTCTATTTCGTCTATTTTCATTTTCCCAGCTCGAAAAACGGTTTCCCATTGTAGGTCTAATGACTGTTCAATACACGAAATGAGAGACCAATATTTCTTAAAACACCAAAAATCCCTCATTCGTACCATATCTTACGTTGAAAATAACATTAGCCAAGGCGAGCACAAAGAAATTAAACTCTGCACAAGTTTATGTAAAAATAGTAAGGCTTCCACGGAAATGGGGACCAACCAAACGCTTAATGACCCTTTACCATAAGAGTGTGATTGCAATTCGATACCGAGCCAAATATCATTACACTGAACCTGCAGATAACTTCATTCATGCATGTCACAATAAAACGTGGAAATAAAACGTGGAACAATAAATAAACAAATTAATATATATATATATATATATATATATATATATATATATAGATATATGTATATATATATATACACACACACACACACACTACACACACACACACACACACACACACACCACACAATAACTTCTTACAGTCCACTGTGAGTATGGCGCTTTTTTGACGTGCAAAGAGCAAAATCAAGACCACAGATCAACGACCTACAAGAGGGATATTCTGTAGAATCACAACGTAACACTTTTGCAGTTATTCAAGAAATTACAAAATGTAAAAGTAACATTCACATTTGAAGTTACAAAAGCTGACGCACTCAAACACAAGTTGACACTCACACTTCTCAAAACTGTGACTCCGAATTTCCGAAAAGCTGAGCACCTTGTTAACAAACATCAGTCAGTTCACCTCGTGATCCTAAACATGGACAAAGTTCCACTAAGTCTTATCGGCTTACACTTCGTTGAAGATACAGCAAAGTACGTTTAACTTACAATAACTTGAATACTTTTGTGTATTTTATGTAGAATGAGCTCTGGTTTCTTTTTTAATTCAGTACTTTAATCATTGTGTCTAATAATACCGGATAATAGGATTTACGACCAGCAGAAAGCTATTATATAGGAAATATTAGAGCAGTTTTTCGTGAATATCTGAAGAAATATTTTCTTCTGTTGTGGTAAAACACATTTTTGTATGATTATCAATTACAAACAGAATATTTTCAGTAACAATTACAATGTTTAACTAAATGATCAAAGTGAGCTCCTCCAAATCGTTATATATATATTCATAAGAACGGTTCTAATGTAACTTGAAGTTAATGTTAATTATATTTTAGACCGTTACATAAAACCTCCCCATAACCCCACCCCCTCCAAGAAAAATATATATATTTTTTTTTTTGAAGACTGGCAAACAGCTCAGGCCGCTGAGCTATATTTCCCCCTCTTTTGTCTTCAGGTCACTGTTTTTCGACTTTAATGCAATAGCCTTGCTTCTATTGTTTCCTCCGTTTGTTCAGCTTCTTTCCCTTTTAGTTCCCCCCTTTTTCCCGTTTTCTATTCCTTTATTATTTTACGTTTCGTCTGATGATTCTGGAATGAATTTCTCTCCTCAACGAGAGGATGAGAATGAACAGGACGTTCCATTTGGCAAGTATAAAGAAGTCCATTTCCCGAGACCTGAAATTGTTGGCTTAAGAGAGATCATTAAAGTGTTATACAGTAATTGCAAAGAGCAATTAAAGTATTTGAAGTACTTCAAGGCATTAGAGAACTTCGGGAATTTCAAAGACTTCAGCTCCAAGTTGACTTCCCGCAGGGCATTCTCGCGTTACTCATTTAAAAGTGGCCAAGGCGCCCCCGCCCCCCCGCCACCCCCCCCCCCCGAAACTTTGAACCAAGAAGTCAATAGTCCATTTCAGAAATGCAATTCTCTGTTACACGCAAACATTTACATCCAAATTGTATTATAACTGACGTTATTATACTGAACAGTTTAATTTACCGATGAATCACCATTATTCCAGAGTAATTTAACGAGTGCACTAATTTACATTGCTATATTTGAAGAGCCAGGTTGGGGATAATCAAAGGACCGCATGAAAAGTAACAAGTAGAAATATTCGCAGCTGGCACACGATGGACGCTACAATGACTCTGTTGTCGTTTCTGTTGGTCTGAATGAGTCCAGAAGGCCACATCAGTCAACACCGTACTCGGAAAGAACCTGCAAATCCAACAGGTAGCATCATCATTAATGCCCCAGGCAATGAGCACTGGATATAATTTAGGAAAGGCGTTAAGGTCCCCTCCTACTTCATTACTTTTTTTTTTTTTATTTTTTTTTTTTTTCCTCCTTCAGGTAAGGGCTAGAAATGACCTTTTGGATGTCAGCCCCATTGGCCTTTGATCCTGGGTATTACGTGTAAAAATGTTACATAACACTATAGTAGATTCACATCACCCTACATCTGATGTTTAGACCAGTCCCTTACGGCACTCCTGATTGGCTGCTTATAAGCCAATCACAGGGCTGGAAACTCTCAGTCTCTCGAGAGAGTTCACATAGGCAGGATGTATGTTCCCCCTCTCCTGAGGGATACTTTTGAAAGACGTATCCCTCAGTAGAAGTGGAACATACATATGAGCTCACGAGAAAGGCTGAGAGTTTCCAGCCCTGTGATTGGCTTATCAGCAGCCAATCAGGAACGTCGTAAGAGACGCATGGTGAGATAATCGCGTTCTCTCTTATCATCTCTTTCCTTGTCCCATTCTCCGAGATTACAGCCATTTCCTTCATCTCCACCGAAAAACTTTCTCCATTCCCTCACCAGACGAAAGTTCTGCCTTCGAGCAGAACGAAAAATTAAAAAGGGAGAAAAATCCCCCCAAAAAACTTCCCGTCCAACAACAAGTTCATCTTTCAAACAATAACGATTTCCGAATCTCGAAGAAGATATACTCTAGGAAAATATTTTCCTCTCTCGTCACGGAATTCTCGGGACCATTTTCCCCGATCCCCAGCCAATAAGAAGCCGGAATCGGAGGATTACGACGATATCGAGAGAAATAACCAGTGGTTAATGGTTTTACGTCCGGACCGAAGAGGGCGCGACGGCATCTCTTGAATCCGCCAAATTCGGATAAGATCACATTTCCGGCTATTGGGAAAAATGGTGTTTTAACCGAGGTGGAACTATGATGCCTTATTCCACCTCGGTTTCAGCGGTGTCAAGAAGCGGAAGAAGAAGAAGAAGAAGGAAACAATGTTCATCCATGTACGAACTGCTCAAACAAGCATAAAAATGAAGTTTGCCCTGTTGAAGCCGCCCGGGTATGCGTCCAACTGAGTACAAACATACGTACACACATACGAAAACAAGCAGTATTTGCATGCAAATAACTATATACATACATACATATATATACATTCAAATGTATGTATGTGCGTACATACAACAAAAGGTACTGTTTCCGTGTTACACAAATACACAAGAGGTTGGGACGAAACTTTCTGTATTTAGCCCGTTACGTTCATCCTATCAAGCGTAAGCCCCTTAAAAACAGGTATACCTAATGTTGAAACGTACCAGGATGCCAAATGAATTTAAAAGAAGGTACGTGTGTTCTTGAAGCTATTTGTATCTTTTAATATGCCCAGATACAAAACGCCTCAGTGAATACAATACGTTTAAATATAAAATTCCACAAAAAATCCATTGACGAACTTCACATGTCTCTAATGTATGGCCACGTATGTTGGGTCCCGCTATAAAATTATACATTTAAACATATCAAATAATAAAAACACAATTCTTGGACTTAGTGAATGTCGACCAATACTCTAGAGGTTTAATTTCATATGCAAATTAATAAGCGTTCCCGAAATCCCCATTAGCAGGAACTTGTATAAATGCAAATATGCATTCATATTGATAAACAAATACACAAACGCTGTTATTAGTGTTTTCCTAAATGCTAATACGCACGTTCATCCGCGTACGAACTGCACAAACCGGCATAAAAATGGCTATTTGTCCTGTTGGAGTACTTAGGCATATGAGCAAAAACATGCATGTACATACACACATGCGAAGGAAACACCGACAACAACAACACCAGGAATGACGTCATAGAGCGAAGAGCCAATGAAAATGCAGCTCCCGTGACGTCAACAGAGTGCTGAGACGATCACCAATGACGTCACAGAGCGAAGAGTCAATGAAAATGCAGCACCCGTGACGTCAACCGAGTGCTGAGACGATCATCAATGACGTCATACAGTGAACAGCCAATGAAAATGCAGCTCCCCATGACATGGCCACCGAGTGCTGAGACGATCATCAAGGCTACGTCAGAGAAACCGTTAACTCCAGCAACTGTCTTGAGGCAGCGAGCAAGCAGCCAATAGCAGACAGTCCTGAGCACGCCAATCAAGAATCAACATCTCGTTGCACCCCGCTGGCACTACAGGTATAAAACACTGCAGGACTCCTAACAGCATAATATTACGGGCTGCTCTAGGAGCAAGAGCCTGTGCTGGAACAAGACAGCTAAATCATAAACAACAACTAAAAGCATCAGTCCAACTCCAACTTCGCCTGGACGATGACCAGCAGAGACAGCCTGAGTCGAAACGTTGCGAGAAAATAAGATAGAGCAAGAAATAGCAAGAAAGAGAGAGAGGGAGGGAGAAACAAGACTGACTTATTGGTATGCAGAATAATAATTGTCCCTTGAATCCACCGTTTTTGACATGTCCTCCATTGGCACATTGCTTGCCAGTCTATAATATTAATCAGCAACTGTTTGGGTGTATCCGTTTATTATTTATTATTATTATTATTATTATTATTATTATTATTATTATTATTATCCTTTTAATCAGCACTATTATTATTATTATTATTATTATTATTATGATTATTATTATTATTATTAATATTATTATTATTTCATATCAATCACAACTATTATTGTATAGTATTAATAAAAAATAAAAAAAATAACTTATACAATTAATAATAAAAATAATAAAATAAAAACAAAATAATAAAATTATAATATATAATAAAAATATAATTATAATGAATATACTATTAAAATAAAGAAAAAAATATAATATAAATTGATATAAAATTATAAAGTATTAAAAAAAAAAAAAAAAAAATAAAATAAATAAATTAAATTAAAATTTAATAATCAAAAAATTAAGAATTAGATTAAAAAAAAATTATATCCATCAGCGACTGCTTGGGTGCATCTGTTATTATTATTATTATTTATTATTATTATTATATTATATTATTACTCGTTTATTCATATTTTGCGTATTGTATCGTTTCTACCTTGTCTATCTCTGTGTTATTATTATTATTATTATTATTATTATTATTATTATTATTATTATTATTATGATCCTGCCCTTGTTGTTTCTTCGTCCTCAATTACTTATTTATGACTTGCGTCCTATAAACTTATTTGCTTCTTAATGTCTCACTACTTATGGAACAATTATTCTTAATACTTTTTTCTTATTCATTATTTTTATTCAGTATCGTATTAATACTTTACTTAATTATTAATCTCATTAATAAATTAAACTGCATCTGAATATTGATAGGATAAATTAGCTTTCCTCCTCAGGCTTAGAAGGGCATACGTGACGCCACAATAAGTATGTTATTTATTAACTAAAGACAATAAAAGCTGCATTAATTAAGACTCGATATCGGGTCAACACGAACTGCATTTTGTGAAAGGGCAATGAGGTTTTATATGTAAGTGAATGAGATTTCTAATCACTGTTAATCTTATGTTAATACCACTACTACGACTACTACACTACTACTACTACTACTACTAACTATAATAATAATAATAATAATAATAATAATAATAATAAAAGGAACAACGTAATGTTCTTTAAGGTCTACAATAAAACTTTATAAAACTATATAAAAGCTTGAGAACTCTTCCTTGGGTTCATCTAATAATAATAATAATAATAATAATAATAATAATAATAATAATAATAATAATAATAATAATAATAATAATAATTCGCTTCAATAAAAAAAGAATCGTACTTGGTCTGTTAGACAAACTTGATATAATAATAATAATAATAATAATAATAATAATAATAATAATAATAATAATAATAATAATGACAATGTGGATTCCTCGTATTCATTGCAGAAATCCTTTTAAACAACTGACGAAAAAATCCAAAGCACTATCACAAACGTACCCTCTCTGTAACCTTGAAATCCTTTCCCCCCTCTGCCGATTGCCCAGTTGACTATGCAATGTTAATGAGAACTGCTGCTGCTGCTGTAGGGGGCAGGGGAAAGCTGGAAAGCCAATCTCCTCTCGCACGGAAGATTTAGGGAGGGAAAAAACATCCAAAAGCGATGAATGACTCGTTTGCATAATTATGAATGTCAAGGGACAGGCGAAGGGGATTGGCCAGAATGTTTCGCGTTGGGCTAAAACATTTCACAGTTGTCCAGGACTGAGGGAATGCTTAGGTGCATTATTATCTACGTTCTTTTTGGGGATATTCAATTAAAACTGGTGGTAATTCAGATGGCCTTTCATATCAGTCCAATGCGGAGGGAATGACTATACTCTGTTGTTTTTCATCTGTCACCCGGCTGTGGTGTTTTTGATGGCAACACTGCGTCCCGGGCTTTAGATAGTCAAATTTAGCTTACTTCAACGATTATAATAATATCCTATTTCGAATATTAACGGTGTAATTCTCATACAGTAAATTATTAAACACTTTTCAGTTGCAATGTACACCCCAGATATCCTTTATTTACCTAAAACTTACACATAGCGTAACTATCTAAAGCCCGGGACGCAGTGTTGCCATACAAAAACACCACAGGCAGATGGACAGATGAAAAAAACAGAGTATAGTTGTGTTATTATCTACGTTCTTTTTGGAGTATTCAATTAAAACTGGTGGTAATTCAGACAGCCTTTCATATCAGTCCAATACTAAGGTAATGCTTAGGTGTGTTATTATCTACGTTCTTTTTGGGGTATTCAATTAAAACTGGTGATAATTCAGATAATTTTGCATATAAGTCCAATACTGAGGGATTGCTCAGTTGTAGTATCTACTATGTTGTTTTGGGGTAGTCAAGCAAAACTGATGGTAATTCAGATGATTTTACATATCAGTTTAATACTGATTGGAATCCCTATGTATAATTGCTACGTTCTTTTGGGTCTTCAGTTCAAACTCCTGCTTTTATACCAAACATAAAAGAAAGGAAAGACACGGGAGGGTCCACAATACTGTTAGGTCAATATGTAGGTGAGAAATTGACTCCCATAACTCAATATGGCTTTCATTTCGCAGAACTGATCCAAGTAAACGATTCAAATTTTCCTCAGTGGAATCGTGAAGCCATTCAAGTTTCAAGATTCACGATTCACGATTCATTCTGAAAAGCCAAACGGTAAACTTTCAAAATGAGTAATAGAAGAAAAATGAACGATCTTCAGCAAAGTTCAATATACGAGTTTTACGGGTTACTGAAGTTATTCCATTCACACTCTGATGAATTCATAACTTTTCCCCTTTTCTTTTCAATAAATATTAGCGGTTTCTTTAAGGAAAATAGCTTACCTTCCCAACGATATTTGGCACAATCTTCGTTTCTCGTCTCTAAGATTAATTTTTGTACTTCTTGCGGCTGAGACTGGTGTCCAGAGCAAAACTAGTGTTGTGAATATTCGTGCTTACATTATCTGGCCTTAACATCATATGAGTGGCACCATTGTTTTACAAGTATTAAAATAAATAAGCAGTGACCCCTTCGTGCTTGGTTTGGTGGCAAGATGGTTAAGGACATCTGGAAACAAGCAAAAAATGCGCAGAAGAAACATCGTATAATCAAGGGAGGCCACCGCGACCCAGGAAACTTTAACGACGGTCCAGTGGTTGCCTGGCCTATATCATTGCCAGACGCACGATTATGGCTAACTTTAACCTTGAATAAAATCAAAACTACTGAGGCTACAGGGGTGTAATTTGATATATTTGATGATTGGAGGTTGGATGATCAACGTACCAATTTGCAGACCTCTAGCCTTAGTGGTTATTAAGATCTGAGGCAGACACAAAAAGTGCGACAGAAAAAAGTGCGGACGGACAGACAAAGCCGGCACAATAGTTTTCTTTTCAGAAAACTAAAATGCTAATGTGACACTGTACAAGTCAAGTCAAGACTAAAGTCCCACGTCATTTGAAGTTTCGAAACCTTGTCTGCATTCTCAGCAGCTACACTAATTCTTTTAAATCAAAACATTAACTACATACTTGATTCAAAAAATAAACGAAAGACTGACAATCGCACTCCCTTGCTTTCCCGCATGCCAAATGTTCTGTGTATCATCACAAAGTTCGTCCACAGCTTGTAATCATATCTTCCGCTTAAGGACAGTTGTGTCGTCTTAAAGATACAGTGAGAGAGACGATAAGTTGTGGGTGTGGGTGAGTTTTGGTGTTGGGAGGGGAGGAGGAGGGAGGGCGTGGGCGGGTGTCCTAAGGAGTCATGTTATGGCAGGTAAATAGAAGGTATTAATCTTTGAAGTTGCGATAAGTTCCGTTGACTTAGATTACACATAATGAGTCGTTAGCTGAGATGAGATAATGTTAAATTTCGCTGCAGCCTTCCGAAGACAGAATCTGTGTGTGTGTGTGTATACAAATAGGAGGTTCTTCTCACCCTATCCCCCTTTCCAGTAGGGATAGCCCGGGTTTTTTTTTTTTTTTTTTTTTTTTTTTTTTTTTTTTTTTTTTTTTTTTGACGCTCCACTTCCCCCTGAATGAAATTCGCATTGATTACCATACTATAAATAAAAATTACTTCCGCCGCCAAGGTAATTTTTGTTAGAGTTGATAAATAACCATACGTCAATTTGACTACGAACACTTTACAATCAATTACAACATATGTCACTCCGGATTGCGGTGATTAATCAAACTACATTCTGCGTTAGGACATTAAGCATCCATCAGGACTGAAAACAAAGCATTTGATGGTAATAAATGTCACTTAGTATTTCATCCATATTCAATGCTCCATAATTTTTATATTCGTCGAATAAATGATATCACTGGAATAAAATGACAAGTGTCAACTTTTTGTTTTGAATGGGACCGAAAACGTATAATCATTTCTTTAATGCAAAACAAACGATCAAATCCGAACACAAACTAATGCAGACGATTATTCGTTTCATTAAACACGTGAACATAATATAACAAGTAAAAAATGCCCTTCATTTTCTTCGGCTGGAATCGAGTTTTCTGTACAGCATATCATCAAGGCCACCCAAAACAGATCTATCTTTCGGTGGTCTCGATATACTGCTACATGAGCCGCGGCCTATGAAACTCTCAGCCGACCGTGGTACCATGTGTTGTTACGTTACCAGACGCATAGTCATGGCTAACTTTAATCTTAAATAAAGTAAAAAAAAAAACTACTGAGGCCAGAGGACTACAATTTGGAACGTTTGATGAGGGGTGGGTGGATGATCAACTTGCCAATTTGCAGCTCCCTAGCCACGGTAGTTTTTAAGATCTGAGGGCGGAGAGAAAAGGTGCGGAGGGACAGACAAAGCCTGCAAAATAGCTTTTCTTTTATGAGAGGCTCACTCATATGTGTGAAAACGCGTACTGTGTATGCGCTTTCCAGTATACATACTTCTGCGTACTCAAATAATGCTCCACTAGTGGCAAATTGCGTTGTTTTTAAAAGGAATCAAGAGGCAGCGAAAGGAGTCCTACAGATTGCTACAGGAACCCTATTTCGCTCAGGCAAATGGAATATATAATTGCTGGTTAAAGTAGCGTTAAGTTATATAAACTTTGATTAGATACTAATCGTCGGGTCGTCGCCTGTGGCAGGATGGCGTTTAGCTTTGATTGTGCTTTCGAAAGGAAATTCTCTCTCTCTCTCTCTCTCTCTCTCTCTCTCTCTCTCTCTCTCTCTCTCTCTCTCTCTTCGAATTCGAAGTTTTGCAGTTGTAAGCGTATCCAAAAAATATGAAGAAATCGAGAAATGGATAAACTTCAGTTCTCTCTCTCTCTCTCTCTCTCTCCCTCTCTCTCATTGTAGATCACATAGATAGAAACAACTTCTTGTTAAACAGCCAACACGGTTTCAAGGAAAACAGATCCTGCCCATCAAACCTCTTGGAGTTTTTTCATAACATGCTTGGTATTTACGACAGTAGTAGAGCAATGGATATACACGACTTAGATTTCCAAACGGCCTTTGACAAAGTCCCACACAAGAAACTGATGACAAAAGTTAGAACTTTTGGAATTGTAGGAGCAACAGCAGACTGGGTCGAAGACTGGCTAACTTACAGAAAACACAGAGTCGTAATAAATGGTGAAGAATCGAATGGGCAGATGTAACAAGCGGAGTTCCCCAGGGTTCTGTCCTTAGCCCTCTCTTGATTTTTATTTACGTTAATGACATTGATGTAGGCTTAACTACAAGGATAGCCAAATTTGCAGATGACACCAAACTAGGTGTAAATGCAGCAGACCCAGGTGCAGTGGAAAGTTTAAGAAATTATCTAATAAAAAATAGGAGTGCTTTGAAAAAAAAATTGGGCCCAAATATGCCTTTTTTAACGTAGATAAGTGTAAAGTGTTACAAATAGTTTGAACAAAACAACCCTCTCCGTTGCCAAGCTACATTGCTGTCTTGGGAATATGGAAACATAAGTAGTGTAGAACAAGAAGAAGACCTTGAAGTAATTATTTCCAAGGACTTAAAATCCACAAAACAGTGCATAAAAGCAGAAAAGAAGGCACAGAAACTAGTGGGATTCATAAAGAGGCAGTTCAAATACAGAAACAACGAAACGGTGCTGCAGCTCTACGCATCAATAGTTAGACCCCCTCTTGAATATGTAGTACAGTTTTGGTCACCAATACTAAGAAAAGACATAAATAGATTAATTCTATCCTTTAGGCAAACAAGTTACCGAAGACGACTAGAGAGCCTGAACATGTATGGCTTAGAAACACGACGATTGCGAGGACAAGTAATAGAAACATTTAAAATACTGAAAGGCAAAACAAAAGTAGACAGTAACCTATTTACATTAAATGAAAACCCGACAAGAAATAATGGATGGAAACTAGAACTGAAGAGATATAACACATTCCATTGTGGGAACTTCTTTACACACAAGATATGTGACACGTGGAATAAACTGCCACCAGAAGTTGTAAACAGCAACAGTGTAGTGTTTAAAAGAAAGCTAGACAAAATCATTAGGACACTGAATGCACAGTAAAACCTGCTCCTACAGTTAAGTGAGCACACGATGTCTCCTCGGATGGACTAACAAGTCATTGAGACACCCTAATCCTTGCAACTCTCTCTCTCTCTCTCTCTCACTCTCTCTCTTCGAATTCGAAGCTTTGTAGTTGTAAGCGTATAAAAAAATATGAAGAAATCGAGAAATGGATAAACTTCAGCTCTCTCTCTCTCTCTCTCTCTCTCTCTCTCTCTCTCTCTCCGCTTAAAGTTTCATATCTCCCTGAAAAACTCATATTGAATCACTCCTACAAAGTGAAAAATCCAAAAAAAAAATCTTAATTCTTACGGATTTGAACTGAAAACAATCCATAATGCAATACAGCATTGCAGCACAAGAGTCACCTTTTATACGAATAGTTGTCACGTTGCTTTATATTAAGATTCAGTTAAAAGAAAGGATATAAAAGTACAGATAACCAGAGAACTGGATACCAACAAAGACTAAGAATTACAATACAATTAAATTCTTTTCAAAATCCATTTGCATTGCGGTAAGTACAGTAGCAAAAAAGTATATATTATTTATCGTTTTTATAAAATGGCCACAATTTTTTACATTATTTTTTTTCAAGCAAACCCCACCTAGCCAAACGATCGACGCAATTAACGCAGATGCATATTCCCATTACACCAGCAATTTATCATTAATGGATAATTAGCCAGAGACTCGCATGGACACGTGCCCAAATATGTAAAGGTTGGCCACATACACATACGTAAAGGTGATTCATATACAGGTGCCAAAATATGTAAAGGTGGGTTACATACACATGTGGCCAAATTATGTAGAGGTGCTAAAATATGTAAAAGTTGTTCACATACACGTGCCAAAGTTATGTAAGGGTTGTTCACATACAGATGTACCAAAATACGTAAAGGTAATTCATATACACGTGTCAAAATATGTAGAGATGGGGCACATTACACGTGCCAAAATATGTAAAAGTGGGTAACATACACATGTGGCCAAATTAGGTAGAGGTGGGTCATATACATGTGCCAAAATATGTAAAGTGGGTCACACACACCTGCCAAAATATGAAAAAAGGGTCACACGCACACGTCCCAAAATATGAAAAGTAGGTCACAGACACATGTGGCCAAATTATGTAGACGTGGGTCACATAAACGTACCAAAATATGTAAAACTGGGTCGCATACACATGCGGCCCAATTATGTAAAGGTGGGTCACGTACACTTGTGCCAAAATATGTAAAGGTGTATACTGTTCTGAATACTCGTATAGTGTATAAACACTCAGCTCGTATCAAGATGCTCCACTTAAGGAGATTTGCGCTATTTTGCAGAAATCAGGAGAGGGGAAAGGAGAAAGGGGAAAGATGGGGGTGGGGGGGAGTTGTCCCCCAGGGAGTCCAGTTTCGCTCAGGTAAATGGAGCATATAATCTGAAACCATGATTAAAGTTGCGATAAGTTACTTTGCTGCTGCCTTCGAGAGATGAAATCTCTCTCTCTCTCTCTCTCTCTCTCTCTCTCTCTCTCTCTCTCTCTCTCTCTCCAATAAGGACGATTAATGAATGTATTCCCGCTTTGAGCAGATGCCATGACTTACCATATTCCTAAACTTCATCATCCTCTCTCTCTCTCTCTCTCTCTCTCTCTCTCTCTCTCTCTCTCTCTCTCTCTCTCTCTCTCTCGTTTATTTTCATAAATTTTCCTCTTCTGATTTTCATGATCACGCTTCTCCATTACAGAAATTCAGTTTTGCATAAATTACTGCCGTATAATTTTACGCAGAAAGGGGTTCTGCGTTAGAGTTGGTCAATATCAATACAACGCTTGTATTATAAACAGCGTTTAGTCTATTGTCTATTACAACCTGAAATTCATCTTTGAAAGTGGAACAACCCATGAGGTGACAATTGATAGAAATATTAAATTAAAACAAAACATTAATTCTACTTCAGCGAGCAAGATATATCAATAAGAATAATGTCAGTAAAGACTAACCACAATGTGCCAAAAAGAAAGCTAAGAACGCTACGCAAATGAAAAGAATGAAACTCAGACACGAACAACATTGATAACAAAGAACACAATATACCAATGAATATTCAATATCAAGAGCAGGGTGTACCATATGACAGCGAATAAAATGACACAAAACACACAATACCATTGGAAATAAAGAAAACAAACGAACGTTGCTATAAAAAAAAAAAAAAGTTTGAAAAAACTGACGTTGTAAAACTCTTTCTCTCTTAATGAGAAACTATATATATGAAATTATATATAATTTCTCTCTTAATGAGAAACTAAAATTATATATATATATATATATATATCTATATATATATATATATATAATATATATAAAAATATGTATATGTGATATATATATGAATATATGTATAATGTACATTTTAGATAAGGCTTCAAAAGTCAGTCGTTTAAGGTGAATAGAACCAAATGGAAATGCCTGACGAAATCAAACTCAGTCACTGAGAGAGAGAGAGAGAGAGAGAGAGAGAGAGAATACCTCATAACATTACATTAATTCATATCCGTTCTCTATTCAGCGATCAGCGGCGATCTGTTAATTCACTGGTACTTTAAGGGGGAAATGGTTGCTCGCCCTCGCCGTAAATAACTTAGGTAAGATGATTACAATACGCTTTCCGCAGGAACCATAAATCCACCGAGGCGAAAATAAAACGTAATATGCTTTATTTATGAGAATAGGGCACCGTCGCCGTCCCTGCTATACATAGAATTCCTCGTAACATCTCGAGATTGGATGGTGCTGTCAAAATATATCACATTACCCTGATTACCAAAATATCAGCGTCCGCGTGTGATTAAGAGAGAGAGAGAGAGAGAGAGAGAGAGAGAGAGAGAGAGAGAGAGAGAGAGAGATTTTTGTTTACTGATCATTTCAACTTAAAATATGCCCTGAGAGAGAGAGAGAGAGAGAGAGATTTGTTTACTAATCATTTCAACTTAAAAATATGCCTTTAGAAAGACTACGAGAGAGAGAGAAAATGTCTTTACTAAAGATTTCACTTGAAAAAATATGCCTTGAAAAACGAGAGAGAGAGAGAGAGAGAGAGAGAGAGAGAGAGAGAGAGAGAGAGAGAATTTGTTTACAAAAGATCTCACTTGAAAAACGTATTTCGAGGCTACTATGGCGCAAATAGTACTAATAACAATAAAAAAAAAGAAAGAGGAAGTGGGATACTTTTAATGGTAGACGCCAATATCAATTGTTTAAAGGATTATGCCTCAGCCTTCAAAAGGAGTCAACATTGCGATGCAAGAGATTTCCAGGTGGTTGCTGAACCGGTATTAAACGATTCAAGTATTTTCTTCATAAAGGCATCGTTTGCTTTCAATGACCGATGTAATGCAGAGGCTAATTGGACTGGAAACCAAATGATAATTTACTTAATAGTCCCCCACCCCGCACTCCCCCCCCACCCCCCCCACAAAAAAAAAAAAAAATAAACTAAATGACAAAAGAGAGGGAAGGAAAAAATATAGCCGAGCGCCGACGGAAACGTTACTTCATTCAAGGCATAAACATTTTTTGTAATTATTTACACAGCACATCCACCCTTTATTCACCTAAACATATACATATACGTATGTATGTATGTACATTGTATAAATGTGTTATGTATATATATACGTATGTATGTATGTGTGTGTATTACATATGTACATATATATAATACATTTATAAACATATGTTCTTGTTTTCATAAAATACGTGCATATACGCACATGCTTTTGTTAAGGCTGTCGTGTTAGAATGTAAACTATCAACAAAAACTGTCAAATATCATAAACTCATTCCGTGATGGCGGGGTATGGAGGCCAGGGCATATATCAGGAAAAACAACACACACTGCTAGTTTCCTGTTAAATCGTGAGGTGATCCTGGGATGTATGGGAAACCAACCTTGGTAAACCTCTCTCTCTCTTTGTTTTTTCAAGTTACATCACGTATTTGAAGATAATTGGGCGAAGTCTATCTGCATTCTCGCATAGATGGTTGACTGTTTAATATCATGTTTTTGGTGTTACGCCACGACCAAAATCATTGATCGTACAAGAGACAAATTCGTCTTCTGCCGATGACGCAACAGCTGTTACACATCATGCCGTATGCTTTCCAATGCTCCAGAAAAGAAAACTTCCAGAGATATGCAAAATCTTTGCATCACTAATAATGGTAAAAAAAATTAAGTAATGAAGCAAGGAGTGAATCAGAAACGGAATTTTTATTGAGACAGCGGAAGAAGATTAAAATGTCGACAATTTTGGTCTCCTATTCGAAAAGCATTTGAATATCAAAATCTTCGAAATAGAAGCAAAATCCAGTCTTTAAATTTCTTACTACTGTGCTTGCTTGATGGTTCGGTGGGATGGTGCAACTATGCATATTTTTCTTTACCTTTGCTGGAAAGAGGTCCTTGTGATACTATGGTACCAAAAAGTAACAAATATGGAAGTCCTAAATAGGGCAAATTCTGACAGAATTTATAACCACAAAACTTTGAAAAGAGCAACTCTATTGGCCACACCAATTTTAAAGTCATTAAAGAACAGATGTCCCGTTACGTTAGGTCATAAAGAGGTCAAGCTAATTTGCTCCCTTTTATTTCTTTGTGTGAGCATTTCAGGTAACTGCTAATCAAGGCCGGTACTGTGAAGAACCTTCATTAACTACAGAACTTGTCCTGTCGTCATTAGCTCGTATAACTTTTTCTTCCAGCGTCCCTCTCGTCATTATTTGGTGGACATTTCCAGAAGTAATTAGAAATAACGAACGCATGGTTTCCAAGGCGTTATCTCTCTCTCTCTCTCTCTCTCTCCTCTCACCTACACACACACACACAGACACAGAAACACACACACACATATATATATATATATATATATATATATATATATATATATATATATATATATATATATATATATATAATAATATATATATATTTCTCAGTTGACGGAAATTTTATCTCGACGAGTGTCGGAGCCAAAAATACCTCTTTGAGGTATTCCCTCACTCACTATGTAGTCCCCTCAGGCCTCACTGACACCCACTGCCATTCCTTCTAGACCTCCCCGTAGCCACGGTCTAGTGTACTCGTAGCGCGGGTAGGGTGGTCAGTGCACTTCATTTGATGCACCGTAGGCATTATTTAAGGTACTTTGCAGCGTTCCTTCGGCCCCTAGCTGCGACTTCTTTCATTTCCCTTCACTGTCCCTCCGCCCATATTCGCTGTCTTCTATCTAACTTTTCACCCTCTCCTAACAATTGTTTCATAGCGCAATTGCGAGATTTTCCTCCTTTTACACCTTTCAAACCTTCTCACTCTCAGTCACCCTTTTCTGTGCTGAATCACCTCATAGATCCCAGCGTTTGGCTTTTGGCCTAAATTTTACATTCCATTGCAATTCCATTTCCTCTGGACCTTTGTGGTATGTCACTGCCTGCAGTAACGATCCCACAGTCTTTCCTTTCAATGAGGTCCGGACCTCACTGATGGTCACTTAACCTTATCTTCTTTACCTTCAGCTTTCTCCATCTTTATATTATGGGGTCGCTGTGTTATTGGTCTTCTCCTGTCCCTGTTAACTGTGTCTCTCCATCTCATCATTGGTCTGCCTCTCCTTTGGTGACCGTTATTCACACTGTTAAGTTAAGTATATCTTAGTTTTTTTTACCAGACCACTCGGTTGATTAACAGCTCTCCTAGGGCTGTCCCGAAGGATGAGATTTTTTTTGACGTGGCTAGAAACCAATTGGTTACCTAGCAACGGGACCTACAGCTCATTGTGGAATCCGAACCACATTATATCGAAAAATGAATTCCTATGACCAGAAATAAATTCCTCTAGTTCCGCGTTGGCCGAGCCGATATATAATCGAACTTCGGACCACCGAATTGGTAGCCGAGCGCGAAATCCGTCCGTCCAACGAGGAACTGTATTCACACTGTTGCCTCACCATCTTTCCACGACGGGAAATAACCTTTTTAAAATCAATCTCCGATCGTCGGTCATCTTTATTGTTTAAAGGATAAACGTATTGTTCAGTGAAACTTTCTCACTTTTTATTTAATTTTTTTTTTTTAACCGTCCGTGAACTTTTCGTCTGAGAAGGAAGCGGAAGAAAACTTCTCAGAGGAAACGAAGGAAATGGCAGTAGTTACGAAAACCGAAGGCACCAAAGAAAGAGGAAAATGTCAAGTAAGTGGATGTTCTCTATCCAAGTTAGTAGGAAATGCCATTAATTTGGATTAGGTCTTATGAGAAATGAAATCCCACAGCAAAATCTATACTGAATATTACAATTAGCACTCGTGAATTCCTTGATGTTTCTTTAAGTCTGCTTTTAGTTAGTATACAACAATATATATATATATATATATATATATATATATATATATATATATATATATATATATATATATATATAATATATATATATATATATCTACGAGGAAAAATCTCTAACGAGGTCAAATGACACTCGTTTAAACAAATGAAAACAAAACATGTAACTGGTAACGTAGCCTACCTTTTTTATCTGTTGAATGCCATCTCTGCAGTTGGCTAAAAATCAGTTTCAAACTAGGCTAATGTAAACTCTTTGTTGTTACAAAATATACTTTTTATTTCCCAAAATTAAGATATATATATATATATATTATATATAATATTATATATCTATATATATATAATATATTCATATAATTTAATTTATATATATCTATATATATATATCATATATATATACATACATACATTATAATATATATAGTTTATAAATATATATCTATATCATACAATGTTTATTTATTCTTATATATATATATATATCAATATATATAATTATATGTTCAGTGTGTTTGCATGTATAGTATATGTATGGCTATATGTATTTATATATACATACATGGGATTTGTTAGTTGGAGCGGTAAATTAGAAAAAAAAACAATCTTTTTCCACATTCGGATTATTGCGTCAAAATATAAATACGCAGAATTAGCATGAAGAGCCAATACGCAAATAATCTCATTTGCTTCATCATAACTACCAGATAATCTTCTAAGTGAGGTTAAAATATATCTGATGAAAGGAGGTGTTTAGGAATGTCGTAATCCTCTCACAAAGTGTTGGTATTGAGACTTAACTGGCATGTTAAATGTAAATGCACCTCTTAGCAAGTTAATGACTTAGCTTTCTGTATAAGAAAACTATTGTGCCACTTTGTCTGTCCGTCTGCCCTCAGATCTTCAAAACTACTAAGGCTAGAGGGCTGCAAATTGATATGTTGAGCATCCACCCTCCAATCATCGAACATACCAAATCGCAGCTACCTAGCCTCAGTAGTTATTATTTTATTTAAGGTTAGAGTTTGCCCTAATCGTCCTTCTGGCAGTACTCAAAGGTACCAAGTACACAGGCCACCACTGGACCGTGGCTGAGGCCACCCCCGGGCAGTTTCTTCGGCGTACTTTTTACTTGTTTCTATTTCTCCTACTCTAATTCAAGTATGTACATTTTCAATATGTCTCTCCATATATATATATTATATATATATATATATATATATATATATATATATATATATATATATATATATATATCGTTTGTAAAAACGACAAAGGGTTTTGAATTTAACTGCTAAAATTGTCGTCATATTGACTCAAAAAAACCCTTGCCCTACTGACCCCCATATGAGTGTGAAGAGCAGTAGTATCTTCCCTATGGATGGGACTTGGCGTCTCGGTCCTCTGTAATAGCACCGTCAGTTTTGGACTTTGTGAAGAAGAAGAAGAAGAAAAAGAAATAATAGACCCTCGCTTAAACAGGCCTTGTTAAATAGGATAGCAACATCATTTGAGTTCATTTTTAATTAAGCCTTCACAACCTCCTTTATAGTTCCTTTCTCTCTACGCTAATGTCGGACGATAACTGTTTCGTATTTATTCCAAAAAGAAATTTCTGGAGCATATCAGAATCCACCAACCGGAAACTTGCTGAATTTCACTGCCTTTTCTTGTATAGAAAATACAGACTGCTGTAAATAGGTTGCAAATATATTTATCTTTGCTGAAATACGAACATTGGTCAATTATTGCTTAATAATAAGCGTAGAAAAGACAAGAATTATGGGGGAAAATCAAGAAGGCTCAACATAAAATTAATTCGTTATCATTGAATCTAAGCAACGTATTCCCATGTATCATTACACCCCATTACGCATAATTTGTCCCCTAAATTCTAAAAATTATCGAATAAAAAGACATAAACAATAACAATACAATGAGAAAGGGAAGCCGGAGTTCAAAGGAAGACTGAAGAGGAAGAGCTTATTCTTGACAAAGGGAACAAAAGGTACCAGACAACTGCATTACATCAGAAGAGCTAAATGGTGTTTAGTGAGAGAGAAGAAAAAGGTCAAGATCTGAGACGATTCTGAAGTTTAGGGCAACTTTTCATATCAGAAGGAAATGATTAAAAGTGCACGATACTAAAATAGGCTTTATGTATACTCCTAATAATTTTAAATTTACCGTTGTTTCGCTGAGGTTCAAAAGAATGAATGAATGAAATATAAAATCTACATCAAAGGCCAAGTGCTGGGACCTACGATGAAGTCATTGGTTGAAACTACGATTGCTTGTGATAAGACAAAAACTCCTTAAGCTTTATTAGTACACGTCTGTACAGTCTTGTATAAGTGAAAAGAGGATATGGCAACCAACCACTGGTGTCGGTAAATTCTAACTTGAATCATGGTTAAAATTAGAAAGCTGGACTGAGTATTAAAGGTAACTTTATATACACTGAAGCTTTCAATAACACTAAACAGAATGGGACTTTTGGTTCTTGCTACCAGCATAACTATATTGGGATCGAGGGTCACATTACATGTGAAATTCAAGTTAGTAATAATATTTTATTTACTCTAAAACTTTGATTAACACTGAATACAATAGGACTTTTCGGGTTCGAGAGTCGAATTACATGGAAATTCTGAAGGCCACAATATACATTTGATATCCGACGCACACCAGACTTGTTATTGTGCATTGATTGCAATGAATGTTACACAAACGCCACTAACTGGTGCCTAGCAAGTTTTTCGGCAGATTTCCGAGTAACTGCTGATATGGTAATACTTGATTTTAGTTTCACCAGCAATCTGAAATGAATGGTTCGCCTGCACTATGGTCAAATGAAAACTTCGGTCTAGTGATGGAAGGAGCATGGTACTAAGATTAGACTTGGTGTTTTGGTACAAAGAATTTTTCAGTTCTCGAGATCCAGAATTTACGCTCGTAAGAGTACATGGAAGGTTTATGGTACAAGAGGAATCTACGAATATCTCTACATACATTTTCTAAAAAGGTGGTATTACCCCACATGAAATTTGCAGCCTTCCTATCTGATATTATAAGGTATCAGTAAGGTAGATGTTGTGATGCCAGTTTTAATATCCACAAATCAATCAGTCTATTTATGAGTATTGGAGTTTTAGGACATTTTTGGTACTATGGTAAAATCTTGAGAGGTGAAAGTTACAATCCAGAACAAAGGCATAAGAAATTATTGTGGTTATAGTGCCATGATTTTCAAAATAATTTTTCGTCAATATTCTTGTGCACCAACCTGCTGGTTTATTCTTATTATGCCTTTGCGCCTGTTCTCCTAGAGATTCTGTTTTTCCTCATGACACCCAGGAGTATTCTGTAATGAAGGATTTTGCTGGAGTGCTGTTGAGTTGGAATATAGAACTTAGGCCAAAGGCCAAGCAGTGGGACCTATGACTGATTGATTTATAGATTTCTGGCGTACTTGCCAAGCACTGGGACAACTAAGGCCATTCAGCGCCGGAACGGAATTGGACAGTGAAAAGCTTTGAAAGGTAAAACAGGAGGAAAACCTCGCGTTTGCACCATGAATCAATTGTTACGAGAGGGTGGACAGTAAGAGGGAAGAAAGAATAGTAAAAGGAATGGAAGGGGGTTGGAACTAGGGGCCGAAGGGACGCTGCAAAGAACCATAAATTATGCCTATATTGCACCGCATGAGGTGCACTGACGGCACTAGCCCCCTACGGGGAGTGGGACCTATGAGGTCATTTAGCGCTGAAAGGGAAATTGGCATTGAAAACGTCTGAATGGTGTAACAGGTGGAAAACCTGGCAGTTGCACTGTGAAACAATTGTTAGAGAGTGGAAAGTCAGAGGAGAGAAAGAGAACATGAACGGAGGTACGCAAAAATGAGTGAGAGGGGTTGCAGCTAGGGGCCTAAGGGACGCTGCAAAGAGCCTCAAGTAATGCCTACAGGGCACCGAGTGGGGTACACAGGCGGAACGACCCCACCCACCCCACAACAACGGAACTGACGTGCTGTGATTTTTGGCATAATATTATTTCATAGACATCACGACTAATATTGTTGTATAAAAGGTCAAAATATATAGATGATGTTAGTGACAGAACGCATCGACAGGATCCAAGCAAAAATCATTAAGTGTACAAAATCTGTGATACAAAAACTATGACTCTGGATGAAGGAGGCTTCAGCTAACTGAACTGACCTTAAAAGGTCATGGCATTTGACGGGCATAAAATGTCTGTGCAGAAGGTCGAACAGTTTTTGCAGTTTTGTATGCAAAAAAGGATAATTGTATCTCAAATATGCGATTATTGTCTCATTTGCAAACAGAATATGCCTATTTCAAATAATGTATAATCTAAAAAATTTTATTATACAATAAAATTTCTAATTATACAATAAAATTTTTAATTATACATTAAAATTTCTAATTATACATTAAAATTTCTAACTATACATTACAATTTTTATTTATACATTACAAGTAATGTATAATTAGAATTTCGTGCTGTAAGTACAAACAGATTATGCATATTACAATTAAAGTATAATTGGACATTTTTCCTCTAAGTGTAATAAGAATATACCTATGTCAAATTTCTAACTATTCATTGCTTGTAATTTGCATAGTATACTGTTTGCACTTAGAGCATAAATCTCTAATTATACATTACCAGTAATGTATAATTAGAAATTTATGCTGTAAGTATAAGAATACACATATTGCAAATTTCTAGTTATACATTATTTGTAATTTACATAGTATTTTGTTTGCACTTGAAGAAAAATCTCTAATAATACATTACAAGTAATGTGTAATTAGACTTGCTGTAAGTATAATAAGAATATACATTTTACAAACTTCTAATTTCCATATTCTGCTTGTACTGGCAGCAAACATTTCTAATTACAATCATAAATATTATTCTAATTAGAAACTTTTGCTGTCAGTGCAAACAGAATATGCAAATAACAAGTATTTATAGTTTGAAATTGTTTCTGTAAGTCTAGCATAAGATGCATATTTCAAGTAATGTATAATTAGAGATATATTGATACAAAAATGCCACAGTTTATGGCGATACAGTATGTATTCTAACGTACCCTCGTATTGCCATTCTTTCAGCCCTCGTGTTGCGTTATATTACAGCTCGGGGATTAACATCCCACTTCTTGCAGCACTTTACCGCGATACACAGCATCCAGAGGTAAATGAAAAAAGCGTTACATTTTCTCAAATGCAGAGCGCAATGAACAGCCCTCCCCCACCGCCCCCCTTCCCACAACAACCGAGAATTTTAAGAACGCCTCGGGGATCACTGGACTGGAACCTTTAAAAACATTCAGGGTATATTTACTACGCACTTCAGCAAAGGTCGCGTTTAGCTTTCTTTTCTTTTTTTGTCAAGAAATGCTAAAGTGTTCTAAGATGTCACGGGTACTTGGATACGCACATGCCAGGAGATCATTGTTCTCTGTTATTATTATTATTAAACGAGCTCGATCGTGCCCGCTACGCTGCGCAGGAACTTGGCGCTGCCCGGCATGTCTCCCCTACAGTCCCGATCCCAACCTAATCCGCCCTCACCAGGGGCGGACAAATAGGTTTGCAGGAGGAGGGTGTATCTGTTATGTCTCCCATACCTTCCCGATCGCTTACCTACCCCGTCCCCATCCAGGGCGGACAAACAAGAAAGATCCACTCGGATTTCATTATTACAGTAGACAGATTGAATTTTCGCTTGGAAAATTAATCCTAAGTCAAAGTAAATAACAGCTTTATTGACAAAAGATTTCGAGATTAAGGTAAAAATAAAGTTTCCAATAGGAGAGTTCAAAATATTGTTTTCCCTAGTAAAGGATTTTGATAACAAAAAAAATAAAGCTCTCTAAACGTATATACTATAACTTAAGATGAAGGAAAAAACTTTCCAAAGAAGCAAATTGGGGTTTTGGAAAATGAACAAGCTATCAATGGAAGTCTTTTTTTTTTATTCGATTAAGGCTCTCCTTTCGAGAAAAGTCTTTTTTATTCTATTAAAGCTTTCTTTGGAGAAAAAAAAAGTCGCAGAAAGAAATTAATATATGGCATAAGCCTCATGCATTGTACAAATGTGTTATCCTGCACAAAAGCTGCTTTTAAGGCAGAATTATGAGCTGCAAAGCACTGTCATTACGACGAGCGATGCCTCAGGAACATCAAAACCGTTCGATAAATAGCCAAGTGATGAATTAAAACAAACACGGTAACTGCAAATGAGGAAAAAATCTCAAGTCATAAAAAAGCGATACAAAATCTAATAAAAAGAATATGAAATATCCCCAAGTAGTATCACATCTTAAACGTATTTTCTGAAATGGTCGCTCAACAGATGGAAACGACGGGGGGACCAGAAGAGTTGGAAACAAGATTTACCAGAGAAGCAGCAGCGGAAAAGCTGGAGGAGGAATTAAATTAAACAAATTCGACTTAATATGGGGCTTTATAAGCGGGAGTGCCAAAGTGTCACCCCATCGGATGATAAGTGACGCGGTTATTAAAGTTTTTGCAACATCAATCTATCATTCTGATGAGAAGACAAGAGAATCGGTCAGCCTATTCAAGGAAGTGGATTCATTTTGAGATGGAAGCGACCTTCGTAAGGATTACAAACCTATTATACAATTATTCTCTATATCTTTGAGCGTTCTGTCCTTTCAGGATTTTTGATTCGCTAAAGTTTTTCCCTACTTAAATGGCAAGTACGTGCCTTTGGCTCCAACATTAAAATGAGAGAGAATTATCTTAAGCTCCTCTAGAAGTGAGTCTGTTAAAGTCATTTTTACCTGTGCGGCTAATACCGGTAGAACGGATTGGTCTTGAAGTTGTTTTTAGCACACTGGAATTCTTGGAAAATTAATACTCGCCCTATTATAATGTTCAAAGGAGCACAGAAAACAGATAACTGAAATCACGAGGAAGATGCACGATGCTGGGGCTAAAATATTTGAAAGCTCGATGGATGACGAATAGAAACAGAAAGATCCTTTACCGCCCAACGAAAATGTGTGACCTGATTCGTTAATTCAGAGACTACGGATCAATTGATATTAATTCCCAGAGGCTTAAGTACAATTTTTGCAATTGGTCATTGAACATTCCTTCTGCAATTGATCCTGGTTCCGCTTCGGCGAGTAATAGGACATTCAACTAGAGTTTTTTCCCTTAATGTAATCGTCACTTTCTCTCTCTCTCTCTCTCTCTCTCTCTCTCTCTCTCTCTCTCTCTCTCTCTCTCTCTCTCTCTCCTTCTCTTCTGAGCATCGTTGTGCATTTATGATCTGTGCCTGTAGCCATGACTTGTGGCAAGATTAATCTCTCTCTCTCTCTCTCTCTCTCTCTCTCTCTCTCTCTCTTTTTTTTAAGCATCGTTGTGCATTTATGATCAGTGCCTGTAGCCATGACTTGTAGCAATATTAATCTCTCTCTCTCTGTCATTTCTATGCAGCGTTGTGCATATAATATATGATCTGTGCCTGTAGTCATGAATTGGGGCTAGATTAATCTCTCTCTCTCTCTCTTTTCTAAGCATCGTTGAGCATTTATGATCTGTGCCTGTAGCCATGACTTGTAGCAAGATCTCTCTCTCTCTCTCTCTCTCTCTCTCTCTCTCTCTCTCTCTCTCTCTCTCTCTCTCTCTCTCTTTTCTAAGCATCGTTGTGCAATTATGATCTGTGCCTGTAGCCATGACTTGTAGCAAGATTAATCTCTCTCTCTCTCTCTGTGGCTGGCTGGAAAGGGAGCGAATGACACCGTTATCGAATTGACCAGTAGCATTAATTTAGCGCCAGATGATATGCAAATATCGGTCAGTCAAGAAACTGTAATTGGCTGCCTCAGATACGGGACCGAACGGGAAATCGATCTGATTAAAGAGGAGCTGCTTTGGGCTTTTGGGCTTTCGTCGACGAATCACTTTTATCGAGGACCTTTTTCCCCTTCTTTTTTTTTACGTGAGTTTTGTAGCTTTTGGTTGACTCACTTAAATTAGGTCGGAATTGCACGCTTTGGTTTCAAATGTTTAATCTCCTGCTCTGTTAGACTGGCCTTTATAATAAGAAATTAAATGTAGGACTTATAATTTCACTACGCTCGCTTTCTTTATGACATTCTTTCTACGGGCAAATTGAAAGCATACGTTTCTTTCGACAGATAAATTGAAAGCATATGTTTCTTTCTACAGATAAACTGAAAGTATGTTTCTTTCTACAGATAAATTGAAACCATATGTTTCTTTCTACAGATAAACTGAAAGTATGCTTCTTTCTATAGATAAATTGAAAGCATGTTTATTTCTACAAATAAATTGGAAGCATATGTTTCTTTCTACAGATAAATTGAAAGCATGTTTCTTTCTCCAGATAAATTGGAAGCATATGTTTCTTTCTACAGATAAATTGAAAGCATAAGTTTCTTTCTACAGATAAATTGAAAGCACACTTTTATGTTCTACAGATAAATTGAAAGCACACTTTTATGTTCTACAGATAAATTGAAAGCACACTTTTATGTTCTACAGATAAATTGAAAGCACGCTTTTGGTTCTACAGATACATTTGAATCATACGTTTCTTTCTACAGATAAATTGAAAGCATATGTTTCTTTCTACAGATAAACTGAAAGTATGTTTCGTTCTACAGACAAATAAAAAGCACATTTTTTTCTACATACAAATTGAAAACACACTTTTTTTTCTACGGATACATTGAAAGCATACGTTTCTTTCTACAAATAAATTGAAATCATACGCCTAAATAGGATATAATATTAAATTCTGTCTGTTGTAAAAGCTTTCGCCTACACTGTTTTGAGAATAAGCTTTAAAAGGAGTTACAGGGAATCTAAAAATTAACTTAATTCTTCCAATACACCAATACGCTTCCAATCACAAACTCTTGCAAGTAAGAAGCTGCGAGTTAAACAAGATTTCGTGATTAGGAACTTACAAGGGATAATGACGGGAGAGTTAATGTGACGTAGAAATCAGGCAATTACACTAATGGCCCTAAAGAGGATGGATATTAGCGTGAAAGGTCTGCGGGATTAATGAACTAGAAAAATGCCCAAAGGGAATCGTTGAGGTGTAACGGCTTAAAGGATGGATGGTATAATAAAGGTCTGTGCATCACCGTAGGGTGTTAAGGATTGAAAACATTCAAGTGAAGTGAAGGATAAAATGAAGGAAATAGGATGTCATGACATAAGCACTGCAGATTCAGAAGTACACGAATGCGAGGAACAACCAATGACTTGTTGCACAGAAGTTGAGAACTTTTTTCAAAATTCCCTTCAAGAAATTGCTATATATATATATATATATATATATATATATATATATATATATATATATATATATATATATATATACATTGTACAATATGTAGAAATTAAAAGCAAGGGAGCAACATCAGCAAACATCACTGAGAGGATGCTTTGGAAAATATATATTCATGGCCAGAGTATGCTGGGAAGATCGTATCACGAAGGAGGAGGCAAAAAAGGCCCTAGTGGCCACCTGTAAGAAAACAGACTAAAATCCCAAAAAGGCTTGATCCGACTTCCGACTTACTCGGGACGCGTGCAAGATTTTCCCATAAGTTGTAAACATTACATCCTTAATATTTTACGTAAATCAAAACGTACTCAAATCTACGAAAATTAAAGTAAATACGCTATATTTTACTAGAAATAATTTTTCTGTGCTGTTTAACGTTCACATTATTTATCTTTTACATTTTCATTCTAATAAATAAATCATAAATATCATATCCTAAAATTCCTGTATCTTTAACTCAACGTGAAACACCTTTTTCAGACCTTTTTAGGCTCTTCCATAGACCTTTCCCACCCACCCCAACAACATCATCAACAACAAACTAGTTTGAAGGCTTACTCCCCGAGAAGCGAAAACTCAAATGATTTACTACATATGATACGAGAAGGGACGAGGAACAGTTATATCAACCAAGAAGCAGATACGGAAGTAGGAGGACCCGTAGGAAGGCTAAGGAAGTAACTGATGAAGATCTAGAGCTCACAGGAGCTCAGGCAGAAAGGGCAGAGGACGACGGAGGGTCGAGAGAAATCACTTCAAGTCTAATCTCACAAATCTCATCTGAAGTGAAAGCTCATGATGATAACGATGACCTAGAAAAAAAAATGGTTTCCGGAAAAGAAAGGAAAATGATTCAAATTAATGTAAACGGACCTCCCACGGAATAAGATTTTCAAAGTGGGGACACAAGAGAGAAAGCGACGATGGCGCGAAAGGTTGAAATAATTTGCTAAAGGTGAAAAGTCATTTCTCTGTGTGGCCGCTCTGTCAGCGAGCTTTAATAGACAATAAACGCACAGCATAATGGCGTCATCTAACTTTTAATTTAAATGCATAGGGAGCTGTCGGACCGACAGCCGGTTTCCTTTATTTAATTCTGACCGATAAAACGAAGAAAGACGTGAGAATAAGGAAACCTGCCACTCACAGGATGGAAAAATCGAAGCGAGAGAAAACTTCCAGATCTCAGCAGTGGAGGAAAGGTCAACTATCGGTTCAGGACTAGGTGGTGGTTCCGTGTGCTCCTTTGATCTACGTGGAATAAAAATCATGTGGCGGCCAAGACTATCATCGCGTAAAGAAAATAAAAAAAATGGGGGATTTCAAATGCGGTCAACTTGGAAGCTCAGGTGACCGTCCTATCACTTGCTATGCACTGAGGAAACTTGAAATCAGGAGCGGCTGAGAGAGAGAGAGAGAGAGAGAGAGAGAGAGAGAGAGAGAGAGAGAGAGAGAGAGAGAGTAGGTCAAGCGGCTGGACGAATTTCAGCAAGACGAACACAGCTCCGAGAGGCGTTACCAAGCTTGTCGTCGGTTCAAAGGGAACGAGAGGAAAGTAGCACAATGTTAAAGAGCTTTGAAACAAAAAGGCTAGGAGAAGTTAAAAGCACAGTGTTAAAGAGCTTTGAAACAAAAAGGCTAGGAGAAGTTAAAAGCAAATGAAGAGGTATTCAGTATTCCGACTCCCAAGAGAATACGAAACAAAGGTATCGGAGCGAGAAGCACCAGGCATGACAACACAATTTTGGGAACAGCAGATGCAGGCGACTGGAAAGAACTACAAAAATACAAAGGGGAAAAGTTGAAAGGTTACCACCCGTTCTCGGGAGGTATATTGTCAGAGCGGAAAAAATTCAAGGCGCGACCAATTAAGAGCCAGTTGTAGTTTATACATTCCTGCCGTGAAGACAAAAGGGGACCCACTCTTTCATTTGCAAAAAAAAAAAGAAGTTTGGAAAACTTTTGAAGAAAAGAACCTACCTACCCACGAACAAACTTTTACGAAATCGTCTGTATTTATTTATACACGGGACTCTTGTTCCAAAAGTTCGCCGGAGAAAACGAAAGTATGAATAAAAATCTCTAAAGAATTTTTCAAAGCAAGTATCTGTCGTCAGCAGAAAAGGGAGTAATGAAGCCATCAGAAAACTTTTCATGGAAAAGTTAATATTTACATATGAGACCCATCCAAAGGGCCAGAGCGTGACTAGAATTATTCTGGCGTATTCTATTTTTCGACAATAATCTTGATCTTACATAACCGTACTACAAACACGTGACAAACAGAGAACTGCTGATTTAGAATACTTAGAATTTAAATATTTTTGTATAGGAAGTTTTGTGTGACGAATAACTGAAATGTTCGTCTATCTATCTATCTATTTACCTCCATTCACGTCTTCATCATTAAATGTTTTCCCCTGAAAGGAAAGGGTTCAAGAAAAAATATAAGACAAAGATAAATACGATACCCATACTCATTATAAATACTAGCCACTTCACTCGCGTACGAAGAAGGCTCATCAGCAGTACGTCAAACATCCCTACACACATTGCGCCACTCACCTCTATCTGGCACGGACTCTCTTGCTTCCTGGATGTTGAGACACCTTTCCAGATCCTCTTTCAATCCTTCTATTCAACCAAGTATAGATTTTATTCTCCTTCTTCCTTCAAGTTTGTTAGTTTGTATGGTGTTTTTACGTTGCATGGAACCAGTGGTTATTCAGCAACGGGACCAACGGCTTTACGTGACTTCCGAACTACATCGAGAGTGAACTTCAATCACCAGAAATACACATCTCTAACCCCTCAATGTAATGCCCGAGAATCGAACTCGCGGCCACCGAGTTGCCAGTCCAAGACCATACCGAACACGCCACTGAGGCGCCTTCTCCCTTTAAGTAGGCTACGTCCAAATTTGACACCACTTTCACCATCCTATCACACTATAATCTTTCCACATAACTGGACCATCCACAATCACTCTGATCTATCCGTTCACCTAGTATCCTAACCTCTTTGCTATTAATTTCTCGATATAATGAAGTTCGGATCTCACAATAAACTGTAGGTCTTGTTACTAAGTAACAAATGAGTCCCTAGCCACGTAAAAATATCTAATCCTTCGGGCCTGCCCTAGGAGAGCTGTTAATCAGCTCAGTGGTCTGGTTTAACTTCTTTGCTACTACTGTATGTCTCCACATGCCTCCCCTAATTCTTCTTGAGACACATACAGTCCACAAACAAGTCTTCTCCACAACTTCCTCCTTTTGTTGTCTATCTGTATTCAACATCCACACTTTCATTCCGTATAGGAGAATTGGCTCAGCAATCCCTTCACACATTCCAAACTTGGCGGCTTTCATAGACAATACAAGCTTCCTTGAAATCTTCAGCACAAAACGTACTACTTCCCTTGCTTCCATTATTATGTGACTCACATCTGTCATCCTAACATGAATCGAAATATTGACTTCAAAATATTCACTCAAATCGACTGTTTCCATTCTTCCACCATCCATACTCACGTTCATTGCTTCATAGTCTGGTTTCCATTCACCCTCTTACCCTTGCTTTTATTCTTATTTAATCTCAACTTTCTTTATTCCTAAACACTTTCACCACTGTCTGCAGTTTCTCTTTGCTAGCCCTTAAACTTCCACGTACTTGAACAACAGCTTCAACTAAATAATCATCAGCTGTACCTTCAGCTGCTCCTTTGTTACAAAGACATCAATTCTCTCTGTGATATAAAATAATGCAACACTTTTTATCTACATTTTCTCTTTCCAAAGTATATTTGTGTATATTTTTCTTTGAAAAGAAAATTATATGTTTTATATACAGACACATATGTATGTATATATAACATGCGTGTGTTCCTGTTCATAAGATTCCAAAAGCATTTGATTTGTGTACAGATGTGTTTGGCAGTAAACTATGAAATGGTGTCAGCAAACTTCCAAAACATATACTGACTATTTTTTAAGAGTCCGTAGGAAACCTATACGCAAACATTACTTCCATCTGGCACAGTTCACTTCGTCAATTACTGCCTCTGCAAAGAACAGCCAAAACTGTTCTGAAATGTAAAAGTTCAACAGAGAAAAATATCAATATTGGAACCTGCAGAGTGAGTGATGATGCAAAAGGACATTCCAACTTTTTATGTTGCCTTTCAAGCGCCATTCGGACCGGCTGGGGACTGCACCAGGCACCTAAGGTTTGTTGAAAACGAAAGCAAACGGAAGCGAGTTTTTCGTACCTATCTCTTACAGGGAAGATTAAATGTTACTCTCTGCATAAAGATTTATTTCTATAGACGCTCTCACCTTTTGAAAAATGGTACTTTCAGATTCTTAATTGATTATTATTATTATATTATAATATTTCATTAGATGAAACCTATTCACATGGGTAGGTTTCATCTAAAATAATAATAATAATAATTCACCTGAAAAATTTTAAGCTACCAAAGTACGTTGGTTTCAACCTCCCACCGCAGACCCCACACTGCAGCAGTAACTAATCGTGATACAAAGCCAACGATTTTTTCTTCGCCTCTGGGGAGGCACGAATTCGCTACATCTGAGCGGCTTACCACGACGCTAGCGACCATACCAGCCGACCAGGGGAAATTATTTTCTACAGCAGTCATTCAAATATACATTTTAAAAGCTTTACAGCGCTTAATTTGTGTGTGCCTTTTGCGGAAATTTGAAACGGAAGGGAAATAAACTCCTTACTTCTCAGCAATTAAGCAAAAGGAAAAAAATAGTTAAGAGCAAATAAAGCCCATATACAATAATAAAGGAAGATAAGACGAAATAAAGATAAAAATGAGACCCTTTTTCCAATGAGAACGCAAGAAGAATAATTGAAACACTCCTAGTTTACCCAGGAGCCATAGTTGAGATAAAACAAATATTTACACCTCTCCATACACGGGAGACGCCTGAAGCGTTGAAGCATAATAGGGGCGAAGCCAGAGGAATCAGGCCATAACGCTCGAGTGATTATGGAATGGAGATAATTGAATCACCTATTTACCCTTCTTTCCCAATATTCTACTTTAAATATATTGCCAACGAAAATTAAAATAGATACACTATATTCTATTCGAAATAATTGTTCTGTACTGTTTAACATGCACATTACTTCTTTTTTTTACATTTTCATTCTAAGAAATAAATCATAAATATCCTATCATAAAATTCTTGTATCTTTAACTCAGCGCAAAACACCTTCCCACCACCAACAACGAAGTAGTCTGTAGGCTTACTCTCCGAGTAAGCGAGTAAGCGAAAATGAAAAGACATGTGGATTTCTAGTTGTTCGTCCTACTTTGGTATTATTTTTTTTTTTATCATTTATTCACATTAGTCTTTGTCGCTGAATATGAGAATGAAAAGTTCACCTTCAATGACATAAGTCTCGAATAATGGTAATTTTATTGTTTTTTTTTCTTTTTTTTACTTTTATCTGATATTGTATTACTTTAAAGTGGATGGCGAAGTCCTCATAGCGTTCAGATAAAATTATTAATGTGTTCCTGTACCTAATTTCTGTAATCGTTTTAATACTTTCTATTTATCGAGTTATTTAATAATTCAAATATTTTTTCCTTTCGTAGTACTGGACTCTACTTTTTGTGTTTCTGTTACTTCTGTCAAATGAAGCCTCAATTTCAAGTCAATGGTCCCTGTGGGTTTGTTCCATAAGAATAGCGTTCATCTTCTAAATAATTACAATATTCTCTTGTTTTGTTTTTATTTCCATTTATGTTACTTTGTCACAGGTGAGACGAAATCGGTCTATAAATGCTCTGTTTTTTTTAATACCTCACCTTTTATTTTGATATATTAAATTATCATGAATGTAAGTCTAAAAAAACAGGCATCTTATTTTCTCAATCATCAGATGCTCAGAATATCTTTATTCTACTTTGTGACCTTCAGCAATTAACGCTATTCCTTTCAGTCTTTATACGGTTGGAACTTCAAAAGTTCCGAAGTGATGCAGAAGCTCTTTTGTTGAGCAGGATCACACGAGTCACTTTCATATTTAATGGATTTCTTAGATTTTTTCCAGTTTTTACTTTGCTAATTATTATATACTTATCTTTGTTATTCCATTTTGGACAATTTAGTCACTGTATATTTCCAAATTTTTTTGTCTGTACTAGTCTAGTATCAAAAATAGGGTTCGTCCCGGTTGTAGATTTTCAAATTACGGGTATAGATTATCTAACTACAACAACAATAACCAATTTCACCATAGGGTTGCAGATTAGCTAATGTTAACAATAATTAGTTATTTCAAACTAGAGCTATAGATTGGCTAATAACAACAATAATGACCAATTTCAAACTAAGGGTGCAGATTGGCTAATATAGGGTAACAATAATAAACAATTTCAAACCAGGGCTCCAGAATGGCTAATTATAACATTAATAATCTAATTCAAACTAGAGCTATAGATTATTAATCAATTTCACACTATGGCTGCAGACTGGCTAATAATAACAATAATAATGTATTTCAAACTGGGTCTGCAGATATCCTAATAATAACAATGATAATGTATTCAAACTAGGGCTGCAGATTGGCTAATAACAATAATAATCTATTTCAAACTAGGGCTGCAGATTGGCTAATAATAACAATAATAATCTATTTCAAAGTAGGGCTGCAGATTGGCTAATATTGTAACAATAATATCAATTTCAAACTAGGGCTGCAGAATGGATAGTAATAACAATTATAATCTATTTCAAACTAGGCTGTACATTGGCTAACAATAACGGTAATAATAAATTTCAAACTAGGGCTGCAGATTGGTTTATAATAATAACAATAATAATCAAGTTCAAACTAGGGCTGCAGATTGGTTTATAATAATAACAATAATAATCAATTTCAAACTAGGGCTGCAGATTGGTTTATAATAATAACAATAATAATCAATTTCAAACTAGGGCCGCAGATTGGTTTTTAATAATAACAATAATAATCAATTCAAAACTAGGGCTTGCAGATTGGTTTATAATAATAACAATAATAATCAATTTCAAACTAGGGCTGCAGATTGGTTTATAATAATAACAATAATAATCAAGTTCAAACTAGGGCTGCAGAATGGCTAATAACAACATAAGGGAGCAAAAGATGTAAATCATGGCCTCAGCAATTTATTTTTCTAAACTGGAAGTTTTAGAATCAGAGGAAACACATAACTTGTCCATAACATATAAAAATTTACATTTGCTACAAGATTACCTGTAGGTACATCACTATCACCCAACCCTGAAAAGGAATGGATTTTTGCTTACTCGGGGAGTAAGCCAACAAAGAACTTTGTTCTTGTTCTTGTTGAGGGGTAGGAAAGGTCTATGAAAGAGCCTAAAAAGCTCTAAAAAATGTGTTTCATATTGAGTTAAAGATAGGAAGTTTAGGATAGGATATTTATGATAAATTCATTAGAATGGAAATGAAAAAAAAAATAATGTGCATGTTAAACAGTACAGAAAAATTATTTCTAATAAAATATATAGCTTATTTATTTTAATTTTCGTTGGCGAAACAAAGCTCGATTTGACCATAGATTTTTGCACGTTTTAACTTACGTGTGATGGGAAAATCTTGCATGCGTCTCGAGTAAGCTGGAGGTCGGATCACGCCTTGTTAAGAACGGAAATCCATCAACCTCTCTAAAATTTCACGGAATTAAGAAATGTTCTCCCGAATTGACATTTTACCAACACCTCATCCAAAAGAACTAGCTTTTTAGAACTTTACTACTTTCACCTCTGAGCTTGGGGTAGGGGAGGTCCGGTGTTGAGGGCTGGGTGATATATAAGTATGGGAAAAGGGGAGGGGGGGGGGAAGGGGGGTAGGAAGGGATGTTCAGAATGCCAGCTCTTTACCATACAAGTCCTAGAAAAGACTTTTCAACTCTCATTAGGTAAATGGACCCGCTTTTTTCGTCACATAGTTCTTGACTTGTTCCACTAATGTGAAAAAAAGAAAGTTTTCTCACAGCTGATTTCAAAGGTACGCCTCACGCCATACCAGCTGTAAGAAAGAGATTATTGTGCTACCTCTAATAATATAGCTTTTTAAGGCGTCAAAAAAGAGAAAATAGTGTAGTTACTTTTTAATCTAATTTTTCCTCTCCTGTTACCATTCTTTGGAGATTTTATGAGCATTCCCTTCTCGTAACACTGAAATAATCCTCTCTGATACGTGTATACTATGTTACAGCCCATGAACACTGTGTCCTTGTGAGAACGGTGTGTGCATGTGCAGTATACAAAAACACACATACACACATATATATACATATCACGAAATCCCTAGGAAATATGTGAAATGACCAATTTGCTTAGAAACATTTGATCCCCGAAACAGTGTCGATGAATCACTGTTTCTCCGTCTTTAGTAGCCCTCAGTGTTCAAATTTTCCTAAGCGAATTGATCATTTTATTCGTGAAATCCCTGATTCCACATATTCCTGTAATATATATATATATATATATATATATATATATATATATATATATATATATATATATATTTGTGTGTGTGTGTGTGTGCCCATACACGTAAAGCATATTTATGACTATATATGCGGGGGAGCAGGTCTAAAAGAACCCAAACCACATCACATACTAAGTTGTAAATATCTGATAAGTATCTGTTAACTCAGCTTTATCAAGGTTATATTTAGTCTTCAACGAAACTCTCAAACTACCTATTATTATCATTATTTTACTTTTTAACAAAACAGCTTTGATATATTTATTTGTCCGATTTTAATAGCATGTTTCATTTATTCCTTCAGGTACGACTGCATCACCTGTGTTACGAGTCTGGTATGGAACTAAGTTTCTTATGATGTTTAAAATATACGTAAGCACCGTTGTTTAGACTACGAAAGAGTAAGTGCAAATAAAACAATTATTATTTCCACTAATTCAAGTCGTCCTATTTTTAATAGTCTCTCAAAATATACTCTTCATTCTAGCCTAAGGTTTCTTGATACTGCTTTAATTTTAGTTGCAATTATGGAAATTAATATCATTAGATAGTATGACAGAAGATGGTTCAAGTTGCCACGTCTTTATATAGCACTATTTTCTTTTTACATAATGTATTCTTTAACATATATATGTAAAGACATGCACACATACATGTACGCAAATATATATATGAATGTATGTATGCATTATGCATCATTATGTATACGGAATTAATATATATTATGTATCTATATATATATATAATTAATATTATATATAGAATATATATAGATACTATATATAAGTATAATATATTCTATATATATGGTATATAATATATATATATATGTATATATTATAATTATATATATATATATATATATATATATATATATGATATATGTTGTATGTATATAACTGAATCACGAAAGTTACGAACGTGATAAATTCATAAATAAAGATATATGCCACAAAGGAAAAATAAACGAAGGTGGATCTGCAAGACCTTTCGACGTTAAACGTCCTTTACTGAGCAGAAACTGTTGCTCAGTAAAGGACGTTTAACGTCGAAAGATCTCGCAGATCCTCCTTCGTTTATTTTTCCTTCGTGGCATATATCATTATATATATATATATATATATATATATATATATATATATATATATATATAATATGTATGTAAATACATAATACAGACACATATAAAAGGTCAATTAAAACACTCTGGTTTAAAGCTAATGATTATATTTCGGTGGACTAACTTCCACTCTTATCAAGCAGTGATGAAGGTGGAAGTTAGTCCACCGAAATATAGTCCTTAGTTTTCAACGGGGATGTGTTAATGGGCCTTTTACGCTTGAGACGTATCCTGTTTTAACAGAAAGATATTTTATACACACACACGTACAAGGATTAAAACGTACACTACGAACATGAAAATAGGTGAAACTTATATAAAAAAAACGCCGAGAGAGAAAAGAAGAGAATTCACCAGAAGAAATCCCGCCTCTGGGTCCCCTTTGCAATAGAAGGCCCTAAAAGTTGAAGGGTGTCGTTCACCTCCGGAATATGAAGTATCTACGTGACCCTGAAATACACTTAGGACTTTCTGTGTGGTTGAAAGGCCATTTACCATTCTTGCTGAACCTTTCAGCTTTTTTTTAAAAGAAATTATGTCCATCGAATTCGTTGGCACTGATTCATCAAGCGTTTCTGAAATATATGTATGTACATGTATATATATATATATATATATATATATATATATATATATATATACACACCTATATTATATATATATCTATATATATAATTATATATACTATATAAATAATAAAATTATCTATATATATATATATATATATTATCTTATATATACTACACATATGTATGTGTGTGTATATATACATATTTTTACGTATGGGGGGCCTTATGCCCAAACGTAAGGGGGAAAAAACAGAGGGAAAAATGGAGTGCTTATGACTTACCATAGATAACTGTAAAAGGGATTGGTTTATTCTTTATTCTGGAAGGTCGCCATTGAAAACCCAGCTGATTACTCTAATTTACATTTATTTTCAAGAAACATTTTCTGGCCTGAGATAAAGGCAAGGCAATTTGGCCACACGTGGTCAGAGCGCCGTATCATATCTGGATCACTCCTATCTTTCACAATATGGAAAAAATGGCCAAATTCAACCTCTACTACAATGCTGGTTTCCAAATTTAGGATTTCAGGTAACACAAGCGCTTGCGAGGAGACGGAGCACAGACTCGGCAATCTGGAAATGAGTTCCCAAATTACACACAACATAAAATAAAGACTTTTTGCACAATATTTCAGCTAATACACTGTGGAGGGTGTTTATCTTTAATCACACACAAGGGGAGGAACTCTAGTGCTTAAACGAAATGCTCAATGAAGACTTTTGTTTATCTGGGACAATCACAAAAGGTAGCATGCGGCCGCTAAGCAGAAAAGGAACAAAGGGAGGTTCATTTCAGAGGAAGGAGCTTGAATTGGAAAATGTGGAAGAATTTATTTGACTCAGAGGAAAAGAACTGGCAATATGACTGTAACTTAAGATATACCTGTGTGCCTTATGGAGAGTAATTTTGGAGAGGATGGCGTCGGCTTTGTCCGAGTTCAGGGTGCGCCAGTAGTGCCTTTGTTAGGCCTATGGGCAGGCTGGCTGGGACATCTGTCCGAGGTCAAGGACTGGGCTGAACTGAGAGCGTCGTCGAGTGCGAATCCTGGGTGTTGGGGCAGCTTTCCCCCCTGTTGGCAGGTCACCCTGGAAACAGACATACGGCCAGCGAAGGTTCACAGGATGAGGGATCTTAAGCGTAGGCCTATGAAGTACCTAACTAGCTAAAAACACCCCTTGGGATACGTCCCTAATGCTTAATGAGTTTTTATTCCACCCCCTACTCCACGGAAATGACGATCTCTGGCCTGCTTTGTGTTTCCTGCCTAAAGTCAGCTGATATCAGGAGTAAAAAATGGCTGCTCTCTAGCAGATAAGTAAAAATGAATGACACTGGGAAGACGAGGCGATCAAAAAACGTAAAAAATATTCATATAAATATATTTCACAAACGCTGTTTGCACCAGTGCCCATGAAAATATACGTATACATACATTATATATATATATATTATATATATATATATATATATATATATATATATAATAAATGAAGCCTAGAAAAAAGTCAAAACATAGAATGTACGTGCAATATTTCAGAGACTACTATCTCTCTCTTCAGGTAGGTAATGAATCCCTACTTGAAGAGAGAGATGGCAGTCTCTTAAATTTAGTACTTACTTTCTATATTTTGGAGTTTTATGGGCTCCTTTTATAAGATGGAATTCTGTTGTACCAAAACATTTTTACCATTCACACATATATAATATATATATTATATATATATAATATATATATATATATATATATATATATATATATAATTATATATATATATATATATATATATATTTATATATATTTATATATGTTTATATATATATATATATATATATATATATATATATATATATATATATATATATATACATATATACATACATACATACATACATACATATATATATATATATATATATACATACATACATACATCATATATATATATAATATATATATATATATAAAGAAATGGGTCTTGAGAAAAATACAATGATTATTGCCACATTCCTTCTGTAAATGTTGAATGAAGGATGAACACCAAGTATAAAAAATTTCCACAACATTCACACTTTCAACAACAATCGACCCTTTCACCTATACCTAGCACCCTCCAGACTTGAGTAACTACCAAGTATCAACTCGCTACCAACATCAAGAGGAACAGTGGGATTTAAAAGAATATGCACAACGAGGTCTAACCTACTAAGGAATCTTATTCCAAAGTACTTCGCTAGTAGAGCAGATATATACGTTTGTGTGTGCGTATGTGTGTTCGTATGTAAGTTATGAGTACATGAAAGTGCAAGGGCTTGAGCAGGGTTAGTATGCGCGCATGCGCTATGCACGCATGCGTGTGCGTAGCCATGCAGGAAGATACTTCATTCCTAAGGACAAACACGAGTGGCTAATTTAACGAAACAGAAAAAGCAGTGTAAAATAGGCATGTCTTCAGTTGCCAAGCTTCTGTTTTCACCGACTCCTACAGCCATTCAACCTCCAAGAGGCAATACTTTCGCTTATACATAACGGCTGACCTCTATCATTCTACGCTATTTTATTTTATTTATTCATCTATTCATTTATTGCCCCTTTAATCTTTCCAAGGCAGGGATAGTTGACAGGCATTGGGCTATCCACCCCTTTAGCCTTGGCATAAAAAATATTAGGAAATATTTTTAGTACTTATATATACAATGGCTGTAAACCCAATTATGAACACAAATATAAAAAACTCATTATATTCATAGTCCTTCAGAATACAGGTATGTAGGAAATAAATTTTACCCTTCTTTTAAACAATTTAAGGAGCTATTTGAACAGACAATAGTTGTTTAATCGTAGGGTCTTCAAAAATTCTTCTCAAGTTTTCAGTCTCTCCTTACAGAGACCTGCACAGACACAGCTTTTCCATTAGCATGAGAGGCTTATGGCCTCCTATTTCCCAATGAAAAAAGCCATAATCTCTATTCTGTCACATGAAGTATATCTATTTTAAGGGTTATATAAGCCCAGAGGTAAAAAAAAATAATAATAATAAAAGTGCCTTTTACAAACTCGGGCCCGTATTAGTTCAGTAGAGAAAGTGGTCTACTTTCTTATTGTCTTGGATGAATTTCAACAAAATGTCGTTGTTGATGGTGAAAGCATATTTCTCCAGGCCATTCTCATTACATTTCCTGGCACTGAGAGATTTTCATATATGACTAGAATATTTTCAAATGAAAGTAAAGAATTTACTTATAGCCATTAAAAATAATTCGATATTATCCATTTTACTACAGAAAGACGAGTTCATCATTTTCTCAATTACGAAGGCTGAGTTTGCATTAGAAAAAGAGCGGGTTATCGCTCGTTAGAGAGTCTGGACTGGATATGATAAACATTCATTCATTAAAATATATATCTTGGAGTGAAGCAAGCACTGTAACGGTCTCTTATATTTCTAAAATTAGGGAAATGTCCCCTTTTCGTGAGAATCCTAACAACACCTACAGCTTTTTGTTAGTAAATCTATGCAATTTTTTTTTAAAAAGAAGCACTCTGGACAATAAAGACAAGATTACATCATTTGGCAGTTTTTATTTTGTACTCTTGAAACTAAAGACATAATAAAATCATTTATCAGTTTTTTCATAAAACAAAACACTAAACAGTTTTCTGAAGTTGCAAAAGAATCGATAAAATTACATCAAATCTACACATATTTCAATTGTAGAGAAATTACAGGAATATTATTTGTATACATGTTGCCCTCATCCCACCCACGGGTAGAGCTCAAACTACAGAGACCCTTAACTCTAACCATGTGATGCCTATCAGCAGTTTTAGAGTCACAGGTTTTTACTATATATATGGAGAATATATGAATATATGTATTAATATATGTATACATACATACCTATATATATATATATATATATATATATATATATATATATATATATATATATATAGAGTATAGGTATATAAATAAATTACTTGCATAGATTCTTCGAAGGACCTGCAATCGCATATCTTCACCCCTGATATCCTCACGTTCAATTTCGACCATCGAAAGGTGGACGGCAACTGTTGCCGTTTGCCGAAGCCGAAGCCGGAAGATTAAAATACGGAGGAGTGATGTTTGTCAACCCAGAATCAGAAGGTGTAAATTTGAGCAAACACGGAACCAGGAGAAGGCGTTGTCCGAGATCTCGTGCGCAAACAACTCGCCTGGATATTTCGTCCTGGGTCACGATTTCGGTCGCCTTTCCCCTTCTCCAATCTTTCATCCTTCGAAATGAATTCTCCTTTTATATATTAGGAGACCGTTTTAGTGACGGCCATGGAACTGGAAAATAGACTTTAAGTCAAAGGTCAATGAATGAATGAATGATTGGAAGTTTTCTGGCATCCTGACATCGAAGGTCATTGACGCCGAAGTCAAAGGTCAAACGCTGGTACCAGAGAGAGGGTGGGGAGTAACGTGGAAGAGAATATGAACGGAGGTACAACAAAATGAATGCAAGAGGTTGCTGTAATGGGGCAGAAGAGACGCTTCATAGAACCTTAAGTAATGACTACAGGGCACCGTGTAAGGCGCACTGATGGCACCACTTCCCTACGAGAGTGATGGTCATGGATACGAATTATGACTACGAATGTAAATTTCATAATCAACCAAGCTTTTTTCTATTATTATTTTTCTTAAAATCCGTGGTATCCAATTTACATAAAGGTAACTACACCGATTACAAAATTCGCTGATAACAATTCTGTTCTTCTCACTTTTAGAAACTTGTAAGTTTCTCCCTCAGTGAAATCTTCTGGCTCCAATTCCATCTTTCTTCACCTACTTTTGCATCCTCTCTCTTTCTGTCTCTCTGTTTGTAACAACTGCATTCATGAATGCAATTCTCTCTCTCTCTCTCTCTCTCTCTCTCTCTCTCTCTCTCTCTCTGTCTGTCTTATAATAAAGTTTTGTAAAACTGCATTCATGAATTCAATTCTCTCTCGCTCGTTATCTCTCCCTTTTAATACATTTTTGTTGCAACTGCATTCATGAATGCAACTTTCTCTCTCTCTCTCTCTCTCTCTGTCTTAATACATTTTTGTAAACTGCATCCATGAATGCAATTCTCTCTCTCTCTCTCTCTCTCTCTCTCTCTCTCTCTCTCTCTCTACCATCTTCCATGTCAGTGCAAGGGCAGCAGACCTTTCCAATCTAACTTTTGATGTCGACCACATATCAACATCCTTTCCTCTTCCTCTCTGGCATCCCCAAACCTTTTCATTACTGATCCTGTCTCATTCCGGTGTTTTATTTCGTAGTTGGACCCTTCTTTTATTCCTGGAAGAGACAGCTCTATTTGGTTAGATTTCGGGCCATCTTTCGTCTGCGTTATCATTCTCCTGTCGTCTATGTCGATCTCTGACAAACATAAGAGCACTTGCGCACGCACACACACATACTATGTGCATGTATGAATGTATATATATAAATGTATGTATGTATGTATGTATACACACACACACACACACACACACACACATATATATATATATATATATATATATATATATATATATATATATATATATATATATATATATATATATATATATATATATACCAATTGGTGGCTCTTGGGCCTCAGTGTGACCAAACTTCCAGCTCGCGTCAGACGTTTGGTGCTAACCTGAAGTTTAAAACCCTCTCTATAATAAGAATATTAGCCATACACTCAACCCTTATCTTTTATTTGGACTCGGGGAGTCAGATAGGCAAACAGCGTCGCCCCTTACTTCCACTACACAAAACTTCCACTACATAAAACTGAATGATCGATTTATGAAATTTATGTTGTCCGACTGAGGGGGTGTTGCAAACACCTTACAGTAATGCTTACAGTGCTCCATGTGGGGTACATGCAAGGCACTGACTCGCTCCTGGGCACCACGTGAGAAGATAACCCTATTTGAAGTAGGTCGCCGGTGTTTGTGTGTGTAATTCTTTCTAACAATGTCACAGAGATCTTTGACAAGTCTAGGTTTGAATTCATTTAAATCTGGTCTTATAATCCACAAGATTGTGTTTTCCATTTTTATTTAGGGTCGGAATATATTTTAATGTATTCTGACGCAAAGTTATTGTCGACGTTCAATGTAAGGGAGTGCTGTTTTTTGTTCGGGGAATATTTATTTCTTAACAATTTTCTAATCTTCATGTCACGAAATTAGAGCTTTCTTTACAGTCGCAAGGTTAGCACACAAAAACATGTGTGTTTCTGCATCTAGAAACTAATCACCTTGAAAACGAAAAATCAGGTCTCTAAATGATTTACTCGACTTTAATCAGGAGCATAAGACTATTAACTCGACTGTTGAACCAAATTAACCGTTGCTCATCACGTTGGAAACTACTTTACTTCCACATAAGGTTACGTGTATGCAATTTGACACTAATAACATAAAAAATATTTCAATCTTCCCATCACTTCTCTGGGTTAAACATAGTGTAATTAATACAGTATAATGTACTCCAGGAGACAAGAATTAAACAGTATAATGACTTGTGAACGCGTTCACATGCATAGGCGGGAATGCATACGTAGAGGTTCGTTCCTATTCTGGAAACTGAGAAAAGAAGTACTGTTGAGGCCAGGCCAAGCTAGGAATGTATGACAAGACTGTCGTTTATGAACTCGAAATGTCCTAAGTGTTGACTGAGCGAAAGACAAAAGGTTCAAACAGCTGATATGAACAGGTAGTGTGGTTTACGCTGCTTAAGAAAAATAACTGAAACGGTGAGATATCTGGAATGACGTAGAAAGGCTAAGAATTTTAGCACATGAAACTCGAGATCAAGCTGACATGATCTACCGCAAAGCATGAAAACACAGCTCTCCTCCAACCCTCTCGATTGCTCTCTCCTGTCAACAAGTCGAAACCAATTAGTATATGAATAACATTTCACTTTGTTCTTAAAATTCCAAATTACCTGTCAGGGGGAGTCGGCTGTGGCGCCATCTCAAGTTTCGACGATGGATACTATAGTATAGAATCCACTATAGAACTATAGTAGATTCACATCGACCGTGCATTTGATGTCTAGGCCAGGTCCTTACGACGCTCCTGATTGGCTGTTGAAAAGCCAGCCACAGGGCTGGAAACTCTCAGTCTCTCGAGAGAGTTCACACGGGTAGGATCTATGTTCCACCTCTCCTGAGGGATAAGTCTTTCAAAATTGTCCCTCAGAAGATGTGGAACATACATCCTGCCTATGTGAACTCTCGAGAGAGACTGAGTTTCCAGCCCTGTGACTAGCTTATAAACAGCCAATCAGGAGCGTCGTAAGGGAACGTTCCTAGACATCAAACGCACGGTTGGTGTGAATCTACGATAGTCACGTCGATGATGGAGGAAAACATGACAGAAGGATAATAAAAAAAAATAAAGAAAATAGAAGCATTGATGGATTAACAACCGGAATAAAATGACCTGAGCTCACATGTTTGAGAAGAATACAGAACTTGGCCAAGCACTGGAACCTATGAGGTCATTCAGCGCTGAAAGGGAAATTGAGAATAGAGGTTTTAAAGTTGTAACATGAGGAAGACATCGCAGTTGCACTACGAAATAATTGTTACATAGGGTGGAAGGTCAGGTGGAAGAAAGAGAATATGGACCGAGGTACAGTAAAAAGAATGAAAGGGGTTACATCTAAGGGCCGAAGGGACGCTGTAACGATCCTTAAGGAATGCCTACAGTGGGTGTACATGTTGGATCATTAATTGTCTTTAAAAATGCATTTGCAATCAAGACTCGGGTGCACTTAACTGCTGTAAATTGAGATACCTAATATTTTTATATGAAGTGAAAATGCGTCTTACGTGAATGTGCCGACATTCACTCAGGGGAACCAATGATTTGCATCAAACCCAGACAAGTTTTTAATGCAATTTGATTACTTAGATAAAATAGTATAAATTGATTTTCATTTCAAACACAGACGTTGAGCAGCACAACTGCATAATCAACCCAGTAGTGTAATTCAAATTACATTTCAGGAATTTTCGTTGCATAAATACATGCCATTAAATCTAACGCAGATCGACCAATATTCTGTCACAAAACCTTAACATCTTTCTGCCATATTCTTTTTTACTAGACAACAGACGTACGCGATTATGATGCACCAAAAGAAACAGAAATGTATTCTGAATAAAATAAAATTTAGTAATATAGAATTTTGACCAAAGGTCACGCACTGAGACCTGTGAGCTGAAACGGAAACTGAGAGAAAAGAAGGCTTTAAAGGTGTAACAAGAGAATAAGCTGTTAGAAGAGGATGGAGAGTTAGATGGATGGAAGAGAATGTGAATGGAGGTACAGTAAAAGGAATGAAAGGGTTGTAGTTAGGGGCCGAAGTGACGGTGCAAAGAACCTTAAGTAATACCTACAGCGAACCGCATGAGGTACACTGACAGCACTACCCCACTACGGGAGAAATGTATTCTGATACAGAATGGGGCAGACCTATAAGTATTTTATTTATTTATTTATTTCTGACTACTTTCTGTTTGGCTTTCTGATCTCACATATTTGTCTTTCTCTGTAAGTGTTTTGTATCAAGAATGGACATGAAATCATTTTCATTGTGCCAATACTTGCGCGGGCGTTCTCAATTTCTCCGAAATTATATTCGGGACGAATAATATTCTGCCTTGTTTGCAACAGTTAATAATTTGTCACTGAATGAGACTTGAAAAGAGGTCGTGTGTTGCATGCAATCAGGAACACTCAATTGAAAATGTCACTACGTTCTCGTACACTATTGTTTGTTTGCTGACTTGATCGGAAATGTTCTTTTTTTATTCTTTTTATTTAAATTTCTCATTCCCTATCTTAATATTTTACGCATTCGTTTTGAGCTGATGTCGTATAATGAAGTGCAGTTATATTGTTAGTTTGTATGAATATAAAGTCATATCGCTACTGAAGACTAGAGATGAACTATCATCAAATTATATTCATACCCTCGCCCCTGCTGACATAACGTGTCTTATTGCAACCCATGACCAAGTTTCCATTTCTGAAATCTGTTGCGATGTTCAAGTAACTATCACGGTAACAAGTTCCAACAGCGTCAAGTATTCATTAGCGGTATCCAATCCAAGTACTGACCAGAACCAATGTCAGCGTTGGTGATTTCTGTCTATTTACAATGGCTTCAAATTCCTTTCCCAGTATATTTTTTGACTGACAGATTAAAAATAGGTTACAATGAAAGACGTTAATTCTATTAGAATGGAGCAGGATACAATATTTACGCCAAAGGCTAAGTGTTATAGAAGATTCACATCAACCGTGCATTTGATGTCTAAGCCAGTCCCTTACGACGCTCCTGATTGGCTGTTAATAAGTTAGTCACAGGGTTGGAAACTCTCAGTCTCTCGAGAGAGTTCACATGGGTAGGATCTACGTTCCACCTCTCCTGAGGATACGTCTTTCAAAAGTATCCCTGAGGAGAGGTGGAACATAAACATCCTGCCTATGTGAGCTCTCGAGAGAGACTGAAAGTTTCTGGCCCTGCGATTGGCTTATCAACAGCCAATCAGGAGCGTCGTAAGGGACTGGCTTAGACATCAAATGCACGGTTGATGTGAATCTTCTATAACACTTAGCCTTTGGCGTAAATTTTGCATCCCGCTCCATTCTAATAGAATTAACGTCTTTCATTGTAACCTATTTTTAATCTGTCAGTCAAAAAATATACTGGGAAAGGAATTTGAAGCTATTGTAAATGGACAGAAATTACCAACGCCGACATTGGTTCTGGTCAGTACTTGGATTGGATACCGTTAATGAATACTTGCCGCTGTTGGAACTTGTTGTGAATCTACTATAACACCCATGAGGTCATTCAGCTCGGAAAAAGAAAGCGAGAGTAAAAAGGTTTAAAAAGGTTAAAAAGGAAGAAAACTCGTTAGTAGAAATCGGAAAGTAAGACGGAAGAACGAGAATATGAAAGGAGAGAGAGTAAATTGAATGAAAGAAGTTGCAGCTAAGCTCCGAAGGGACACTGCAATGCAAAGCGTGAGGTGCAATGACGGCCTTACCCAAACCGGCCCCCCTCTACGAAGTTTAATCTTATTAGGATCGTCCCACAACACGTCCTCCCTTCATACCCGACCTTTCCAATACCTTGGCGAACGGTAATAAATTTCACTTATTCGGAGGTGTCTTATATGCGGGCGCCATATTTCATCGGCTGGATAGGGCCATTCTTTCGTGGCCCGAGCTCTATGGTCTGGGTTAAACAGATTGCCTTTAACCAAATTCTTGTAATAAAACATCTGTCTCCACAAAAATACTATCCGGATATTGGTTTTCTTCCTTTTCTTGTGGGAAGAAACCAACCCTTCTTGCTGTCATTTAGTTTGTCTTTTTTCATTGAGAATAATAATAATAATAATAATAATAATAATAATAATAATAATAATAATAATAATAATAATAATAACAATAATAATAATAATAATAATTAACCCCGCACTATAAATAATACCCAGTCGAATTGGAGGACTGTGATACACCAAAAACTGAATAATAATAATATAATAATAATAATAATAATAATAATAATAATAATAATAATAATAATAATATTGAATACAATGGCAGCATTTACAGAATTCTTCATTAGAACAACTGAGAGAATTCTGTAAAAGATTCTGTAATTCTGCCGTTGTCTTCAATAAAACATGTTTGAAAGGTTTGTTTCCAGTATACACAATAATAATAATAATCGTATTCATATAATTACTACCCCTACTAATGTTACCACTACTACTAATGCCACTACCATCACTACTATAGTAGATTCACATCAACCGTGCATTTGATGTCTAGGCCAGTCCCTTACGACGCTCCTGATTGGCTATTGATAAGCTAATCACAGGGCTGGAAACTCTCAGTCTCTCGAGAGTTCACATGGGTAGGATCTATGTTCCACCTCTCCTGAGGGATACTTCTTTCAAAAGTATCCCTCAGGAGAGATGGACTATACATCCTGCCTATATGAACTCTCTCGAGAGACTAAGAGTTTCCAGCCCTGTGATTAGCTTATCAACAGCCAATCAGTAGCGTCGTAAGGGAATGGCTTAGACATCAAATGGACGGTTGATGTGAATCTACTATAACTGCTATAGCCATATGCGACGAAATGTAACATCAAAATTTTTACACCTAAATGTCTGATGTGACCACAAACCTGACGCATTTATTTTTACTTCAAAACAAATCAAAATAATTCAGAAAGAAGATAAAAATACGAGTCTGTCATAAAACGTGTTAGGTCATTTAAAAGACCCGTGATGAAATCACTAAAAAAAAAAAAAAAAAAAAAAAAAAAAAAAAAAAAAAACTGAATCGTATTGCTTCATATTTTTATCGCGAATTTAATGGATTTGATCTCGCTTTTTCCGCAGAGTTAACTATTCGCTTTGGTAAATCGCGGAAATTCATTGCGTGATAATGAGTATTATATTATTTATTTATTCATTCCTTTTCTTTGTTAGCTCCTTTAATGTCAGTGATGTCAATTTTCAGATTTATAACCCGTGCTTATTGTTTTTTGTAGTAAGTAAAGTTTCTTGAACGGTTTATGTAAATCGACATAGCATTTGCTGATTGTTCTTTTCCTTTTGTGTTTCAGTAGACAAGCATTGCAAATGTAATGTTATTTTTATATCTTTGTTCCTTTCTACTCTCCTTTGCATCCATTCCTTGAATGGTTATAAAATCGTCTTTACATTTCCTGCTTTTCATCTTCTTGGCTTTAATTCTTTGTTTCGTAAATTGAATGTTTTTCTTGTTTATGTATTTTTGTTCCTTTCTTCTTCTCCATCGCATCCATTTTTTCTTCTTCTCATCATGACTGTTCAGGCGTTCTGCATACATACAAAGTTCACGCACTGTTTATGAGACACTTTACATGTAAAGTGACTTAAGGAGTCCGGTTATGCAAGCGTAAATACAATAGACTTTGTTTATCATGAGAACGTGATGAACAAATAAAGATGAAATGGTGAAACTGCCATGCATACATATATTCCTTACGGCCTTAGATTTAGAGCATTTATGCATATCCCTTTGACCAATGAGGGTGTTTTCCTCCTAATATAAAGATATAACCTATTTCCTGTTCCTATATTGTAGTATTATTATTATTATTATTATTATTATTATTATTATTATTATTATTATTATTATTTCTGCTGTTCCAAGCTGATGTAAAATTTAGTGTATGGAAAACGTATATTACCATGGCATTAAGAGTTTGGTTTTCATAAGTCTCACAATTGTGGACCTTTCTGCTCGTTCAGTATTATCTTCCACAAAGACAATAAAATCACTATCTGGAATTACATCCCATGGAAATGTGACAAATAAATGACTGAAAGTACGAAGTGCAGTAAAAAAAAAAAAAAAAAAAAATGAAAGAAAAATAATGAATATCAAACTCACACAACTTCTAAAAGTAAACATCTCACGGAAATATATTAGAGTCAGATAAATAAATACATTCAAGAACAGATAAACAGAGTGAAAAGCACGAAAAACATAAAATGCAGAAAGATAGCGAACCTCCTTATTTGACAAGTCTCCTAAAGTCAACAGTCGGACTGAAAAAGTTAGATAGAGTTGGAGGATCGCAGACTTTCAAGTCACTTACGCCCTTCTGGCATCAAATCTATACTATAAAAGTCCTGACCGGCAGATTGAAAAAAGAAAAAAAAAAATTATTTTTTACTTTTCTGAAAAGAAAACTGTTGTGCCGCCCTCGTCAGTTCGTCCGCAGTTTTTCTGTCCGCCCTCATATCTTAAAAACTACTGACGCTAGAGGGTCATTTAATTAATATACAGTAATCTATGTTAATGAAATGACATGCACGAAAGAAACAAACATAAAAAAATTAAACTTTTGCAGTTCAACAGAAGTTATGTAAACTGCTAAGGTTTACAAAACATTAAAGTTCCTCATTGGACGAGTAGTTTTCGCGCTTGCTAGCAATCTGGTGGTCCAACGTTCGATTCTCGGCTCGGCCAACGCGGAATTACAGGAATTCATTTCTGGTGATAGACATAAATTTCTCGATATAATGTGGTTCGGATCCCACAATAAGCTGTAGGTCCCTTTGCTGGTGACCAATTGGGTCCTAGCCACGTCAAAATATCTCATCCTTCGGGCCAGCCCTACGAGAGCTGTTAATCAGCTCAGTGGTCTGGTAAAACTAAGATATATTAAATTTTCTTTTCTACAAAACATTAATAGGAAGGTGTTCTCTCTATACCAGTCGTAACAGATCGCCAATTACTATACATCCATACATTATATTAGCTCGCAGCGCATGTACACCCAACAAAAAAGAACATCAGAGGACTAAATAAATACCAAGCGCCCCCCCCCTCCCCCATCCCCCGCGTTCAGGCTTACACTGGGCGTGGTATTGCTGCTTTAAAACTTTAATGGCGCTTACTAGCAAAATGACTGAGCATGAATTTTGTTGAAAGTCAGTTTTCCATTACTCAAGCTTCAAATTTTTTTCATATATATAACTAATGGTAATTTACCTTCACCGCATCATGCTCTTGAAAATATGGATAATAGCAGTGACTTAGAGTTGAAATGATTACTGCAAATCTATATTGCAGTGTCATTTTCTTTTTTGAGTTATCTGCACCAACCATGACTTTATCATTGGCTTCCTTTTTCAGCAGAGTATCAAGCGTGTCTCTTTCATCATCCAGGATGCATGGTGAGAGAGAGAGACACATACTTTATATTTCCCTGAAATAGGAAATCAATGATAAAATCACCATCGATACAGATAACTAAAAAAATAAAACGAAAAATGCATTTTCGGCATTTTGCCAAAAGGGAAAAAAATCACGATTTATA
>NC_061109.1:44019981-44024981 GCF_015104395.2 Macrobrachium nipponense
ACCGCAATTAAACATATGAATTCGTTATACAGCGATGCTCGTACGCTTCTGAATTCTAGGTAATTTAGTTTTTTTTTTTTTTTCACCGGTTTTCTACTTCCTGTTTTTGCCCGGGCCCTATTGTGATTTCGTCCCTATTGTGTTCTCCTGCGCGGCATGTTACATGTTACATTGACAACTATTTTTATTCTCTGTTTTGTTGTCACTACTGACAAAGGATGTCAATCAAATCTGACGTTTCCTTGTTAAACTGAGGATTGTAATTAAGTTAGAGAGGCGGGTTACATTACACTGAACACTAGGCAACCGAATGGCCACATGTAAGATAAAGTAAATGCGTTGCTTTGATGTTTTTATCAAAGAATGACTTTTACGTGCACTACTCCATAAATTTGGGATAAATTAGAGAAGCTAGGAACGACAGCGATGCTATAACTTCGGTATGAATGTTTGTTTTTAAATGAAAGACATAAGTATATAGAATGTGGTAGCATTATCATATATATATATATATATATATCATATATATATATATATATATATATATATATATATATATATATATATATATATATATATATATTTATATATATATATATATAATATTAGTATGAGTCTTATCACATCACCGTGATTCAAGTTTACGCATTAAGCTACAATAATGTCTTTTAATATCTAATTCGCTCGACCTCAGAATTAGTATATTTTCATATATCTTAACCGAAGGGGAATTTACAGTTGATAAGAAATTATATTAATTCCAAGGTAGAGCGAATTAGATGTTAACCCTTTTACGCCGAAGCCCTAAAAATCAAAACCTCTCCTGTATGCCGGCGCCGGTTTGGAGTGAGCGCATGAAAAAATCGGAAAAAAATTTTTAAAAAAAATTTTGTTAAAAAAAATCACAGCGCGCTTAGTTTTGAAGATAAGAGTTCATTTTTGGCTCATTTTTTTATCATTGCTTGAGGTTTAGTATGCAATCATCAGAAATGAAAAATAATATCATTATCATATGTAAATAATGCGATATATGGTAGCGAAAAAAAAAATTCATAGATAATTGTATTCAAATCACGCTGTGCAAAAAACGGTCAAAGCTAACGAGTTAATTTTTTTTCGTTGTATTTTACACTAAATTGCAATCCTTTTGATATATAATACATAGTAAAACAATAAAAGCAACACCGGAAAAATATTATCACAAAATGATGTACGAATTCGTAACGCGCGGACGTAAAAAAATATTATTTTCAAAATTTCACTGTAATTATAAATATTGTTCTAGAGACTTCAATTTGTTTCAAAATTAAGAAAAATGATTGAATATTACGATACTGTAAGAGTTTTTAGATTAGAATTGCAGATTTTGACCATTTCGGACGAGTTAAAATTGACCAAATGTCGAAATTTTTATATATATATTTTTTTATATGCACATATTTCGGAGATGGAAAAAGCTACAACCTTCAATTATTTTTTATTGTATTTTTCATGAATTTGCGCACATTTTGATATATGAAACTCTATAAAAAGGCTAATATGAAAAGGAGCAAATATTAGGATAATGCGATGTACGTATTTCGGAGACTTGCGGCCGCGAATCGGCGCGCGGAGTGAAGGTAAATATATTTTTCAAAAATTCACCATAAATCACAATATTGTTTTAGAGACTTCAAATTTGTTTCAAAATGAAGAAAAATGACGGAATATTACTAGGCCGTAAGAGTTTTAGCTTACAATTGCGTTTTTCAACTATTTCGGTAGAGTCAAATTTGACCGAACGTGGTTTTTTTTCTATTTATCGTGAATTATATGCAAATATTTCGAAAAAAGAGAAAAGCTACAACCTTCAATCATTTTTAGTTGTATTCAACATGAAATTGCGCACATTTTCATATATAAACTTTATGTAACAGCTAATTTTAAATGTGCAAACATTTCGACAATCGCACAAAAAAATTCTGATTTTTTCGGAAGAGTTACCGCGCGAACGTAAGGAAAATGTTTTTTTTTTTTTTTCATAAATTCACCATAAATCGAAATATTGTGCTAGAGACTTCCAAGTCGTTGAAAAATGAAGGTAAATGATTGAATATTACTAGAATATAAGAGTTTTAGCTTACAATTTGCGTTTTTCGACCATTTTGGTAGAGTCAAAGTTGACCGGAAGTTGAAATTTTTGCACTTAACGTTATTTATATGAAAATATTTCGAAACTGATAAAAGCTACAACCATGGGTTGATTTTTGTTGTATTGTGCATGAAATTGCGCACATTTCCATATATAAAACTTATGTAACGGCAAATTTAAAAGGGTGCAAACATTACCACAATCGCACAAAAAAATTTATCGGAAGAGTTATCGCACGAACGTGAGGAAAACGTTTTTTCATAATTAACCATAAATCGAAATATTGTGCTAGAGACGTCCAATTTGTTTCAAAATGAAGGCAAATGATTGAATATTATTATAATATAAGAATTTTAGCTTACAATTGCGTTTCTCGACCATTTCTGTAGAGTCAAAGTTGACCGAAGGTTGAAATTTTTTGCACTTATCGTTATTTATATGAAAATATTTCAAAACTGATAAAAGCTACAATCATGAGTAATTTTTAGTTGTATTTTACATGAAATTGCGCACATTTTCATATATAATACTTCATGTAAAGGATAATTTAAAATGGTGCAAAAATGATGTCAAAGTGACGAAATAATTTTTGAGATGTGTCACTGATACTTTTTAATGCGATAAGAAAGAAATTCGCGCTTGCGCGCCTGCGTAGCGATTGAAACAAACAACGCCTTGATCCGTGAACTCCCAGCATCCCCCAGGCGCGTGATACAAAAGTTTTTGGCTGGTAGGCCTATAAGTATTTTTCCGCGAATTTTTAAAAAAACTTTTTTGAGCCGACGTATGATACGTCCAATCGGCATACGGGAGACATTTTGACACGACGTTTAATACGTCCAATCGGCGTAAGAGGGTTAAAGGGCATTATTGTAGTTTAATGCATATATATATATATATATATATATATAATATATATATATATATATATATATATACACATACATACATATACACACATACATATACAGGTTGTGTTTTGAGATACCGAAAGAAAGATCAAGACTTAAGATAGCACGTAAACAGAGTGGGTCTAACCCCATAGGAAGCAATCATCTGGCTCTTACAAGAGTGAAGAATATAGCAATGAGGTACAAATGGATTTCAGTACCATTTCAATTGTGTGTTGATAAAAGGGAAGACACATTTACCACACCGACTGCTACAACAGCAACTGATGATCCGTTGGTCAAGGCAGACGTTATGCAACCTCCTGAGAGGAATAGAGACCAACATCCGAAATATTACTTATATAATCACAAGGACAATAAACCGCCCTCGCATTGTGGGGAGACTATCTAGACCAGGGGTTTTCAACCTTTTTTTCTCCAAGTACCCTTTCGGGTATTTGTAATGACGGTGATGTACCCCCCTCCACTTCGTATAAAGAAAGCAAAACAATGTCAGAAAAAAATTCCATTGTGTGTATTCGCATGTACTGTACTGAAGGGTAGTAAGTACATAACTCTCCTGACATAACCAGTATTATTGTAAACACAAAGAATTCCATAAAAAAATACAAATAAATATTTTAGAATTATTTCCCCGTTTCTATGCTTATTACCTCTGAGATAATCTTATCAGGAATGGATAGAGTAGAGGCATCCTAAGAGAAAGACAGTATTGCAGAAACTAATATCAATCCCATAATTTCTGTCATTGCCTAAAGCACAGAACCCCCATTTATATACAAAACACGTCGTACATAATCAAGAAAAGGCCAAATTCTTCATACTGGAATAATTACATTTCAAAACCTTCATAAAAATATAAAAAGAACAATAAACCTAAAGAAAGACACACACCAATACAGAGACTAACAATAAAGGAGAAACTGGAGAGCCACTTACGCGGGGCTCTTGAGACCCCGAAAATATCTGGCTAGACTCCGCTCCCCTAAGAGTGACTGAATTATTCATTCATACAGAATAGAGCCCTTCAGATTTAAAAGGCATTAGGCTTACGAGTGTTCCAGGCCGATCGTCGAATCTACTCAATTTCCTGACCTTCATAAGTGGCACTCTTTGGAACATGAAGCGCATTTCAGAGTGTTCCAAGCTAAATGTTTAAAACATTTTGTACAATCAATACAGTGCAAGATGGATGGAATGGAACGGAATGGAACATAAAATTTAGTCCAAAGGCCAAGCAGTGGGACCTATGAGGTCATTCAGCGCTGAAAAGGAAATTAAGAGTCAATAGGTGTTAAAGGTGTATCTGAAAGAAAACCTCAAAGCAGTTCCACTATGAAGCAACTAGTACGAGAGGGGAAGTAAGATGGAAGAGAGAGAATATGAATGGAGGTATAGTAAAAGGAATGAAAGGGGTTGTAGCTAGAAGGCCGAAGGGACGCTACACAGAACCTCAAGTAATGCCAACAGTGCACAATGTGAGGTACACTGACAGCACTATAGTAGATTCACACGAACCTTGCACCTGATGTCTAGGCCAGTCCCTTACGACGCTCCAGATTGGTTGTTGATAAGCCAATCACAGGGCTGGAAACTCTCAGGTTTTCTCGAGAGTTCACATAGGCCGGATGTATGTTCCACGTCTCCTGAGGGATACGTCTTTCAGGAGAGGTGGAACATACATCCTGCCTATGTGAACTCTCTCGAGAGAGACTGAGAGTTTCCAGCCCTGTGATTGGCTTATCAACAGCCAATCAGGAGCGTCGTAAGGGACTGGCCTAGAAGTCAAATGCACGGTTGATGTGAATCTACTATAGCCCCTACGATGACCAAAATACATAAAAATTATGGAAACTAATCTTTATCGGATTACATCGCCTTTCCCTTCAGCGTCTTTAAGGACATTTTCATTTGTAACAATCGAATTCAGTCGTATCTAGATAACGCTTTGCTTTAAT
>NC_061109.1:44029981-44047481 GCF_015104395.2 Macrobrachium nipponense
AAGCACTTTTCATAAGACATTTTTAATCTAGGTTAGCTAGACAAACTTCTTTTACGCAAAAATATAGGATAACCACACAAGCAATCAAACGCACACAAGCACTGAGTAAATAATAAGGAAAACATCCTGGTCTAATTAAGAAAACAATGGGGAAAAATGGGGAAAAAATTTAGGTCCGAAAGAGACTCAAGTGAAAGGAAACATAATTAGAACCTTAAAAGCCTGAATCGGAATCGGTCCGCGACCACCGAGTCAGTCCTTCGCTTCCGCACGTCCTGTTTCCGACAGCAAATAGAATCGCTAGAAAATCCAATTACCTCTTCCTTCCCCCGCCCCTCCTCTCTCTCTCTCTCTCTCCTCCTCCTCCCCCTACTGCTCATCCTGAGAAATCCCGTCGCCGATCTGGCTGTTTTTCAGAAAGAAAAAGAGCGAAGTGTCTTCCTTGGGCGACGACGCTGTAGCCGGACTCTCTCTCTCTCTCTCTCCGCTAATGGATAGATAGATAGATATATATATATATATATATATATATATATATATATATATATATATATATATATATATCTATCTATCTATCTATCTATATATATATATATATATATATATATATATTTATATACATATATATATATATATATCTATATATATATATATATATATATATATCATCATCATCATCACCATCAGCCGTTTCTAGTCCACTGCAGACATGTCCTTCCACTCCCTTCTCTTTATGGTCTTACTATGCTATTCTATACCTGCAAATTTTCTTAGCTCGTCATTCCATTGTCTTCTCTTCCTTTCCCTGCTTCGTTTGCAATTTCTAGGGACCCATTCTGTTAATCTTTACGTCCATCTATTATCTGACATTCTTTTTGTCTCTTAGTGTTATTCCCATCATAAATCCTTCCATAGCTCTTTGAGTTGTAACCAGCTTATGTTCTAAGGCTTTAGTGTATGTATATATATATATATATATATATATATATATATATATATATATATATACACTCGTACACACACAAGCATGCACACACACACACATAGACACACACACTTATATATCTTACTCCCTTCTGACAAAACTACACTAACTGGAAACCCTTACCTGTCGACAGCGGCGCCCTCTATCTGTAAACATGTCATTAGGCTATTAAGCTCACATAAATACAAAAATATACTATTTATTACCCAAAGCAGATGAACATAAAATAGAGTAAATTGATTAATAAGGCATAGTGATAAAATCCAAGCCTGCCCCACAAAGAAAACTATTTTGTTATCATTCCACTCTCCTGGCTAAGTATTCACTCCCAGACCCAAAATGTCAATTGTTTCATTGTATTAGTCAAGATAGAGAATCCCGTCTCTAATATCATTGAATAGAGCCCATCTGTAATACAGATACATAACATAATATTAAGTAAAGAGATACATTTCACACTTCTCTCTTTACAGGGGCAACTGTTTCTAAGTCATTTAAAATATGTGCAATACCTTTAAGATGTCGTTTTCTCCCGACACCTGGCGTTTACTCAACCGTCCTCTTTCCTATCACAAAAGGCACGTGTCTTTCCCCAAGTGCCTAGGTCGGTTAGACCTGTGACATCCGTACAAACGAATGTACATACTCGACACACCCCAAACTGCCCCTGGCCACAGTACCGACAGCCTCCAGATTAAAAATGCATACGCATCAGATTCCATCATTCAAGAAGGCTGCCTCTACAGCTCAAGCAAGACACGATATGTAATTCACTAACACATCACACACTTGTAAGATATATATATATATATTTATATATATATTATATCTATATATTATATATATATTATATATATATATATAATATATATATATTATATATATATATTGTTATATATATATATGTATATATATATATGTTATATATATATATATATATATATATATATATATATATATATATATATATACGTATATATATATGTGTGTGTGTGTGTGTGTGTGCTGCAGGAAGATAAATTTTCAACGGTGGATTGGGGGGTAATGGGGAACGAGTAGGATCTTGGATGCTGGCATACTCTACAGAAGGATATGATTCGATGAGTATGGAGTATTACCAGTGACTTATTACAAAAAAAAATCAATGAACATATCAAATATACCATTTTAAGCAATCTCTAACAGAACAGCCCATACTCGTAACGAATTATTAGGATGCAAAGATCAGCGATTTCCTTAGCAATAGCAAAGATGACTAAACCATTTCCTCTGTTTTATTTACTGTTTGAAGATCATTACTTGGAAATTAACAATTCTTTAATCCAATTGTAAAATATTTTTACCAAATACTTATATTATGCAGAAAAGACGAAACTTAAGCCTATTGGTTACCAACATGCCTCTAAGTGAAAAAATTCCCTTGCATGCAGGAAAAGCAATCATTTTATGTTGGTGTTTGAGGTAAGACCCATATAAGTTTGTTACCAGCACGATTCAGGATAAAAAAAAAAAAAAAAAGTATGCTGCAGAATATGTAACCCACTGTTGTATTTAAACAAGCCGTTAAAACCATCTAAAAAAAGATCTGAAACAAATATGAAATTTGCTACACGCGACAAATTCTTTAGGGGCACCCTTGAACACATGCTTTTTAGAAAGAAAGAGAGAGAGAGAGAGAGAGAATCACAATAATAGACAAAGTGAAGCTCTCCCTTTTTCAGCAAACAATATTACTCCCACTCATATTCATGTCACTCCGAAGAATTGGCACCACAAATTTCATTACCATCTTTCGGGGAAATGTGAACTGAGAAAGGCAATACGCTATTGAAAATCAATTACATTCGCTTCGGACAAGTCTTTAATCAACACACTAATGAACTCTGTTTATCAGGGACAATTAAATCGGAAAATAGACTGGGAATTATATCATAACAAAAGTAAAAAAAAATACTTTGAACTCGCTCTCATAGTTCAATGAGGATTTAAATCCTTTGTAATTATCGCCCTTGATATCAACAACATTAAAGTATAGTGATAAGTATAAATTTAACACTTCCAAGCTCCAAGTTAAGCGATTACTCTCAAGGAAGAGAAAGACATATTCGAACTCTGCCGATATTAATCAGAGATATTAATAAGAGATATTTCCTAATATATTTTCAACATCACAGTGACCTCTTAAGCTCTGGAATTCCTTACGATTTTGGGAATATGTTCATCACTACGATTATTATGAATCGATGTAAGTGATAAAGGTACACACTAGTACCCGAGGAATTTGGAAGGCTTTAAAGTTATTTTATCAATAAAAAAAAGTACATGAATATCACGTAAAAGTGGCCAGTGGCTAGCAATATATTACCACAATTTCCTCTTAGCTTTTCTCGATTTCGACACTTCGGATGCAGGTTCGAATCCCGCTACGGACGTCAAAATTGCCTCATATTCTTCTCAGGCTTTGTAGTAACAAAAGTGTGAAGATTTCAAGAAGTTCAAAAGGCACTGTAGTTATCCCAGTTACATAATTATCTGGTAAAAAGTGACCATATATATATATATATATATATATATATATATATATATATATATATATATATATATATATATATATCCATATATATATATATATATATATATCTATATATATATATATATATATATATCCATATATATATATATATATATATATATATATATATATATATATATATATATTTATATTTATTTATATATACACTACATACATACGTTTCCTTTGGAACGGAATCATAAGCTTCAAAGCAATATTCTGGTTAACTTTCCGTGTTTAATTCCAAAAGAGGCATAGGGCAATAGACTTGTCATGCCTTCATACGGGAGCAATTTGTGGGTGAAAAACGAGACAAAAATGACAAGAGAGAGGGTATTCGTGCAATTCGAGTCAAATACGGCTTAGATATACTCGCTAGACGTGACACAGAAAAAATGTCTGGGATCTAAGTATATATATATATATATATATATATATATATATATATATATATATATATATATATATATATATATATATATATATATATATATATATATATATATATATATATATATATATATATATATATATATATATATATATATATATATATATATACGTGCCTGGGTAATCGAAACTGGAACAGAAACCGACCCAAAACGATTAGAGTATTAATCTGTATTTTACTAATTAAACAAAACCTATTTCTTCCACGTCTTTGTAGTTACTTTTGAAGCATTCATTCCTGGTACAACATAAGCACACCTCGATAGATAAAATCGTTCTCAAGTCTCAAAAAATATATAGAAGCCCTTCAACTACGAAAAACTAAATTCGATGCATTGTCACTAAATAAAATATATCGAAGTTACGCCTTCCTCCAGATTCAAGTTGAAAAAGTTAAGTATATCTTAGTTTAACTAGACCACTGCATTGATTAACAAGGGCTGGCCCGAAGGATCAGATATTTTTACATGGCTAGGAACCAACTGGTTACCTAGTAACGGAACCTACAGTTTATTGTGGGATCCGAACCACATTATATCGAAAAATAGATTCATGATGAGAAAAATATAGATGAGGTAAACATTTGGAGGAACTGTGAAGTTATAAAAGGTAGAAAAACAAAGTTGATTGTGATCTGATGCTGAAGAAAGAAATACTAAAAAGGTGTCATTTCATAATACCAATATGGCGTTGCTGGCACTACTTAACAAATACCTGCACTTGTTTTGCACATGAATTCCTTATGCAATAATTTTTGTCTTCTATAGTGACGCCTAGATCAGTTATAAGCAATAGAGAACGTTAAGCCCTCACTAATCAAAGATGAATCATTATCAGATTGGTCGTTAAAATTTATTTTCAGAGAAAGGACAAGACTGGGATTACCATTTTATGGCAACAGTCACTCAACCCTCGAATTCTTTTCCGGTTCTGTTACTACGACGATGAAAGTACTTTATGTGATAATTAGTGTACTTTGAAATAAGGAAGTTAGTGTATTTTGAAATCAGGAAAATAGTGTATTTTAAAATAAGGAAATTAGAGCATTTTGAAATAAAAGCATTCAACTTCAATATCAAGACAGCGACGTGCGAATACGAACAGGAAACAATTGTACAAATATAGTCACTGTAAAAGGCCATTTAATATTAAGACGATTTACTTTAAATAGAACAACCACATTCAAATACATTTTTTGGCTTAAGTAAAAACAACAACAACAACCAATTTTTAGTTTGACCACAATCGGTTTCTGAAACAGAAAACTCTTTATTCCGTGTTTGTTATTCGAAACTTCTCCGTTTAGAAAGATACCACCGATGGGTGCTACTTTAGCTAGTTATCTACGCGTCACTTACTCCGAGGTGCTAGTACTAAACACTGTACAATAAATATATAGTAGATGGCCGCACGAATATATCATTTAATTATATAATTTGTTGACCACACTATATAGAAATGGGTGTATAAACTGCTTTGATCACCTAGGGGCTAGTACTATACACGGCGTCCAAAAGGAGCTTCTGCCATGTTTAGTACTATAGCAGATTCACATGAGCCGTGCATCTAATGTCTAAGCCAGTCCCTTACGACGCTCCTGAATTTTGTTGTTAATAAGCCAATCACAGGGCTGGAAACTCTGTCTCTCGAAAGAGTTCATCAGAGGTGAACATTCATCCTGCCCATGTGAAATCTCTCGAGAGACTGAGTTTCCAGCCCAGTGATTGGCTTATCAACAGCCAATCAGGAGCGTCGTAAGGGACGGGCCTAGACATCAGATGTACGGTTGATGTGAATCTACTATAGCACCAAACACCTCGTAGTAGGTGACGCGTAGATGACAAGCTAGAGTGCCAACAAACCTACGTTACTGAGAGCGAAGAACTGTAACCTCAATGCAGGCTTGATAATTGAAACGGATTTTCCCCACAAAATGCAAATAATATACATTCTGTGATATGGTGTATAAGCATTTTAATATATTTGCTTCTCCTAGAGCTTCCCAACAATTATGGAATATTAATCATGAAAGGGAATAGTAATTATATTATCATTATTATTCAGAAGATGGAATCTAATCATATGGAACAAGCCCACAGGCGCCACTAACTTGAAATTCAAGCTTCTGAAGAATAAGGTGTTCATTTGAAAGCAGTAACAAAAGTTAATAGCAAATACAGTAGGAAGAGATCGGTTATTAGAAAACAAAAAATACATAAATAATAGATAGATAAAAGTGTAAGTAAATAATTAAGTCTAAGGAGAATTTAAATCATTTGCAGCGAAAGTAAATGCCGGTAGAAGTTATACCTCGTAATTTTTTTTTTTTTTTTTTTTTAATTTTTTTTTTTTTTTTTTTTTTTGAAGATCGGATTGATGGCACAAACTGGCAACATTACAGTCACGTGACGATGAATACTGACCTGTCAAAAATTAAACTCCACTGAACCATGACATTATTGATACATCGGTAATAACATAAAGAACGCACGCACATACATAATACATACATACATATATATACATATATATATATATATATATATATATATATATATATATAGATATAGATAGAGAGAGAGAGAGAGAGAGAGAGAGAGAGAGAGGAGAGAGAGAGAGAGAGAGAATGCTAGCATGGCCAAGACCCATCACATTCGTATACCTACTTACGAGGTATCGAAATTCACTGCTTGGGTCAAAAAATGGCCCATTGTACTCTTTCCCCACTATGGTCGATCTATGGATACATACAGACATACATACATACATAGTACTACATATATACGTACACACCGATATATAAATATATACATACATATACATATGCTTATAAATCAATATATATATATATATATATATATATACACACACACACACACACACACACACACACACATATATATATATAATATATATATATATATATATATATATATATATATATATATAAAGTACACACACACCAAGAACTATTAAAAACGCCTGAATCGTAAATTCATGAACACAATTTCCTTCCTTAATAATACAAATAGCTACGTTTCCATCACTCTCACATACCTAGTATTCTTCACCTCCAACAAATAATAAGGTATAGCGTAAAACATAATGACAAATACATAACCAGGATACAAAGGCTTATTATTTTCATAGTATTTATAATAAAATCTAATATGTGAAAAAATATACCACTAATTATCATACACGATTGTAACCCGTTCAGTTAAAAAATAATAAATAAATAAAAACCGGACTTGATACTTAAATTTTTCTACCTGCTTAGCATGTGTATGTAAGTTAGGCTATGTGGTTTAAAACATCAACCACTACTATAGTAGATTCACATCAACCTTGCATTTGATGCCTAGGCCAGTCCCTTACGACGCTTCTGATCTATGTTCCACTCCTCCTGAGGGATACGCCTTTCAAAAGTATCCCCCAGGAGAGGTGGAACATATATCCCGCCTATGTGAACTCTCGAGAGAGACTGAGGGTTTCCAGCCCTGTGATTGGCTTATCAACAGCCAATCAGGAGCGTCGTAAGGTATTGGCCTAAACGTCAATGCACGGTTGATGTGAATCTACTATAACCATTACAACAACTAGGGCACCACCACAACTACCGATATTGATACCAAACGAAGATGATGACAAGGAATGGAGGCACAAAGTTTAATGGAAGCAGATGTATAACGGGGCTAACGACGAAGGGCGCAAGAAAGGAAAACCCTGGCCAATTAAATCTAAACATCTAAAACCAGTAAACTGAATAGTTAAAACGAATGACATCCAAGACCAATAGACAAGTGGAATATGGTGAAATGTGGAAATTGTGTTTTCAACTATACCACCGAATACTGTTGATACATCAAATAAGGGAGCACTGAATGGCAAGTTTGCCCAACAAGCCGCTGGATAAAGGAAGACTTGGCGTCATAATGCTGATAATGCTAAAGTATTGGTAACGTATGTTTTGGCTTTCATCTCCAATGAATATGTTCAAATATCTGGGGGAAACTACTTAGTTAAACAATAACCATTATTCCGCAGAAACCCTTAAATAAATATATAATTTGATTAAGTTATAAATCATAATTAATCAATAAGAAATCTCGACAATATACTATCGGCCTACAATCATCCATTCCAGCATTACATAAAAAATTGACTTCTAAAACATCTGCTTTAAATTCGTTCCAGGTGCTTTTATTTCCGTAATTAATATTTATCGGCAACCATACGTCATGCATAATGATGGGTTGCTGAACAACGCCGGTGTATATAATAGTACGAAAACGAATCAAACTGAAAAAAAAGAAATTTAGTGAACTACAATCATATTAAACCCATCCGATACCACGTTAAGTTTTTTTTACAGCTTCGTCACTTTTCTTCTCGATATCTGGCTTCCTTCCAAAATACTGAAATGTCCTTTTATGGATGTAATGGCGTCATTCCTCATAGTTACACAATCACCAACGATCTGGACGCGTTCTCCGAGATGCATAATTGATTTTGAACATCGTCAAAAATCTATGCATGCAAGGATTCTAAGAAAACTCATAATCACATGAGTCAATAAAATAGAAAAGTAAATCCACGATGGTACGTCTGTTTGATTTTGCTATTTAAAATATAAAGCAGAAAATAACAAAATCACGCAGACATACTATTGTGGATTTACATTTTCCAATGCAAGGATTCATTTTGGCCCTAAATTTTCCCACAGATAATATGTTATCAGAAACACGAGTACCTAATTACCTTTAACGGAGTCTTCAAAATCGCCTACTGCAACTAGTCCTTAGTAGGAACGCCAAGATGTCTTAATATTTGGGCACAGTAGGCTATGCGATCGTTCTGAAGTCGGGTGATGGGAAAAAGACGCCAATGTATATTTCATTTCTCGTCTTCTCTTTTCCGTAACTGTGAGGCCACTGCAAGAAGAGGGGTGGGAAATATAAGCAAAATTAATAGTGCCATCAACCCAATCACAAACCAGTAACTTCTGAGCCAAATGTTGTTGTTGGTGTTCGTTAAACCCAAATCAAAACACTTTTTTTATGGCAAATAAATTTTTATTTTAACACAACGACCCTCGCCCTGGCTTACTTTATCATCCACATTACCGGAAGTGTAGCAGCCGTAGCCCAACGATTCTACCTAAATCCATGCTATTTTGTGCCAAATTGGCTAATGACACAAACGAGGGGATGGCCTAGCCCTCTGGTTACCGGACTCTTTATTACTTCTGATTGTGCTTGTGTTAAAAAATTTCCTAAACACTTTTCATATGCCCATGCAATTTCTAATGCCATTTTGATTAACTTAGGCCTCGATAGATCTACAGTACTATTCCGCGGGCCTAGACCATGGCAGTTGCAGTTTTCTATGCAGTTTTACCTCCTGAACAAGAATTTTAAGTAATATTTATTCGGACGACTGTAATTTACCCCCTGGGTCCAGAACTAAACACGGCGAAATACATTGGACGCCCCAATCCCTAGTGGATGTCGTATCCGCGGTTACGTTCCTTGCAGTCCGTGTGGAACTATTCTGTAGAATTACCCATTTCAAATTAGCATTGTATTACGATGTGGTAATGTACAAGCCTAGGCCTATACTTCAAACCTTTTCAGCACTGCCCACCACTTGACAAACTAACACATTTTTTATTTACCCTGTAAGGCAATAAATTTTTCTTTACATTTTAAACCACGATTTCTAGTCGATCCATAAAATACATACCTTTAAACCACAAAGGATGGCAGATGTTCACTCGATGACGAAGGGTTGTCCATTTCCTAAGCAAAATTATTTGTGATTCTACACATATATATACTCTTCCAGACGTAGAGTCTAAATTTGAAGAAACTTTCCTTTCATTTTTCTAACTTTGAATGGTTGGGCCATGCTAAAAAAAATTGATGTTGCTGAAACCTCACGTATTTCCGGCAGTATTCCCAAGCATTAATATCTGTCCGACATTTTTATTCTGGATACTATCGGATGAAGTATAACCGAAAAACAAATTAAAACAACATGCTTCTCAAGAAAGTCCTGCCTGTGAGAGCAGTAGGTGTCACGACAGCAAACGTGGTCTATAATACTAGAGCACATTCACAACTACTATACCCTTCCAAACGATAACTGATCTGAACTAAAATCGCCATGCGCCCCCACTCCCTGCCATGGGGAACAGCATGATTCTCTTGCCCACATTCAAGTTGCCAGGTCGTCGAATAAATTTACACACATTTTTAGGTCAGTTATCGTTTGGATATAGTTGAGAGTGTGTGCGCAAGTATTTGAGACCCCGTTTGTGTGGTGACACGGTGACACCCACTCCCACGCAGGCAGGACTTTCTTGAAAAGCATGTTGTTATTATTTGTTTTTCAGTTATACTTCATCCGAGTGTCCTGAATATAAATGTCGGGTAGATGTTAATGCTTGGGATTACTGCCGGAAATACGTGAGGTTTGCAGCAATATCAATTTGTTTAGCATGGCCCAACCCTTCAAAGTTTAGAAAAATGAAAGGAAAGTTTCTTCGAATTTAGACCCGACATGTCTGGAAGAATCACAAATAATTTTGCTTAGAAAATATAGACGACCCTTCATCTTCCAGTGAACGTTTGCCATCCTTCGTGGTTTAAAGGTATGTTTATTTAATGGATTAACTAGAAATCGTGGTTTAAAATTTAAAGGAAAGTAACGCCCTGTCGAGTAAATTAAAAATGTGTTAGTTTACTAAGTGGTAGGCAGTGCTGGAATGGTTTGAAGTCTAGGCCTAGGCTCGAACTTTACTACATCGTAATACATTGCTAATTTGAAATGGTTACAGTTTCAACGGAAAATAACGACATATCAACCACACACACACACACACACACACACACACACACCACACACATATATATAGATATATATATATATTATATATATATATATATATATATATATATAATGATATATATATAATAGTACTATATATATATATAATACTCTATTATGTATATACGTATATATATATATATATATAGATATATATATATATATCTAATAGGTAATACAATGATTATAATAGGGCGTAAGGTATAAATATCAGTGTGCCGTCAATTAAGCCGGTGTCTTAGTAGAGAACTTCTGTGAATCAAAAGGCGATGAAACAGGAGATCGTTGCCATTCTGTGAAGTCTGTTTTCCTAGTATTACATTATTAAAAACTAACTAAACTTTTAATAAAATGACAGATACAGTTCGGAAATGCGTTACTGGGAGGGAGTCTCGTATGTTCATTAAGGTATTGTCATTTTTTTTAGCCTAGTTATGATTCTGACGTTTTAAGAGCTAAAATATTTATACCTTCAAACGCGGCCACGAGACATTCTTTAATCATAGCACGGAATCGCACCAAGAGAGAGAGAGAGAGAAACGTTACCCTCCGAGCCTTAGTGGCTGATAGTTGGTCCAGGTGGAACATGCCGGCGAAGGTGGTGGAACGTTTGCTTTACGGCCTTTCGCTGTCTGATCGTTGAGGTTGAACAGAACTGTTACCACCAATAACTGTCTTAACTCCTCCGACTCATTGAGCTCCCTTGGCGTTTACTGAATCTCCATGTCCGGATTAACATACAGTGGGTTTTTCAACTGGTTTCAATCCAGCGGTCACCGACGTATTTTCTGCTTTAAGCCGTGTTCAAAGCCGTAGGACGATAAATCGGTTGTTTGGCACAAACTGAGAGCACATGTTTGGAGTAACATATTCCCAAGACTTTATGATGCCGGCAGCCCGGCACGTATACCATACAAAAGCAAAAACTTTGGCTACATAGGTGCACAGTTACTTAGGTATGCACCGAGTTAGGCTTATCATATCTTCAGAATATTTTGTAATCATTATTTCTTAGTGTGTCACTTTACACTGGGAAATGAACCTCCAAGTTTTGCATCCTTGCTAGTCACCTTCCCGTGCAAGGCAAAGCAATCTGCGAACGTGTCACTGTACGTCCCGTTGCATCACACTGTATACCTCTGCCGTAGGTGGCAGTGCTGTCATTGCACCTCGCACGGTGCACTGTAGGAATTACTTAAGGTTCTTTGCACCGTATACCGTCTTTTTCCATACCTCTTATATTATCTTTCTTCCAGTTTACTTTCCACCCTCTCCTAACAATTGATTCGTAGTGCAACTGTGATGTTTTACACCCGTTACACCTTTCAAACCTTTTACTGTCGATTTCCGTTTAAGCATTGAGTGACCTTATAGGCCCCAGTGTTTGGCCTTTGGCCCAAATTCTACGTATATTCACTTCAATGTATACCTCTGCTGCCAAGGCCAGTGAATTTGGGCCTGAATGACATCATATCTCCTAATGCTTGGGCTTTGGCTTAAATTCTATGTTCATTGCAATCCAATACGCAAGTAAATGTATATTTCTAAGTAGAGTGTTTTTAGTAATTATACGGGAACCGAATAATTATATTAAAAAAAATTATCACCTTAAGAAAATATACGAAACATTTTGAAAACTTCACTCTTCATCCCCGGGGGTAGAGTCGGTAAGAAACTGAAGTTTAAACTAAAAGAAAAATAACTCATGATTACTAACAAATAACATATGGTAATTGACGTCGAAATTGCACTGAGGCAGAAATAGTATTTTCCATAATGGTTGTCTGAAACAATAATAAAGGGATAATAGTTTCCACGTTCTCATCCCATATCCTATGACGTCACACATGGACGGGAAACGCCAACTGACTCTCGTAGATAATCTGGAAAACAACACTTCATCTGTAAGATCATCGATCATTATATTGCATAAGTAGGTTGGGTGAAGCAATTGACAAGAAGGGATCACACAAATGCTGAGAGAGAGAGTTTTACGTAAATCACAATCGTATTTGATACAAAGGCTAGAGTGTACTTTCTTAGGCATATGTTTACAAATCTCACGTAAATGAGACTAGTATTTTTTTAGTCTCATAGCCACGGAGGTATAACATATACCCTTTAATTTATTGCGGGAAATTCCAAGGTAGCCTACCGTCACAGTTGTCATGTGAAGTAGCTATAGGGCTTTAAAATAAAGTTGCCAGATAGCGCTTTCCGAGAAATTTCACCGTGTAACAGCTGTATGAGAGGATACAATGATAATGGGGATGATCACTCTACCGTTTTATTTTCGTTTTCTGCAGTCATTTATAATCCAATAGTAGATGATAATTTAGAAAAAAAGATTACTCCTATTCTTATACAAATGCCGATTAGAGTGGCAACTTGGGCCGTTTGCAATTCTTGACATACCAAAGAAAATAAATCATAGGAATTACAAATCCTGCAGAAAGGGACAAATGAATGATGAAAATGAACAGAAGACAGAATAAAGAAACAAAAGTACCTTATTTTATATCTAGCTACATGGTGCATGAATTTCTTCTTATTCTGGCTCATAATTTCAGCTGTTACAACAATTTAAAGCAGTTAGTTCCTCATAGAAAACTGTTCCAATAAAAGGGGATCATTGTGTATCTGGAAGAGACTGTCTTTTTCACTTAAAGCAACATACGTTAAGTGGAGTAAGGATACTTTCAGACTTGTTATTTATAAAAAATTTGTTATTATTGTGACAGTTTAACTATGCCTCGAAAGACAAGAGTAGCAAGTAACCCAGCCATTACAATACCCTCGCATGAATTGAAGTATTAGTCAGATCGGATAAAAACAAACAAACGAAAAGTTTTTAAAAAAATGAAATAAAATATTCGGTTTTTGCTCTCGCAGAGCGAGCTTTTACTGGTATTTCAGAGAGAAAAGGAACATTTGCTTGCATGCATATGTCAAATTTGGGGAATGGATTCCGGACATCAATGACCAATTGCTTTCCGAAGTTCAGGCCCTAAAATTGAAAAAAGTTTTTTTTTTTTTTTACTAGAGCAGCTCTTTATTTTTTACCGATACTGGTAAATGAGGGTGAATAATGCAGAGAAAAATGATGGGAAAACGCCATTACAGCCAGTTTGTCTCGTCACCGAAAGCGCTTTCAATTAGACGCATAAATTCACCCCATTAAGAGCTGGAAACGGAGTTGATGACCTGAAAGTGGAACTGCTTTTGTGGTGAGATAAATGAACGAGGAAGATTAAAGACCAGGAGTCTCCACATGATGAAATTTGCTGTTGAATAGAATTTGCTTTAAATAGTCTTAATGATTATCTGTGAAACACGCAGGAATAAAAAAACAAAAACAAAAAATGGGGGAAAACTTAGGTCGGGTGACATAGAATAAAGACAGAATCTTTTCTAGCGAGAGGGGTTAGTTAAACTTTATGGTTAGTTATACAAAGAAGAAAATAATTCATACCCACATTTCACTTTGTGTCAGTGAATGAAAACTTTTTATTTGGTATTTATATCTATAATGTCACATTTTCCCAAAACTCTCTCTCTCTCTCTCTCTCTCTCTCTCTCTCTCTCTCTCTCTCTCTCTCTCTCTCTCCACTATAATTTGTAAACTCGTACATACTTAAAACCAAAAAAATTGTATTTATGAAAGCTACACCACTCACAATACGCTCACTAATTATCTGGGATTGAGAAGGGATTTAATAGTGAAAATGTGTATTGCAGAACTGAATCATCACTTCAACAGGGTATTAAAAGCATCGAATTGTGAATAAAGAAAAAAATGTTCGTCTTAAGTAATAAGAGTAATTATTTTGTGCAAAGACCTAATATATAGGATAGCTTAGAAAACAGCGGAATTAAGGATTGTGTCTTAACTCCCAAATAGACTTTTTTAAAAAATGAGAACCCGGGGTACTATCACAAAAAAAAAAAAAAAAAAAAAAAAAAAAAAAAAAAAAATTAAAGTAAAAAAACATGAAACAAACAGTAAAGGAGCTCAGAATGTCGAGTATCATCTTTAAAAGATTTTGATTGAATTTGATTAGTTATGAGTGAATCATTAAGGCTCTAAAATTAGCGCTGAATGGCCTTTGATGCCCCAGTGCTTGGCTTAATGCCTAAATCCTATATTCAATTCAATTCAACTAAGGCTCTAAAAACGTGCATCTCAACTGATCGGATGAACTGAGACTGAAATCGAAAAGAAAAAAAAATGTGGTAGGATAGTTGAGGAAGGAAGAGAGAGAGAGGGAGAATTTAACCTACCTCAACCTTGGCAATATTTGCGATGGGGATAGATAAGCCATGAAGTTGCAGAATGAAGGACCTGCCTGGAGACGAAAGACATAATAGACACTTGTTTTGGTACAGATTTTCAAGACCAGGATTCGAGAGCAGATGTGCGAAGCAGACGATTCACCAAGAAAGAGGTGTCGTAACCGATTCCATTTAAATGACACGGGATAGCATCATAGTCGATTGTGTATTTGTGTATATACGTATTTATACTTGTATACATAATGTATATATATTCATAAATATGTATATATCTTCAAATGTATATCACTTAGTCTAATATTACCTCTAAACCATAATATTTACTATCAACAACGATCCATTTAACATATATTTTATCTAAGCAAAAACACTTCAGGAAATAACAAACAAACAAAAAATCTTAACTAAAAAGTGAAATAGAAGGAAAATAGATCAGTGTCTGAAGGGAGAGAGACAATTTGCTTGAAGTAAGACCCAAATAGAAAAATAAACCAATGGAATGGAAAGGAAAGGCTGCAAAACTTGAAGGATCTGAAATTCTTCGAAGTTTCATGTCTTAAAACTGTGGGTTTCAGTGCAGGATATATACAGTCTAGTTCGAAATTCAAGGTAGAGAACTCATGTAAACCAACTATGTTATAAATCAAAGATCGAACTCTCATCGATATCCTATAGGTTTTAAAATGGGCAGACAAAACAATTATGTAGGCTACGAATGTCCTGAAGTAGTGAAGTCTTACCGGTTTCAAGCTGCGTAGGTCTAAAGTTAGTGAGACTAAACGCACGTGAAGCAGCCAGACCATACAGAAATCGAATCTAATGCTTAGTGTACACTGTAGATTTTTTTTGCTAGATTTGCTCTAGGGAGACCTCTTTAGATAGTGTACACAGAAACGAGAGCGCTCTAGCTATAATTACTCTCAGCTCTCGCTAGGGTTGTTTTAGTCTACCTAGAATGACTAGTGAACACGTGGTCGAGAGTTCTCTACGAGCCTACTCTAGGTGCTTCTGCCCAACTGAGTAGAGTAATCAGTATAACTAGACGCGTGCTGGAATAGTCATGGCATCTAACCTTAAATACAAATGGGATATCACTCAGACAATACTTTTAATCCAGCACTACGAAAGATTCCCTGAACTTTGGAATGCAGCATCGTCTCACCCATATTTGCCTTCTCTTGTTTTTCTTCAAATTCCTTGATAAAACTCATGCGGCAGCTACTGCAACTAGTTTCCTTGACCGTGACTTGTTACCACTCACGAATATGGATCCTGACTGAGAGTCCCTCCTCAACTTTATGATAGTGTACACTCGGCAAGGAAACTTAAGATACAGTGTTTTTAAATCTTCGGACATATAGCTATTGTTCAATAATGCCACACCTGGCAACTCTTGAAAGGGGGCGGAGCTTCAAAATTATAGCGTTTGTTGCTTTCTAGATTTCCATCAACTTTACACCATAAAGATTCTGTTGAGGTCCTATAATCATTTATACTTGAATGTAGAAACAGGCTCTATATTATTCGTTAATGTTGGTTTGGTAACATCAGTTCAGGGTAGAATTTCAATCATCCTTTTTAAACCTACTGTGAAACCTTATTTATAAGTAATGTTTGACACTAAACTGACGTAAAATTCATATGTAATAAAAGACGGATCTTAAACAATGAGAAAAAGGGTTTTAAAATTTGGGCAGTACTTGTGGAAATCGTGAGGAACAATACAGTAAAGACTGAAATATTATGACAATAGAGAGAGAGCGCGCAAGCATAGGCCTATCGATAGAGATACTTAATTCATTATATTTGCTTTGAGAGGTTAAGTGATATTTTCAATGTTTCAAAAGTGGGGAGAGAAAGAGAGAGAGAGATGGGGAAAGAAACTTGGGAGAGAGAGAGAGCGCGTGCACAAGCATAGGCCTACCTATAGAGATACGTAATTCATTATATTTACTTTGAGAGATTGAGTGATAATATTTTTTCAATGTGTTTTAAAAGTGGGGAGAGAGAGAGAGAGAGGAGCAAAATCTGCTCATGTGAAAGCTTAGGCCTATTTTTATCTACATTAATTTCATTATATTTTCTTTGGGAGATTGTAATATATATATTTTTAAAGTATGTTATGCGAGTGGGGGGGGGAGAGAGAGAGAGAGAGAATGATAGTACTGGTGAAGGACTTGACTTGTGACGGGGAAAGGCAGAAGAAAATATAATTAATTAAGTATCTCTATCGATAGGCCTATGCTTGCGCGATATGATATGACTGCCAAGATCGTGCTGCATTATGCTAGATTAAATTTGAAGGATCA
>NC_061109.1:44052481-44069981 GCF_015104395.2 Macrobrachium nipponense
TAGGTATATTTCATTTTGCTATAAATGTTTTATCCAGTTCAGTCAAAAACATTTCTGGAAATTTGGCGCTTTTCAATCTCTCTTTCTCTCTCTCTCTTTTTCTGAGTCTAACGATCTTACCTCTCTTGAGTCTAGCAGGGCTTTTCATTGCCGTCGAGGTACGGACGCGTTCTTGTGCTATTCCCTCTTCCTTGTTTCATATTTTCGTTTCTTATTGTCAGATGTGTCGTGAACAATAACTTATAAGTTCTTGTTCTTAATTCCTTGTTGAAGACAAAATTCAATGTATCGAAAACCTACTTTACAGTTTCATCGACTCACGCTTATATAACAATAATCAAGAATAGCATGCCTAAATTGTGCAATATGTGGACAAGTTCCTTGTTGAGATAAGATGGGTTTACACATTGGCCCTGTGGAGTGAGTGAGAGAGAGAGAGAGAGATCAAGAAAATGAATACATACAGTAAACAGAAATTCAGTCAACCCAAAATAGAACTAAATGGGACTGTCACTCCACTTGAATTCCGCTTTGGTTCTATCCCCCTTGCACTCAGCGAGAGACTCGTCATGCTATCCCACATTACCTAAGCTATTCGCCATTTAGCCCATTTACCTCAAATTTTATTAAACAACAAAATTCATCATGTGTGAAGACTCCGGGACTTTAATCTTCCTCGCTCGTTTGTCTCGCCACAAAAGCAGTCCCACTTTCAGGTCATTGAGTCCGTTTCCAGCGCTTAATGGAGTGAATTTATGCCTCTAAGAATGAAAGCGCTTTCGGTGACGAGACAAATTGGCTCTAAAGGTGTTTCCCCCTCATTTTTCCTCTTCATTATTCGTCCTCATTTGCCAGATTTCGAAAAAGGAAAAGCGTCACTTGTACGAAAAGAAATGAAAAAGATTTGTTCGTTTTCCATTTTTGGATTTGAGCCTTGGAAACTTACGTAGCCTCTCAGTGTATCTGATTTTTAAAGGTGTGTCGCACATATTTATTATTATTATTATTATTATTATTATTATTATTATTATTATTATTATTTATTATTATTATCTTGTTTAAAAACTCTTATTCGTTTCATAGGTAACAAGGCCCTCCTTTAGGATTTATTCTTAAATCAAACCTGAAAATTAGAGTAGGGTCAAGTTTAAGGAGTTAGACAGCTATAACGGAGGAGAGGTATTCTGTTTAACTAATGAGCATTTACTTAAAATGGCTTTTTATGTCTGGGTTTGTGACTAAGAGTTTCCTTCTACAAAAATTTTTGCGTGTCTTCCCGATGAACCTTCATAGTTAAAACAATCATATTCTAATTGAATTGGGTAAACTCTATAGGTGAGATTCAAGCTTACCCGTATAACTGTATATGAATTGGAACAAATAATAGTTACAAAACGTTTCGGTAAAGTCGATAGACATTTGACAGTACATCCTCGCTTTACTTTTCTTAGGCCTAAGCTGTGTGTGAAATATCATTTTCTACTCATAATTTCCAACATTACTCCTTGTGAGTATTGTACCAAGTAGGCTTAGCACATTCTGTGTGAGGAACAGGCTTTTCATGTTCAAGAATTATTAGATAGAAAATAATCATGGGAATGTCTGAGAACAAGATGTCTGGCATTCATTGGTGACTAAACTGACCGTTTGTCAACTCGTCGCATCATGAGTCCATGACATCACCTCCTCTTCTTCTTCCTAGCTTTTTCCCTATTCGGGATCGCCGTTTTTAATGAGTCTCTTCCATCTACCTCTGCCCTGTGTCATTTCCTCCCATACTCCCTTCTCCCTTATATCATCTCTAATGCAATATCCCCACCTGGTCTTCGGTTTTCCTCTCCTTCGTGTTCCATCCACCTCCACGTCCATCGCTTCTCTAGCCAAGTGTTGCTCTTCTCATCTCATCAGGTGGTCATACCATCTTAACCTTGCCTCTAGTACTTTCTTTGGTGCTTCAGTGACCTTTACTGTACCCCTAATATGTTCATTTCTAACCCTGTCCTTTTTGGTTACTCCACTTATCATAGCAGCAAGTTGAGCAATTGCCACCTCTCCCCTTTATCCTTGTTGGAAATGACATCTCTCACAAACTCTCATTAGGGATTTATGTGATATGCTTCTTGCAATCATATCTTTTTCTTTGAGTAATGTCTCTGTTTTGTTCCAAAGGATAGGACAGCCACAATTTTGTACATGTAAATTCACAGCACTGTTTGGAGAATTTGTTCTTACACAATATCGATGCTGGGAATTCTCTGAGAGATATCTTTTCCTGTTTGTCCCAGGTAGAATTTGCCACATTCACAAGGTATTTTGTAAACCACGCCTTCTTCTTGTTTGGGGGTGTTGCAATTAACTGTCTTTCCTACTGTGTTGGAATAAGAAAATACTACTTTAAAGTTTAATAACCTCAAAGGATAAACAATATCGCTAAATGAAGGGTGGAATGGGAGAACCAGAGTACTACTCATCTCATATTCCTTTTTTTTTGGTGTTTATTCTATAAAAAGTTTGTTTAGCTAAGAATAAACATTCCTCTATTTCCCTGATCGAAAAGTTGTTTTTCATGCCAATTCTCGTGATAATGCTAATTTCCTCGTCTAAATATTCAGGGCTAACTAGTGTAAGTGCTCTTAAAAAGTGACATCTCAAGGCCATGTACTTCACATTGCGTGTAAGGGTCGATTTTGCATTGATCATTAGGTTGTTATTTGTAGCTTTTCTGTGAATTTTGAATTTTAGGCCATTATCTGTTTTTATTATTTTAGTATCTAAAAAATCAATAGAATTATTTGCTTCTTTCTCCATGGTGAATTTTATTGATGGTACTAAGGAATTAAGATCAGATAGAAATTTATCAGTGTCCTGGTTTACATTCCAAACAGTAAAAGTGTCATCCACGTATCTGACCCAATAAACATCATCTGGTAATATGCTGTTGACAATACGAGTTTCATAGAATTCCATGTATATGTTAGACAACACAGGAGAGAAACATTGCCCATTTGCATTCCAAATTTCTGCTTATAATAGCTAAGAACAAAACATGTATATATTACACAAAGTCTAATTAATTTCAAAATGACTGAAACAGGTATGGAAAAAACATTTATTTAGTTCAATATTTAAAAATTCAAGCAGATCTAAAACTGGTACACGGGTAAATAAACTTTGTACATCAAAACTAATCATGTGACAATTTTGGTTAATTTGTACGTTTTGAACTACATTAACAAATTCAACTGAATTAGAAATGTGGGAGTTAGATATAGTTCCTACAAGTGGTTTTAACAAATTTACGAGAAATTTAGAAAGTCGATATTGTACACTTCCTATTGTGCTGACGATGGGTCGCATGGGGTAACCATCTTTGTGGGTCTTTACTGTTCCGTGTAAGTAAGTTAGTTTAGCATTGGAAATGCTTGGACTTGCTGATGAGGTGTTGGTTATCTCCAAGAATATTCCTGAGGTTCCTGTGAAATTCTAAATTGACTCTTTCTACGGGATTGGTTGTTAGTTTTTCATAGGTGTCTTGGTCGTTCAATATGTTGTTCATTTTCTCCACATAAGTATGTTTGTCAAAGAGGACTATCGTGCTCGCCTTATCTGCTCTGGTAATATGCAGTTCGTTATCTCCTTTGACATTTTTCAGTGCTGTATTCAATCGTTTTGGAAAAAAGCAGCAATCAACATGTTTAATATAAGCACTGTACACTATTCCCTTGGCTATAATTAGTCTGTCATTGTTTTCGTGTTGGTGATTATGCTTTTCCTTTTCTTCCAAGGTCTTCTGTATTTTAAGTATGTCTGGTTTCTTTGAAGGATTATTAGATTTCATTCCTAATTCGAGTGCTGTTTTCTAGTTGTTGAAGAGGATTTTAGATGAATGATTAAGTACATTATTGCTTTGTACGTGATTATTCCATGGGGAACGTGAAATAAGGTTTGATCATTTTCTAGTGTGGAGATTTTCTTTACCTTCTTATTTTCCTTTCTTAGGTTGATTATATGCCCAAGTAAAAATATGTACAAAGTTTTGTGGTACACTTCTTAGCAATTCAGCTTTAATGCGATTGGTTTTTCTGAATCATTGTCTGGTTTCTATTTCGGCGTTATCTATGTGTCATTTCAGTATTTTATTTTCCAAGTTTCCAAAACTGTTTCCATTTAAATTTCGGTGGCACTTTGTAACTAGAGAATTCGGGACAACACATTCTTCGCGGCAACTTCTTAAAAAGTTGAACTGCATTTTCTTCCTGTGAGCACATAGTAATGATTTATTGTAGTTAAACACTAACTGACGTAATTCAGGGTAAAGATTGAGGAAGGTTTGAAGACTACACGTGGACATCTATAGATATGATCTTCATAACACGAAGATGAGATATGTCAAAATCGCCCACAGGAGAAAAGAGAATAAAAGACTAGTAGCTCGACAATTTCGCCTTCCACCAGGCCTCTTCAAGAGCTTTATTTTATCTAAACAGAATGAGTATTACAAAAATTCATAAACACTTTCTCTCTGGAAAAAAAATAAAATTAACATAATTGTCAAAGTAAAAATTAGGTTGTTTAAATCATAAACAAATGGTCAAATCAGCAATTCAAACAGGTTAAAAGAGAGAACTATTCAACGATTTGGTGATTGGTCATTTAAACTTTTCTCTGAATTTGTACTGTTGGGAAACAATATGAAGGAATAAAGGGTCCAATTTATATATGCCCTGACTGATATTAAAGTTATTTTGTTTGATAAAACATATGCAAGCTGCTTCTAACAAATTTCCTGCAATTGTGTGTGAGTGTGTGTGTGCCGGTGAACTGCTGCATAACACTGTTGACAGTTGAACTGCTCCCAAATTTCAAATCTTCAGATCAGGCGGAGTCGTCGTTAACAGGAATTCTTATTTCAATGACTTTCTTTCTTAATTAAAACGGATAGAAATGAGAATATTATGGAAATTATTTATAGCAATATCATCATTAAATGTCTAATTTAAAAATTAAAACGTAAGTAAACCGTTAACAATAGTAATCGAATATTATCCACGGCAATTCACTGCCGTGTTCTTTCGTAGAAAACTGGCAACACTGCTGTTCAACTCGGCGTAGACCACGGGCCTCTGAGGTTAAATCAGACTGGGAATTTGGGATGGGAAATGGAAACAGTTCAGTTGACTTTCCGCGTGTAGATCAGTGAGTGTACTCTTGCCTGCCTTTGGTGATGTGTGAAGACATTTAAGTGTACTCTCTTGGTGTTTATGTGTTCTCTCTGAACTTGCTTTCTTATAACTGTGATTTATGGTAAGAGTTATGAATCCATATAGCGCAAGACTCGGGAAAACATTGCTGGAAATAGGCAATAGCCCTTTGTGAATGCCCTTCCTTACATGTGACGGACGTAGCCTACCATCCACTAAAACGTAGGCTACGTTGACCAAAATAAAGAGAATTTACATGGAATTAAAAAGACTCGGCGTAACTTGAAGTCAAAATATGAGCAATGTAAGGAAGGAAAAGGATTAGGTTATGAAAAAAATCACTAGTGGTTTAATTAGAAAATGACTTGCTGGTAGCCTCGCTGTAAAGTGAATATCGATGTTACCGTTTTTGGTTCTTAACTGAAGGTTATAAGAATGTTATTTGGTGAAGTTTAAGGAATTGGACAGCTTTAACGGAAAAAAATATTCTATTTATCTAATGAGCATTTACTTAAAGTGGCTTTTTATGTCTGGGTTTGTGACTAAGAGTTTTTTTTCTCTTTAAAAACTTTAGCATGTATTTGACATTCTATGGATCATAAGTTAAATGTTAAATGGTTTAATCAAAACTCAACATCAAAAATAAAAACAACGGTTTGACATGAAGAAAACTCCATGCTATTGCGCTCTGGGCTACGTTAATGTATCAAATCGTGAAATTAGTCAAAATTTAGACGAATCATGTTGAAATCGCTTAAAAAAATCTTCAACAACATTCTACAGTAGCCTAATTAGGAAGATGCAGGCATTTTGAAAAGCTGCAGTCAGTATTGATTCATCTTAGGCCTAGTATATCTTCCAATCTTGGGCATACGTAGGTCCACCTAGAGATAGGCAGCATGGAAACCCGAACGAATCCTATATAGTCGATTTTTTAACCTGGCAAACTTGCACTTAACTTGCACTTAGCTGCTTGTCGCTGATTGGATGAATGTCGTATTGTCCGAATCTCTCTGTGTTTTGTTTTCACACTGTTCAGAATTATGATTATACGGCCATAGATTGAGATAAGAGCCAAATGATGTAATGTTATGTAAATACCAGTTGTAATAAACTTAAGTATTAAGAACTTACATACCAAATTATTATATAAGTAGTTAACAATAATGAAAACAGGACCCTCAGAAGCTGTAGACTTGAAATATGTTTCAAACACATGAACTTTAATGTTTAAATTTCTAGCTAGATTTTTTAGTGCAATCATGCCATTGGTTTGTTTGAAAATAAAAAAAATAAAAAAAAAAACATATCATTGTACATTGCTGATGTTGTATAACGCCAAAGAACAAAATACTATCGTAGAAATGTAAGCTTGTCAGAAAATTTGGGGTGGAGGAGTTGTGGGAGGAACAGCCTCGGGGTTGACAGAAAGTTGACGTACTCTCTGCGGGAGGTTTCAAATGCGGGTTGTGGTGTTCTAGTCCTTCATAAAATAATAAAGATGTTTATATATCATAATGTTCATTTTTTCTTTTTGCATTTCAAAACTTGAGTTGCTGTTGCTGTCGCCTTAATGATTTCTTTCATTATCTTGCTAGGGCCTGTGAAGTGAAACATTGTAAAACACTCTTTATTATATTACGGCACTGACTGGTAAGCCTACTAGCCAGCAGCATGTATATGCTGGTGTCTGAAGTGCTTCATCTCTGTTTTGTTCCAAATCGTCGCTTGTGGCCATGGCTGAAATATGTGAAATCGACGACAGTGAGCCAACTGCTCGATAGCCGATTCTAAGATGATTGATTATGGCGGTGTGTGCAGCAGACGACAACTCGCCGGCTGTTCCTTTCTCAACTCCTCTACCCAAACCAAATGTGCGGCAAGCTTACATTTTCAACGATAGTATTTTGTTCTTAGGCGTTATACAACCTTCAGCAATGTACAATAAATACGTTTTGCTTTTTCCAAACCACCAATGGCACGATTGCACTAAAAATCTAGCTAGAAATTTAAACATTAAAGTTCATGCGTTTGAAACATATTTCAAGTCTACAGCTTCGGAGGGTGTTGTTTCATAACTGTTAACTATTATATAATAATTTGGTGTGCAAGTTCTTAGTACTTAAGTTTATTACAACTGGTATTTACATAATATTACATCATTTGGCTCTTATCTCAATGTATGCCGTATAATCACAATTCTGAAACAGTATGAAAACGAAACAGAGAGATTGGACAATACGACATTCATCCAATCAGCGACAAGCAACTAAGTGCAAGTTAAGTGCAAGTTTTGCCAGGTTTAAAAAAATCGACTATAGTATTACAGTGCATCAGTCTTTAACATAGTCAAGGTGGTTTAAGAGTAACTGCATCCTGAATAACGTTGGAGTTTAAGTTACGTCACGGCTTACCTAGAACATCTCTCTCCCACTGACTGGTGCTGCCAACAATATTTTGATTAATCATTATATCAGAAATCACAGAGGTAAGTGTAGTACTAAAATTATCATTTTGGAAAACTAATTTCACTGTCATAATGCATTGCCGGTATATTACAATCGGAATTCCCCGGCAAAGTGACAAAGTTTAATTGCCTTTTGTAAAATACGTTTAGTAAGCAGTGTAGGTTCTCTGTTTTTAATCACGCTGATTAACACGTTCATTTCAAGACAATTCGCAAGTGTTTCAAGTTTATAGCATAGAAACAACAACCATTTGTTTCGTTACTTTTGAAGTCTGAATGAGGGTGGAAATGGTAATTTCTCTAACGTTAGACTTATAAAATCGACATACGTATAGCCAGTTTAAAAGCAATTAAAGTGAGTTAGGTTTTAGTAACATTCCCTACGCTAACATTCCCTCCTCCATGGACGGGCAATAGGGTACAGACTCTCGTAGAAGTAAATGTGAGCAATTTCGATCTAATCCAACTTGCTTCAATCGCCATACGATTCAAGAGAAATATACCCGTTTTCTCAGAAGAAAAAATGGTTAACTTTTATTTTGACACCATGCTCGGGAAAACAATAAGCTGTTTTATATTAAAGACCCAGTTCTCAAGTTTGTTCTATGATCCCGATGAACATAATTTCTCCCTCTCATAGACTCACCAGGAAGGAGTTTAAATTCAACTTTGTGGAGACCGTTGTAAGAAATGCCGTACCGGATTATCGTGAGCAATATCTCTTGACTTTTTTCTTTATTACTGTTTTGCTTCGTGCACTTACAATTATTTTTCAAACCTCTATCCTTTTTCTAAATTTAGGTTAACATACTCATGAAAAAAATTCAGTTTAAAATAGATACATTTCCTTAGTGACCTATTCCAGTATTATCATACATCAGGGTCCCAAGTAACCTCTCCTCCCTTCAGGGGTACCATGTCGCCTCCTCCGCTTCTCGCCAGAGTCGCCTCTACACCACTTCCTTAAACCAGCCCCCCCCACCCCCCCCCCCCCCCCCCCATTCCCACATGTTTCCATGTGCCTTACAGTACTTTTGCCATTCAGTGTTCTTTTACTTACGTAGGTCTTATATAAACCCATGGGAGTGAGAGAAAAATTTCACATGCGTTTATTGCTACAAATTGTTTCGTATCCTTTATATGCAGTTAACTAACTTTTATATTATTCATTTCCCTAATACTACTGCCCAGATACGGTTCATCATTTGACTTGAAAGGAAGTGATAGTTTATTACCTGTTTGGTAGTAGGAACTTTAGCGCCTTACCATGAACCGTGATACCGCAAACCGAAATCGTAGTAGTGGTGTTGGAAGCAAATGTTTTTTAGCAGTGGATGAAAACTTCTATCTAATGTAGTCTCATTAAACATGTGGAAGAGATCCGCAGATTTCTCCATGTAATAATTCATTACTAATTTTGACTGACCTCTTGGCATTCACAAAAGAATATCTCTTTGCACCTGTTACATATCATTAATTATGCTGTATAATACATTAATAGCGTGACAGTTTCGTTTTCAATCTTCCACCATTCTTACGTAATTTATCACAAGCTTTTTCAGATGTCGAGACTAATAACTTTAGAGTTTCCGTACAGCTGTTGTTAGCGCACATCTTGTGTGACTACTTATGAACGAGATTTATTAATAGTATAATATATATGAGAGGCTGCATATCATTAATCCTTGCACTTTATTTGTATGACAAATGTCTTAGTTTTCAAGAGTAATGGGAAGGGTTAAATTTTAGATTTATCTGGATTTTTTGCGCAACTAGTCTTCGTACAGCTACAAGAGGATTGTCTAAGGCTTACATTTGTACAACTGAAGGGGGATTGTGTAACCTACATGAATCATTCTGGGGGAAACAGAGTTACAGCCAAGCCCTTAAAACCACTCTCTGTTTCATATTACCAAATGATATCGATTGATTGCAATCCACCATACATTTTTTATTATCACTGTTATAGTTATCACTGTTTTAGTTATCACGGTCGCCCCAAACAACCGTATATATCCACTCTGTTACAACGGTCGCTCCAAATAACCGTGTTCCACTATGTTACAATGAATTACCTTGGTTACGAAGTGGCTTTCTAATTTACCTGCGGCAAATGTAAAAGCTGTTCAATTCGATAATGTTCGTGATCTAATTTACTTGCCAGTCATTGATGAAATTATCACATTCAGTTTCGATGTAACGTTTGTTTCGAAATTAAATGGCCTAAACCTGTTTCCTCTTAATAATAAATAGTATTATGCAAATTTGTGTTGTAATGGTTTTCAATGTCACATTATCTTAGTAAGAATGTTGCTCAGTAACATACATGGTTTTACATCGGTTTATTTAATTATTGATACCCCCATGTCCTAATTTTGGAAATTACCAGAGATCGCTCATTCCAGTTTTCTCTCTACTTAGCGAAGTATTTTTCTTGCTGTTGCAATTATGTGATCAGAAAGGTCCGCAAAGTGTAGATCATGTTTCCCAGGAAAATATACGAAAGATTTCACCTTTGCTTTGTGACTGCACTATAACGTGTAGGCCTAATTAACTATGCACGTAATTATTTATCGTAGGAAGTTTATTCCATATGGTTTGCATGTTTTTGTTTCTAATTGTGCCAATAACGGTACGTTATTCTGGATATGTGAGAGATTGTTGCTGACTGCCTGTGCTAGTAATATATATACACACAAATATATATATATATATATATATATATATATATATATATATATAGATATATATAGATATATATATATATATATATTTATATATATAGTTATATATATATCTAATATATATATATATATATATATATATATATATATATATATATATTATATATATATAAAATCGCCATTATCAGTTCATTCTTTTGGGTATGTTTGTATTTTACCTCAATTACAGGTTTTATCCGTTCTTTTTTGTCAGGCTTTCCCTGTCATTTCCGGTGATATATTCAACCATACCACATGCAGAACGTTTAAAGTTCCTTCCTTTTGTCTTATCTGTCTCATTTGTTTGCAACGAGTTACTGTGGTATCAAATTTGGTTAAATTGTCTCATACGTTTTGATCGATATTAAAAAGTGAGTCGGTCTTTGGTCTCGTAGTGTTTTTATGTTTTCTTTACAAAAGAAAATATGCCATCGTATGATAAGTAAAATTTATTGAATTAACAGTTAACCTTATCACAATAATTGCCTGAAAGAGGTCATTGTAATTAAGATATGTATACATTTCTAACTTTTATTAAGTCTCATATTGCAATTTCCATATGTTATTCCTTTGGCCAATATAAATATTGGGTTCAATCTTTTTATAAGTAGAGGAGCAAATACAAAAATCTTGTCTCATTTTGATGCAGACACAATTCGGTTTTCTGATTTATTGAATAATTGAAAATTCCAGCAAAGAGAAGGCAATTGCTTTTCAATAGCATGTTATTGGGTTTTGTTCTTTCTCAGTCAGCTGTTTTGAAAGAGTTATGAAACATTTTTATGACTCTAAACAGGTGCTCTCCCATTGTTGTTATTTTTTAAAATTAGCTTCAGAAAACAATGAGCTGTTAATTTTTGGTGTCAATTCTTCGGATTGACAAAAACATGAGTAGGAGGGACATCCCCCCCCCCCCATCTCTCTCTCTCTCTCTCTCTCTCTCTCTCTCTCTCTCTCTCCTCTCTCTCTTCTCTCTCTCTCTCTGTATATTTAATGATTAGGCTTTGTTAATAAGAGTTGTTCAGTGTTTCTGGGTATGCTGATTTTTAGTTAGATGACTTGCTAGTCATGTTATATAATTATTAGCATGAATTGTTTAATTATTCATTAGTTATGTAATTACTTCAACGCAGTAAGGTCTAAATTGCGCGAGGTATTACACTCCCTACAGTCCAAAGGGTATTTTGTATCAGGCACAATCAAGCAATTATTACTTCACCTATTTTCGACTAGTTATGGCCGCAAGCAAGTATTATGCATACCTATATTAATCCATGCGCTTTTGCTCCGTCCACCTCTTAGTTATTTTCCATTATGTAGTCAACATTTTAGGTAATCCCATTCCTCTCTCTCTCTCTCTCTCTCTCTCTCAATTACGTGCTCGACTACCGATCTCAGGTCCCGGATTCGATTCCTCGCTCTACCAACGCAGAATCAGAGGAATTCATTTCTGGTGATAGAAATTCATTTCTCGATGTGGTTCGGATCCCACAATAAGCTGTAGGTCTCGTTGCTAAGTAACCAATTGGTTCCTAGCCACGTAAAAATATCTAATCCTTCAGGCCAGCCTTAGGAGAGGTGCTAATCAGCTTAGTGGTTTGATAAAACTAATATATACTCTCTCTCTCTCTCTCTCTCTCAACCACTGATATACTAGATATACTACTGTTCTCAATTACCATCAGATTGTACACTCGGCAAGGAGCTTCAAAATCATAGCGTTTGTTGCTTTCTAGATTTCCATTAACTTACACCATAAAGATTCGGTAGAGGTCCTATAATCATTTATACTTGAATGTAGAAACAGGCTCTATATTATTCGTTAATGTTGGTTTGGTAACGTCAGTTTAAGGTAGAATATCGATCATCCTTTCTTAAAACCTACTGTGCAACCTTATTTATTTATAATGTTTAACACTAAATTGACGTAAAATTCATATGTATTGAAGACGGATCTTAAACAATGAGAGAAAGTGTTTTAAAATTTGGGCAGTACTTATGGTAATCGTGAGGACAATACAGTAAAAAATGAAATGTTATGATGATAGACAGAGAGCGCGCAAGCATAGGCCTATCAATAGACATACTTAATTCATTATATTTACTTTGAGAGATTAAGTGATAATAATTTTTCAAATATGTCAAAAGTGGAGAGAGAGAGAGAGAGAGAGAGAGAGAGAGAGAGAGAGAGAGAGAGAGAGAGAGAGAATAATATTATAGTATTGGTGACGGACTTCTGACGGGGAAAGGCAGAAGAAAGAGTGGTGAGTCGGTGCACAGATACCTGGGAAACAGGGTGATATGACTGCCAAGATTGTACTGCACTATGCTAGATAAAATTTGAAGGATCATAATATTCAAGTTCGTTCTCTAAAAAATTCATACCCTAATCCTGATTTCATTCGACAGTTGCCGTAACATTCAAAGATTGTAAAAAGACGTGGAAAATTTTAGGCTCTCTTGATATAGTCTGTACTTTTGAAAATCGGGTTGCATCCACAAATCATTCACGAAAAAAGCTGTGTTAAGTAAAAATATTTATTACCACAAATAACTCTATATATATTGCACAGACAATTAAAGTTTTATATCGTGCAAAAAATGCTGATGTGTTGGGAGATCTTTGAGCCTCGCGACAAAGTAATGCTGTCTGTAAGCTAATTACGAACTGCTTTGTAATAGGAGCATAGCCAGAAAATCTTTGAGCTGACATGCTACTTTAACCTTGATAAAAATTTATTTGCAAAGACAGTAGCTTTGTAAACAGCAACTAACATTCGATCCACGTCAACGTCAACGTCAAAGTAATCAGTGTGAAATCCGTTACGTAAGCCAGTATCCAGCGACTTGCGCTTTCCCGCTCGAAGTTCTAGGGCTCCTCCTCACATCATAGAAAACGCTCTTGCGGATGCAACTAGATTTGCTCAACCTACCTTAGCCGTCGCAACATTGACTGCCATTGACGTCAGCTAACTTTAATCGCTTTGGAATACAAACATGAGTTTGTAGAAACTAAAATAATTGCATTCACCACTTACGATGATGCAATAACATCCCCGTTCATGAAGGAAAACGATGAGATATTGTCGTCGTGGTACATAGTACTACAATCAGAAATTCACATTCTATCTACCAGATCTCAATGAACGAATCCATCTGAGAAATTCCAATTACTTCGGACATATATAGTGTTTTTAAGTATCTGAACGGTTTTGTTTTGCAGTTTTAACTTACATGATATAATTTGCAGTATTTTCATATTCTAGCGTAAATTTAGCAATATTATGTCTTTTGAGTAAAAACAAATGGAAAATTCGATGAACGAAAGCTAATGAAAACTGTATCTTCACTCTTCTTGTCAAGTGTACCTGTGCCACTCACTATCAGGATTTTATTAAAAGTACCCGGAAGATAAAACACATCCTAACGCTTCCTAACTCGTGTAACTTTAGGATCCTATCCTCTCAACCATCATTCTTGCCTTATCATTCTCTACGGCCACGAGTATCCTGTCTTATCATCAACCACTAGGAACCTTTTTGCCGAGGAAAGGGGTTCCGATACTATCTTTAACCTCCCATCGCCCAACAATCCTTTCTTCCCAACCCAACCTTCACAAAAATCATAACTTACCCGAATGTCGTTCCGGGTCTTCCCTCAGTTGAACTCGGCGTCTTGAAATTAAGTGGTCTTAATTTCATCTAACATCATTAATCACGTAGAGGGGGGGTAGCGCCGTCAGTGCACCTAATGCGGTGCATGGTAGGCATTACTTAAGGTTCTTTGCAGAGTGCCTTCGGCCCCTAGCTACTACAACCCCTTTCGTTCCTTTTACTGTACCTCACTTCATATTCTCTTTCTTCCCTCTTCCTCTCCACCCTCTCCTAACAACTGATTCATAGTGAAACTCCGAGGTTTTTGTTACGCTTTTCAAATCTTGTTCTGTCAATATCTGTTTCAGCGCTGAATGACCTCGTAGGTTCCAGTGCTTGGCCTTTGCCCTAAATTCTATAATCAGTTCCAACATCTTTAAATGAGGCAATTTTGAGCAGAAAGAAAAGTATACAAGTTCGGTAATATTTCTGATGCGTTGTGCTTTCGGAAAATTAGAGAAACATTACGCTGAACGTATCCATCTCTCTCTCTCTCTCTCTCTCTCTCTCTCTCTCTCTCTCTCTCTCTCTCTCTCTATATATATATATATATATATATATATATATATATATATATATATATATATATATTATATATATATAAGAGGTTCAGGAGGTCCATTGATACTTCAGATGTAGGCCAAGATTTATTACCATGAAACGTTTCGCACATAAACTTTGTGCATCTTCAGTCTGATTAAAAGAGAAATACATATATTAAAAAACTAAAACAAGAAGAGAAGGAAACCAAGGAATGACTTTTGAGAGAGCCAGGTCCAAGACGTAGACTATGCCAGAAGTAGAGGTGAAGCCGAGGTGTTGTTATTCAATGTGGGAACCAGTCTTTTAATAATTAACGATTCTAAGGTAGTCAGGTGGTCCGGGTCCTTAGTGTAACCTATTATCGTGAAGTGTTGTTTCGATACATTTATTTTGCAAAAGTTGATATTAGAAAATTCAGGATTACTAAGTCTCTGACCTGTTCTATAACTAAAATCCATATGGCTACAATATCTCATCTGCAGTAATCTTCGAGTAAATCCCACGTAAGTTGCAGGGCATCCTGGGCATGTGAATTTATAAACGACGTTGGATCTCATAAAGTCCTGCAAACGATGTTTGAAATTAAAAAGTGAGCCAATTTTGTTGCATGGACTGTTTGAGATTAGTTTGATTTTGAGACAAGGAATTTCTTGTTCTATTATTTGTGAGAGTCTGAGAGAAAACTTCGAGTCTGTTATGAATGGAATCGACGCATACATTAGTTTCTTTGGGACATCCATTAACGGAGGAGGTGGTTGGATATAGTTACTTACTAATTTATTAATTATATTATGTACAATGTCTTTGGGATAGTTTTTCTGAAAAAAGGTTAAAAATTCCATTTCGTTATGAAAAATTTGCCAGTTGGACGAATATTTCAAAGCTCTATAAACCAGCATGTATATGGTATTTATTTTCAAGGTTTTCTGACAAGAACTATAGAGGTTATTAGCTAATCCCGTGAACGTCTTTTTTCGATATACTGCAGTCGTGAACTCAGAATTGACTCTAGTGACAAGAATGTCCAGAAATGGTAATTTGTTTTAATTTTCTATCTCCATTGTGAATTTAATGTTTGAATGTTGTAAGTTGATATATTTCAAAAATTGTGCTATTTGCCATTGATATCTAAAAAGTGCAAATGTGTCGTCAACATATCTTCTGTAATAGACTGGTTTACAAGAAATCGGACAATTGTCTAAGAATTCTGTCTCCAAATATGACAAAAAAATTGGCAAATATTGGCCCAAACGGCGACCCCATAGCAACTCCATCGACCTGGGAATAGAGACGTTGGTTAAAAATAAAAGAATCTTGCACAGCAAGTTCAAGAAGTTGTTTAAAAAGGGGTTTGCTAAAACCATGAAATACAGTGGGATCTACTCGAAGATTACTGCAGATGAGATATTGTAGCCATATGGGTTTTAGTTATAGAACAGGTCAGAGACTCAGTAATCCTGAATTTTCTAATATCAAGAACCATGCCGCCAAATGCAAAATAAATGTATCGAAAAAACACTTCACGATAATAGGTTACACTAAGGACCCGGACCACCTGACTGCCTTAGAATCGTTAATTATTAAAAGACTGGTTCCCCCATTGAATAACAACACCTCGGCTTCACCTCTGCATCTGGCATAGTCAACGTCTTGGACCTGGCTCTCTCAAAAGTCATTCCTTGGTTTCCTTCTCTTCTTGTTGGTTGGTATCTCAGTGGTTCTTCTTCTCTTTTTTTAACTATTGTATTTTAACATTAATACTATTGTGAATCCTTATTTTAGTTTTTTAATATATGTATTTCTCTTTTAATCAGACTGAAGATGCACAAAGTTTATGTGCGAAACGTTTTATGGTAATAAATCTTGGCCTACACCTGAAGTATCAATGGACCTCCTGAACCTCTAACGTCTGCGCTCCTGTATACCTTTTATATATATATATATATATATATATATATATATATATATATATATATATATATATATATATATATATATTATATATATATATATATATCCATTTGTGTGCCAATAGACGTCATAAACAATCTATTGAGGATATTAATTTCGAGCAAAAAAAAAAAAGTGGATGCTTTTTATCACATAACTGGATTGATTTCGGCTTGATGCTGCTCCAAAAGTGTATTGATTTCTGCATTATGCTGCTCTGACTTAAGCTTTCACGGCATGAGATTATGCGATGAAGGCATAATGGGAAGTACCCCCTTTTTCAAGAGTGAATTAAAAACAACGAGGTTGCGTTAATGCTTATCTGGATGCTTTTATATTTTTACTTTGACTATGACGAGTCCTTCGAAAGGAATTCAAAATTCGTTTCCTTTCCATTTGCTTTGATTCCTTTGAAAGAAATCCCGATAACCCAAAAGGAGGAGGCGGGAGGAAAGAGCAAAACTCGAGGGGCATTTTTCTTGACTCGCCGAATTGGTCAGGAAGAGAGTAAAGGGGATAGGAAGTCAGAACGCTCTTATCTTTAAACAGATAAGATCTCTGCTTTTGAAACTTCCTTCGCCTGATTCTTGAGGGCGAAACGTACACACTACTGGTGCCATTCAGAGAATTTTTCGTTTCTGTCTTTTTCTTTTGTCTCTTAATATATATTTCCGTATGAAGGTGGAAAATGCTGATAAGTATACGTAGAGGCCTCCGTTGGGGGGATAGCGCCGCATTAGGTGCACTGTAGGCATTACTTAAGGTTCTTTTGCAGCGTCCCTTCTGTCACTAGCTCCAACCCCTTCCATACCTTTTAAATTACCTCCGTTCATTTTCTCTTTCTTCCATCTTCCTTTCCACCCTCTCCTAACAATTATCAGTGCAACTGCGAAGTTTTCCTCTTGTTACAACTTTTAAACCTCATAGGTTCCAGCGCTTGGCCTTTGGCCTTAATTCCATATT
>NC_061109.1:44074981-44084981 GCF_015104395.2 Macrobrachium nipponense
TAATTCTGTAATGCTTTGTTATATCTCGCTTGAGAGGTAACTTGATATAAATTCATAACATTCAACTTCATTGTTTAACAAGATTATCGCAATGATGGGCTTTTCTGTTATTTGTATTGGTTGAAGTACAATTAGTCGTTTTTTCGTTGCCTCTCTTTCCTTAGTTTGGGAAAATATATAATTAAAAAAATTCAGCTGTTGAATTCAAATTTGTCGTTTTTTCCCTGATCTGTTTCCTCAGTAGAGGAAGATTTGAGGACACATTGATCTTGTTGACTGATCTCATATAAGTACCAAATTTATTTTAGCATGGTTTTTCCACTTGACTTTATTTACCACTGTACTAAAAAAGTAGACCTTAGTAACTTTTTTTTTTTAACTTTAACTGATTATTTTTTTAAACTTTTTAAATTAGGTTTGCAGTCCTTATCTCAGAACCATTTCTTTCCATTTAGGTTCGAACTTTGAAACTCGGTCGTTGCTTTAGTGTTCCCTTATTTCCATACACTTCCTCTGTTACAAACGACGAAGATGCATTTTGTGTAATGGCTAAGCCCCTTTTCCCCAGTCTTTAATTCTTAAGTGACGAACTACGCAAATATTGAGAAGTTGCATTGACCTCCTCATCCAACAACCCTGCGACTCCATTCTACCAGTCGTCATTTCGTTTATGGTCTTGTTTATGTGGGGAAGAAATCAGTTAAGTAACAGTTTTTATTATAGTCCTCTTCTTCTTGCTATTTATAGCATCCTAGCATCATCTAATTGTAATTAATGAAAATCTATATTACGACAGGCACTCAGATCCCGTCCACTTAATTCATTCCCGGCCAGGTCACCATGTTCACTCGTAAACTAACACGAATAAATTTATTTAAATTAAAGTAATAACACCAGTTTACTCTACTGACTTTCTTCGCGTCACATTAAATTAGAAGCTGCTTAACTGTGGTGTCATTTTGATTCATTCTACTTCCGAAACTAGTTCCGTACAGGGAGAAAAAAAATAATGAGAAGAGTGTCATCATTTGTGAACTTCAGTTTTTCCTGTTATGGGACTAATGTTAAAATATTTATCATTCCTGTTCGGTAATGATAATACGCGCCTACAAAAACATCCACGGAACTGAATATATATATATATATATATATATATATATATATATATATATATATATATATATATATATATATACATATATTAATTTAGAATTCTTTCAAAGTGCTAGGGTTAATAAGACGTATCTCATCATCACTCTTCCCTGATAAACTTTTGATGACCCATAGGAAAGGTCTGAAGAGTATTGCAACCCTAGTTTGTGTTCCTCTTTTGATATTTCCTTAGAGTTTGATAGTTATACGTGTTAAATTTGTACTCGAGAAATTATTAAATTTTTACTTCAATCATAAATGGTATTGTTTACTTAGAATATAAATGGAGATAAGTGCACATGATCCCAGCATCCTTGTTGTAATATGCAAAATTTTTGTCTTACTTTACTGCCCCTTCCAGTATTACAGTGTCTGGACTTTGTAAGTGAAATGGTGATGGTGAGAGCCTACATACAGTGCTAAATACATTCACTAGACTGAGGTCCAAGGAAAATGATTGAATTAGAAGGAGGGTTCATTTATGCGCTTCCATTTGTCATAGTTTACTTAGTGTGCCGAGAAAAAAGGAAAATGTGCTTGCTAATGGAAAGCACTTGACCAAAATTACCTCTGGTGTTGACAGTACTGGACTGACTGACTGATAATGAAAATCATACAGACATTACAGTTAATATGGTTACGATGATGAAACAAAGAAAAAATTATCTTTTTGATTTACTCTAAGTTATTTAGTCCGATTTTATCACTAGCATACATACTTATGATCAGTTTATTATTTATGATTATGATGACATATTTATGATCTATGGAAGTCGTGGAATGACAACTAAACATTTAACGCTCGTCGACAAAAGTGTTATATTTAGGTATCTCTGATAGGCACCAGAGGATGTACTCTACCAGTTCAGGTGCCCGAGAATCTTTCCAGCATCTCTGAAGGATAGGAAATATTTCCTTAACTAGTTTGATTTTGGAGCAAGAGACACTCCCTCCGCCTCCTCTCCCGAAAACCATGAGCCGGTTTGGGACCTCAAATGAGACGAACTTTAGGATTGCGTGTGTTGATTGTGGTGAGATTTCGGTCTCTTATTTTTGTCTATGGTAAGATCATTGAATTTCCTACTAGCACGATTTATTTAAATATTTGTAAATTATATATATGTGTGTTTTAGTGTGTGTATGTATATACATATATATATAAAATGGATATATAAATATGTGGTTTAGAAGATTAAACCTTCTGAAAAGTTTTCTGTAGCCAAGGGTTCCTATCTTACTACTTTATCATCGTATTTCTGAACATGTCTTTGAAGGGAGCGATGTAGAGTAGAGGAACTTGAAAATTCGCCTAATTCGTTAAATCACGTTCTGCCATCGCCTATACTCAGCTTCATCAGTCATCAGTAAGTGTGATACTTGTAGTCGAGAGGACTATATAGTTGTGTAGTCACAATACGTGGATAGAAATTTACTAGATAAAAAGCGAGCGAATTCTGATTAGCTGATAGGTCAGGCTGAGAGGGTGGCTGTAGCCTTTGAACTAGGCGACTTCCTGTTTTTTTGTTACAAGTGTTAGGCTTTGATATCTGCTGAGGCTTGGTAGGGGGAGGGAATGAACGCGCTCTCTTGGCGGCGTTGAGTGTCGTCCTCTCATTGTCAGCCATTTGTTCCTTGTCTTGTCATTCCTTGGCTCCGCTGTTAGCAAGGTCTTCTATAATACGTTCGTGTTTTCGTTGTTGCTCTGTGTGAATGTACATCTTTAGGTTGTCATATTTGTCGTGTCGTTTGTGGCAACTATAAGCGGTTCATTTCAATTCGGAAAAGGCCAGGGCTTCTAGATAAAAGCTGAGGTTAGTTCCTTTTAGCAACACCCATCTTATTCGTGGATATCTGAAAATACATTCTGTCTCTAGTACAGCCTTCTACAGGAATTGTGTCAGGCACTGTATTTATATACATATATACTTTTTATCTATTTATAGGTATAATTGTGTATATAATTATATATTTATACATATATATCTATATATATATATATATATATATATGTGTGTGTGTGTGTATATATATATATATATATATATATATAGTATATATATATATATATATCTATATATATATATCATATATATATATATATATATATTTCTCCGCAATAGTAAAATAATTTTTTGGTACAAAGTATGCTTTCGTATCTCCATAGTACAATATTTCATTTCCACTCGTAAAAAAGTATATGTACGAGGGGATATTATAAAATATATATATATATATATATAATTATATATTACTATATATATATACCTATATATATAATAATATAATATATATATATATAAGATATATATATATCGTACATATACTTTTTTACGAGTGAAATGAAATATTGTACTATGGAGATACGAAAGCATACTTTGTACCAAAAAATCATTTTACTATTGCGGATATCTTATAAGACCGGAAAAGAGCTCTACAGCTGAATTCTTATAATAATGATATCGTGACGATATATTATTTATGTATTGTGAAGAAAAAGTGAATCAAAACCTGTTTATTCTTTTACGTCGCACATTCAGTATAAAGAGGTGATTACGATACCAGTGTTTGTTCTGTTAAATAAGATTTTTATTGACAGAAATAACATATATATTGTGGTGCGCGTCGTTTCCATAGTAACGAAACAGGTACCTATTTGCAATTGCTGATAGCCCATAGATACTAAATGGTGTATAATATCCATTTCACTACCATTTTCTACGCATCCGTTTTTGTACCACTCGGTTTCCTAATAGGTCGGAAATTGCGATTCAGAGAAAGGTCCTTTGCATGACAATGAATGTGATCTTAAGCTCGTAGGTAGATAAATGACAATAGGACGACAAGAAAAAGATTTTATTTATTTAGCGAGGAAGTAGTGTGGAGAAGACTGTAGGCTGCTGAATGGACCATATCTATTTTACAAAAAAACAAGTCTTTGCGAGGTGTTTGGTACGGAATGTGTAGAGTTTGTGGACGTGTTGCTGGTAAGGGGTTTTATATACGTATATAAACCATCACTTGACCTAAAGAATTAACTTTCTATTGAAGTTTCTTCCTTGAACGTAAATGTCAGTAGATGTTAGGATGGGAAGTTTTTTATGTCCTCCAGTGTCATCTTTTTTTTATTGATTATTATCGCTCTTTTACCTAGAATATCGGTGTAAAGGTATATGTTCCTATATGCTTTGATATACAGTAACGTTATACTTGTATGATGATCACTGAACAAGATTCAAATGGGCGTATGTAAATACGACACAACTATTTGATCAAAATATCAGGATTGCAATTAATTTGCTTAGATTTTTAGTTTGAAGTTCATTGCAACATTTAAGATAATCCAGTTATCGTCAGAGAGATTACCTTAGTTAACGTGTGATATGATTTGAGCTTTGTTTTAGGATGACGGGAATTTCTGCTTGTCATTTAATTCAAAATAGCTTCTAGTGTCTTGAAATTTTATGTTTGTTACACTGATGCCATGGCATCTCTCTCTCTCTCTCTCTCTCTCTCTCTCTCTCTCTCTCGTCTCGCCTCTTCCTCTCTCTCTCTTCAGGAGTAGATAAGGACGGAAAACTATTTTTCTTTTTCTGCTGAGTCGCCTTAATCGACTTCGCAGGAATCTTTTGAATTTTTGACCTCATAATTCGTCTGGGACTTTAAATGATCTGTCTCTTACAGTCTACTTTACATAATTCATTTCTCAATCGATGTTCTACAGATGACGTTCTTTTATATTATACTTATATATATAAGTTTTTTCATCCTACAAAGTTATTATTATTTTTGGGGGAAATTTTAAAATTATTCTTTTTATTTCACGTAAGGCATGTCCCCTTTTATACTCAAGTATAGTTTTGTGATGTATTAATATATATATATATATATATATATCTCTATATATATATATATATATAATATATTATATATATATATAGTGTGTGTGTTTGTGGTTTATATATTATTTATACATAAATATACATGATGTATCTATTTCCTTCACACACACTATATATATATATATATATATATATATATATATATATATATATATATATATATATGTCATATCACATTACTGTGATTCATATACATACATCGAGCTACAAATGTCCTTTTTTATATCTAATTCACTCTACCTCGGAATTAATATATTTTTCATATATGCTTACCGAAGGAGAAGAATTTTATTAGGCGATAATAGAATTGTCGGCGCCCAGGCGCGAACCTAGGACACCATACAATTCCAGGAACGTCAGTGAAGCTTTTACCCACTCCACCACCTCATGCGGTGGTGGAGTGGGTAAATGCTTCACTGACGTTCCTGGATTTGTATGGTGTCCTGTTCGCGCCTGGGCGTCGACAATTCTATTATCGCCTAATAAAATTCCCCTTCGGTCAAGCATATATGAAAATACATTAATTCCGAGGTAGAGTGAATTAGATATTAAAGGACATTTGTAGCTCGATGTATATATATATATATATATATATATATATATATATATATATATATACATATATATACATATACATAGACACATATTTGACCTGCTGCTGTTAAGTGATAAAGAGACAAGTGAGAAATTACCTATGAAAAGAGAGCAAAAAGATAAAAGAGGAAAAAAGAGGTCAAACTCTGACTGCTTTTTCGATTGATCACCTGATCTTATTTTTTTATTTTCTTATTTTAATTTTTTTTTTTACATTCTTCTCTCTAGATGTATGGACGTTCCTTTTTTGGCAACTAATATACGGTACATATTTTACTTTACGTAGATACAGACAAAGACGTTATGCTCAATATATCTTATGCTTGAAAAGTTCCATTATAGGTCTAACGGAATGTCCTCGTAAAGTCATAAACCTAGAGTCAGTGAATGTCCTAAAGTCAATATAACGAGAGTCAATAAATGTCCTAGTAAAGCCACAAAACGAGAGTCAATGAAGGGCCTTGTAAAGTCATAAAGCAAGAGTCAATCAATATCTTTTTAAAGTCATAAAAGAGAGTCAATGAATGTCCTTGTAAAGTCAGAAAACGAGAGTCAATGAATGTTCTTGAAAAGTCATGAAGCGAGAGTCAATGAATGTCCTTGAAAAGTCATAAGGCGAGAGTCAAGGAATGTCCTTGGAAAGTCGTAAAGCGATAGTCAATGTCCTTTTAAAGTCATAAAATGAGAGTCAATGAATGTCCTTTTAAAGCCATGAAACGAGAGTCAATGAATATCCTTGTAAAGTCATAGAACGGGAAAGTCACAAGAAGGGTAAAACTTTCGAAAGACGAACCACGACCCCTGAAACCAGACGTAACATCTGGCTTGCCCTTCTCAAGAGAGAAACCTTTCTCTTGAAGTGAACAAATTCCCAGAAATAACGAGCACTGGAAGGTTTCTGATATACGAGGGCAGAGGTCTTTATTCATGTATTTATTTATTTATTTATTTTTGTGATAGGTGGGAAGAGGAACGATAATAGAGGGAGATAAGGGAAGCCTCATCATATTTCTTTGTGCTGTTTTGTCAACAGTACTTTGGAAAGAAAATATAATCTATGATAAAAATAAATATCTGCTAGTTACTCTAGGGTGACAACCTTGGCAGTCATGGATCACTATTTAATTGTAAAAGCAAAAAAACTATTTAATCTTTATAAAATCAGTTGTGGAAAATGTGTAATGGATATCGAAAACTCGCGTGCCTGAATTCAGATTAGATTTTGTCTCCTCCACCACCGTCAGTTCTATATGGCATATTCCAAACTTAAGAGAGAGGTGGAGGTTCTAAAAGTGTACGTGGGGAAAATTTACTTCTTTGTGAATACATGGTTTTACATGAAGACAGACTGATATCTTTTTCATCTTGTCATCTTCATCCCATTTGCCCTTTTGTTGGAAGCTACATCTCCCTTCTGTGATACCTTTTTCTCAAAATTCTTCTCATGGCTTCTACTGCCATTCTGGTCTTGGCTTTTTGTCCGTCAAACTTCATCGACGTAACTTCCTTCTTCAGTAAGTCTTTGATACCTTATCGACACCACATAGGGTCTCTATCTGTTATAGAGTATTTAGTGCTCACTTGACTGAGTCCCTGTAGGGGGTTAGTGCCGTCAGTGCACCTCATTCGATGCAATGTAGGCATTACTTAAGGTTCTTTGCAGCCTGTCTTCAGCCCCTAACTGCAACTACTATCATTCCTTTGACTGTACCTCCGTTCATATTCTCTTTCTTCCATTTTACTGTCCACCCTCTCCTAACAATTGTTTCATAGTGCAACTGCGAGGTTTTCCTAGTGTAACACCTTTCAAACATTTTACTGTCCATTTCTGTTTCAACGCTGAATGACCTTATTCGCCCCAGTGCTTGGTACCTTCTCTTAATTAACCTGAAACTCAGGACAGCCGTTCGGTCTCCCAAGAGTTACCGGTTTTGATTTTGAGATAACTAGTGGTATTGTTTCTCAGCAACACCATAGCATTTGCATTAACACCGAACAAGGTGGTTTTCTTTCCTCCCTTGGCATAAAACCAAAAATCTATATAAAATCAAAATCAAATCACATGACGGAGTGGGCTCCATTGTGCCCACATCAGTGTTAGGGGTAGAACTCTGTCCTTTTTTTTCAGTATTTGGAGGGCTCAAAATACTGCAATGACAGTACGTTCAATCACTTGAAGTGTAGCCTTGAGTCAAAATCAACGACCCTTCCATATCTTATTAGGGTCCCCTCTCTCGGCCTCGTTTTGGAGTCTTCTTCAATTCTATTTTTTACAGGTATTATTTAAGTCAGTGTTATTCTGAGCTACATAAAAGTACTGTACTCTCCTTTTCTTCAATTCTATTTTTTACAGGTATTATTTAAGTCAGTGTTATTCTGAGCTACATAAAAGTACTGTACTCTCCTTTCATACAACTCTTGGTAGGCCTTTATACGTGGAGGTCAGTAGTAACCAGATACTCGGTTCAGTGATTGGTTTTCCCGTATTTCGTCAAGTTACACAGCTATCGGCGTCCTTCTGTTTTCCCGGATCCCCTGTTGCCTCCATTTTTGATAAAGTAATTTATTGCTTTGTATGCGGGTTAGGTTATCCAGCACTTTTTTGTCAACTGCAGTCCTTCGTATCTTTTATGGGTTAGAATATTGATTTGTCTGCTTCGTTATTCGTATAAAAAATCATTTTGATGTTGCAAGATGGTTTAATGGAGGATTTGTTTTGCGTTTTCCGTTTCATATAAATGGGAGTTCGTGTATGTCATCGTTATAAATTTTCGCACCCACTCGCGCCTTTGTCGAAAAAAAAAAAAAAATTATATATATATATATATATACATATATATATATATATATATATATATATATATATATATATATATATATATATATATATATGATGAATATTATATAACTAAGTAAGCGAATTTAGTGCACATATTACACACGCATTGTAAGAAATACTTTACAGTAAGCCTAAAGTTGTCCGCTTGTGCTATTGATTCTTTTTGATCTCCAATAACTGGTTTTTATAGAATTTGTTTTTGTTTCAAGATGAAAAAAGAAACTCGGGGGCGGCAGGGGTGAACAGATGCAACGACACGCTCAGGATCTTGACTTTTGAAAGTAACTCCTGTTATGCATTTATGCCCGGCAGGTTCCAGGAGCCTTTGCCAGACATGAATATGGATGTCAGTCGGGCTTTTATTGTCTCTCGGACTCGGGAGACGTCCGGTGATGGATGGATTTCAGGAAGCACCGACGGAGGGCTTTGCGCTCGATTGCCAAAATGAGCCGAAAATTCCAGAATCTTTCGTCCGTTTGGAAAAGGGGGTTGAATATGACGTTCATCCGGATGCCTTGGCGAAGGTTTTGAAAGAGAGAGAGAGAGAGGAATGTATAGAGAATTCTCCTGTAATATCTGGTTCTGTAGTGCTAATGAAACAGTTCATGTTATAGATTCTGGTAGAATTGTAGACATATATTGTTAATCAAGCTTATTCATTGCAATTGGAATACAAGGAATATACGTGTAATTAATAGCGAAGAAGTGTGAAATACTAATAATATGATTATTCTAATTTTCATCTTTTTGTTTATGGATGTGTGTGTGTGTGTGCAGGTATTTTATCTTTTTTTCCGTAGAAAATAACTTCTTATTGAGATGTATTTTTATTATATTCATTTTTTTCAAATATGAACCAAATCTTGAGTATTGTAATGATGTGGCTTTAGGGAGAAATGATCTTTTTAGCCAATATCATCATCAATATTTTTTAGCTACACTATATTTTTTCTAATTTTTAATGTTAGTTGTTTTATATAGTTGTCTTCAGTTAATGCTTATATATCTAGCTTTTGTCAGTGTATCATATGTAATTTGTTAGCTATTTTGGCTAGTCTGTACAGTCCTCGTGTTTTGATTCTAAATTTTATTTTATTTAATTACAGTCAGGAGTTTGAAAAGAAGTAAACCACTTTTCATCTTATCTGACTATTGTCTATTACTCTGCTCATCTTCTATCAGACTATTGTCTGTAACTCTCCTCATTTTTTATCTGACTTTTGTCTAGAACATTCCTCATACTCTATGTGACTATTGTCTATAACTCTCCTCATCTTCTGTGTGACTATTGTCTATAACTCTCCTCATCATCTGTGTGACTCTTGTCTATAACTCTCCTCATCTTCTGTGTGACTATTGTCTATAACTCTCCTCATCTTCTTTCTCGCCCAAAGAAACTAATCAAGTTTTCTTTATTTCACAGATATCTCCCAAGCATCTGAAGGAAGAAGACTCTCCCTCCACACCCACCCCCATTCACCTCCATCACCCCCCCTCTCCCCCCCGGGCGGAATCA
>NC_061109.1:44087481-44109981 GCF_015104395.2 Macrobrachium nipponense
ATATATTAATTATCCGTGTTTCATCATTAATTCACACAGGAATTATCCGTATTCGTCATGAATTCATATGCGAATTATCCATATCTCATCATGAATTCATGTAGGAATTATCTGTATTTCATCACAAATTCATATAGGAATTATCCGTATTTCATCATAAATTCACACAGGAATTATCCGTATTTCATCATAAATTCCTATAGGAATTAGCCGTATTTCATTAAAAAAAAAGATCTTATAGGAATTATCCTAATGATCAAAATCTAACTCATCGACATTGTCGCATAATATAGGAAACAAAATAAAAATTCTGATGGAACGTAGGGTTATAATGAAGCTCATTTTTAGCGAAAAGATGTCTCATCTGGATGGTAAAACCATGACACAAATTTTAGCAGACAACATTGATGTTAGCCCTGTTTTGAATTTTTTAACGGCTTGTGGTTTTTATAGAAATATCTTATAATTTTATATACGTAGATATGTATTTTTATATTGTTTGTGGCAGTTTTTAATTCCATTAGAAATTAAATCTCTTCGACTTTACCTTTTTAAACTTTGAACTTTAGGATGTTTTAAACTCGTTATTTCTATTTCCATTCATTCTCAAATAGCGTTGAATGACCCTGTGGGTACAGTGCATGGCTTTCTACCATAATCACACATTCCATTCCAGTCCTATAATACCATAATATTCAGAGAGCAGTCATCTCAGCCATTAATCAGTAATCTATCTGGGGCTGTCATGTATTAACAAAAATATATCAATTATTGCGCGAAAATGAACCTTTTAAAATCTTTCGTGACATTCTGACATTAATTTCATCACTGTAAACAAGACATTCAATCAGCGTCTCAGTGAGCCCTAAACACATCGGTAATGAAAGCCCAGTTTTAATTACATTCCATTATGCTGGAAGGGCGTAATTACTGGAATGCCTGGTCATGATATTACAGTGGTCTGTTGTCATGCTCTGGCATTTAGGGCCGCCCAATGAGGGACATTACCGATTTTGTTGGCGAGATTCGTTTTTACAACAAAGTTGTTTTTTATCTCCGGCCTACTGGGTGATAAAGGTCGTCAATTAACCCATCTCTGTCTGTTGTTTTGATTTAATTTTTTTTTCTACTTTATTTGAATTTTTTAATCTTATTTATTTTTTATGGATCTATTTATTTTTCATTTGTTTATTTATTTATTTGTTTATTTTATTTTTTTTAACGAAAAATGTCTCCAAGATTTATATATGGACGTCAGTGAAATTAGGAGGTTTCGGATGTGGGTGGCTGATACGATTTGGAAACGTATCCGTATCCGGATGTGGTTCCGGGATTACTAAGTCTCCTTTCAAGGGAAGTCTTTTTTGTTACGTATATTTTTTATTAAACCTTTATCTATCAACTCTTGCACAGGGTGATTTTTTGACTAACGTTTATTTACGTTTTCTGAGAGAGAGAAAATGAATTTTACGCTAATGTTCTCCATTATTTAGATATGACGCAAGATAAAAACATCTAGCGGTTTTGCTATTAGTTTCGTTTTCTATTCTGTTTTGAATCACGCAAAGTTTTTATTTTTTCTCTTTCTCTCCGAAAAAATATAGAGTTTTAAAAACATTTTAAATCCTAAAATAATGTGTAAAAAGTAATCGCCGGTTTTTAGAAACTTTCCAACTATTTCAGAAAGTAAACAAAACTTCGTCGGTTCTGTTTGAAGTTTTCGAATCCATTTTTTTACTTAATTCCGAGTCCCGTATTATCATTACAGCGTAAGATAAATGTTTTTTGTTTTGTTTTTTTGTTATCAAGCTCAACGTTTCAGTAATTCTATCTTAGATGCCATTTTGTAATATGATACTCAAATTGGATGTGAATAGTGCCCAGTGTTTGAGAGGCATCACAATGCTGCAAATAAATTTTCCATTGCGTATTATGTGTAGTGTGACTTCTCTATAGCCAATCAACTAACTTGTCTGATTAAAGTGAACATAAACAAAAGCGCACAGGAGACCTTAATGCTGATGGCTTAATATTTTGCCGTGGTTACCTATGAAGGCCAACGTGACTGAATTGCTCTGACAGGAAAGCAGTTTTAAATACTGCTGTCTTTTTGTTCGATTGTTAATGTAATTGCGATACTCTAGCATACGGGTGGTAAGGCGTTTGGTTTCCTTCCTTTGTACGCGTAGCGTAGCCTATCAAATATAAAACCGCAAGACAACTTAGAAATGATTTTCACTCTAGGAATAGGCGACTAGAGCAAGACATGAAGACGGGATAAGTGTTGCACCGTAAGAGAACCGAAGTTAATAAATCATTCAGAGGAAACCCGAAGTAAAACCACTTCATTTGAACAGAAGTGCTGTGAATATAGAGGCATTGAAGGAACACTTGAAGCTTTACTCAATTACAAGTCAGGTTTGCCTTGTACTATGCTTAATCCCCGCAGGAGTTAGTGCTATCAGTTCACTCCGCGCGGTGCACTGTAGGCATTCCCTTTACTGTACCTCCATTCATATTATCTTTCATCTTACTTTCCATTGTCTTCTAACATTTGTTTCATAATGCTACAGCGAGGTTTTCCCCCTGTTACACCTTTAGAACCTTTTTACTCTCAATTTCCTTTTCAGCGCTGAATGACGACATAGGTCTGAATTTTATATTCCAATTCAGACTAGACCAAATTTTCTTGCTTTTCCCCTCAAATCTTCGTGATTGAAAGTCTCCTCTCACCCACTTGGGTGAGTTCCATCCGAGTTCACCTGCAAGTAACGGACCTGGCTGCGTGAGCAAAAGACTAATATATTCTTAGTCAGAATGAAATCAGATGTTGTTCAGTTAGTGTCATTATTCAAAACAAAGGGATGATGGACCTGTAAGGTCATTCATTTCATGTGATTCCAATGATACAATTTTAGCATTCAGTAAAAAGAATTGTTACTATTGATGATTTAAAAAAACATATGGCAGTTTTTTGTATTATTCAAACTATTTCACTTAGTAATGTCTTTAAAGAAAATTACAATTACAATTTTATCCGTGAAAATATAAGTAACATTTTACAAGGACGTGTAGCACATCCTAATGTAACCCGGAAATGTTACATATAATAGAGCTTGTTTTATGGAAAGCTAGAATAATCATTATTCTGTGTAGTCCGGAAATGGTACACATAGACCATTTCGATGTAACGAGTCTCTTCACATTGAAAGCTAGAATAATAATGATTCTGGGGAGATTATTTCACTGCCGGTTCAGCTGTATCATAGAAAATCACGGCTTTCCTACGCTGCCTTTTGAACTTCCACTTCAGACCGACTGTTACTGAAGAATGAAATCCGTAATGATTTATTTATTCATAATATAGAAACCCATACAGAGCTTTCGAGGGCCATCTCGGTTCCCATTAAATACCATCTGAATTAAGGAATGTCGATAACTCTATAGATTTTGATAATAGGAAATATATGTTGGTTTTTTCCATTATATTTTTTGGGGGAGTTTGGGTGTCGGAGTATGGTTTAACGAGGAGTATGGTTATTATTTGCGTTGGTTTTTGCAATCATTGTCATCGTTGTTGCTATTACTGCCGAAGGAAAGAAGAAACTTTCAACAGTTGATGTTGCCTTGAAAGGTGTATTAATATTTAATTAATATCAGCTTAGTACTTTTCCCAGCCTAGACTGACAGAAGAGTAAGAATAAATGACTGGAAATGAGAGAAAATTAGAAACATTGTGGGATTGAATCGCTAATGAACGATGTAAAACAGCTTCATTAAAGAAAAGATGTAATTTGGCCTGTCATTATCATTCACATTACACACGGCAATTAAAGAAATTCAAAAATTATTATCTTGCTTTTTAATAATCACGAATTGGACTTGATCCTGAAACATTGATAATCTTGTTTATTAAAAAATATGCATAGTAGCCTTTGTTTTAAAATGAAATGTAACTGCATATGTATTTCAAAATGAAACTATACAGAGATCTCGATTTAGTTTTATTTTTAGATATATTTAAACAGTTACATAACTGTAGATTTGTTTTTCCTGCCTTATTTAACCCTCCAAAAAATGTTTTATGAAAGTCTGCTGGGTTATATAAGCGAATTACTGAAGAAAAGAGAATTACGCTCATGTTGAAAGTAACCCTGAATTAATAAGATAGATTTAGGATGGCTAGAGCTTGTCTAGGATTTAGAAAGTGACTCATGTAAGCCACGGATTTTCTTTTCTAGACTTATAATTACATTTCTGTCATTGTAATTGCATTGTATATCTTTCAGTTTAACAATATTTCCCTCTTATTTAAATGTAATAAAACGGTTTAACGCTGTTCGGAGGGCATTGGTATGACATTTAAAGCAAAATTTCTCGTAATTTTGTTTTTAATTAATTTGAATCTTCAATAGAGCGAGGAAATGATACAGTTAGTTCTAAAGGGTTAGCTTATCTATTTTCTGCATAAAATCAGAATATTTCCTTCAATACCAAACCCCGTTGGAGGGTACTGTCATCAGTGCACCTCATGCAGTGCACTGTAGGCATTACTTAATGCTTTTCAGCGTGCATTCAGCCCCTAGCTGCAACCCCTTCTGTTCCTTTTACTGTACCTCCTTTCACAATCTCTTTCTTCTTATTTTCCATCCGCTCCTAACAGTTGATTCGTAGTGCAACTGCGAGGTTTTCCTCCTGTTACACCTTTCAAACCTTTTACAGTCAATTTCCATTTCAGAGATGAATGACCTCATAGATCCCAGTGCTTGGGATTTTGGCCTAAATTCCATATTCAATTCAATACCAACGCTTATTTAAAAGAAATAGTGTTGAGGCGTAGAGAAAATTGAGGTAAATGTCTAATATACATGATATACTTATTACTATTAAACCATGAAGGAAAATGAAAGGATACGCGGAGGTGTTTTCATTCTGACTGATTATGAAAGAATCATTATATTCTCATAGTCAGGCTGTCTTTTGATTGCACGGGAATATCATATACCATAAGGAAAAACTGACAAAAGGTAACTTATGGGGTTGTTGATTTTTGCATGTTGATAATTGCATTTGCATGGGTGCTGATTTTGAAAGCGAAACGCCGCGTTACGTTTAGGGAGGTATGCAAGAGGTGAAAGGAAATGAAACGTTAAGCAGTCATTGTGGCAGTTGAAATAAACTGAAATATGCAATGAAGTCTACGGTGTTTGTGTACCACATTTCACTAACCCCCATCCCATTGCTGCCACTGCTCTCTAAAGCCGCCGAGCTGGCAAAGAGAAAAGAGCCACCAGCTTTCGCAGATGACCTTAACCGAGTGGTCAACATCAAGGTTAAATATAGTCCCTCCTTTTGTACATGTAGAAAGGCCTCGATGTAAATGCGCCCTCTCGTCAGAAAACTGTAGTCAGTGACCGGTAATTAAAGTTACTTATTCAGCCTATTTAGGAAGGGATAGAGTTCGGAGGGATTTGGCTGTTATTTGGTGAGTTTAAACAGCTTAGTTTTTACATATATGGTAGGAATTTGACCTGAAAGTAAACTTTTAAAAATTGTCAGGTTCAGTGGTAGTGCTCATGTCACGTGCGGCTGAGTGTGATTGCTAGTGAATAAATGATTGAGTTGCCCAATAGATGAGAAAATACAATGAATTAGTGAGGGAATGAATGAGAGATAGGAATCTTCACTCAGTGAATAAAATTGATGTTGAATATGCCCATTCTTTCAACTTCTGTATGAAAGAATGGACAGCCCTTAGTTGCATCCACTGTGGTGTAGTCGATACAATTTTCTGTGCTACTTATTTGAGGTTTGTAAAACAAAATTATCTTAAATATTTTCAATCAGAATCACAATATGAATTCGTATTGACATGATCTAGAACGGTATTCGATCGGAAAGCAATTATCAGTAATATCTTAGGCAATAACTGATAACAATATACTTACTGGTCTAAATGACGTACTGACATAGGACCACTTTTCACGTTATGCTAGTGACTAATAAGATAAGGAATATTGATGAAATTTCAAAGAACATTTCACTGTTAACGTTAATTGAATGCCAGACCTGTGGTAATTAGATAAATAATTGTAATTGTAATTAATATCAGATTGTTGTTTACATGTTGAAACTAATTACAGTTGCCTGTTAGGTTCTCTTTGCCAGGGGTTTTAGTGAACGGTTAAAATTTAAAGTGTTAACTCGAATTTCGTGTATTTTTCCTTTTACAAAGATGTTTCTGTTAATATAATTGTCAATGGTCAGAGAGAGAGAGAGAGAGAGAGAGAGAGAGAGAGTCTGCCACTGGATGGCATCACGTCAAGCAATTGGCCTTTTTTTTTATTTATTTTAATAGAAGTCGAACTTCTTGACTTCACGAACTAATAACATATCAGACAAGTGGGTTTCTAAGTACTTTGGTCCTTTCATTAGAGGTCTACTTCATACCGAGAAGTGGAAGGAAGGAAGAAAAGTAGAAGTAGGGAGGGGCGGGGGTGGGGGGAGCTGGGAGGGAAGCGGAGAGGGCTTCTCGGTCCATCCGTAGCGCCATCAGCTCTCTCGCCGGATGATAGATGCCCTCTTGATTATGCACCCCTTTCTTCCCATAGTCGATTCACATCAACCGTGCGTTTGATGTCTAGGCCAGTCCCTTACGACGCTCCTGATTGGTTGTTGATAAGCCAGTCACAGGTCTGGAAACACTCATCTCTCGAGAGAGAGTTCACAAGGTCGGGATGTATGTTCCACCTCTTCTGAGGGATACGTCTTTTAAAAGTATCCCTAAGGAAAGGTGAAACATAGATCCTGCCTATATGAACTCTCGAGAGAGACTGAGAGTTTCCAGACCTGTGATTGGCTTATCAACAGCCAATCAGGAGCGTCGTAAGGGACGGGCCTAGACATCAAATGCACGGTTGATGTGAATCTACTACTATAGCCTGTAAGGGTATGTGAAAGGTTGCTTTCTTTCTCCTCTTCCTTTCTTTATTTTTTCTCTCGCTTTTCTTACATCTAATGATTAATATGAGGACACATGTTGTATGTTAAAATAATTATTGGGTGAAAATTTGGTGTAATTATACAGAGATTTCAGATTTTACTTTATATAATTTTATGTTATAGTCATAGAGAGGCTGTACAATTTTATATGTTCTTGTCTTTGAGAGGCTATGTAATTTTATGTTCTAGTCTTTGAGAGGCAATGTGAAGAGTCTCTTAGGAAAAAGATAAGTGATATGTATTAAGTCAAGTAGGAAAGTTGATTTCAAAATCTATTCACCTTTCCTCCTTCAATTCAGGTTTTTGGTTACATCCACACTTGGTCACCTAGTATATATATATATATATATATATAATATATATATATATATATATATATATATATAGTTATATATGTGTGTGTGTGTGTGATGTATGTATGTATATATATGTATATATATATATATATATAATAATATATATGATATATATATATATTATATATATACCTATATATAACATTGTATGTGTGTGCATTTGTCACCATTAGACCATATATCTTTAAAAGGTGTACCTCCCGAGACAAAGCAAGACAAAAGCCATCGCCATTTCAAATAATTATTACGTACGGGAGAAAAAAAATGATCTAGATATATTCTTGTAAATGTAGACCCTTCATCGTGAAGAGTACGTGTAATTCTCAGTATTACCAAGATGGCGGTATTTGACGAGACTTATACACCTTCCTCAGCTTTATATATATATATATATATATATATATATATATATATATATATATAATATATATATATATATATATACGAGAAATCGTTGTTCTGCTGGAATCACATCTAACAGATTTCGTCTCGGTATAATCCTTGTTATTAAAGAACCACACGCCTTAATCATCTTAATATAACATAAATTAACATGATTAAGTTTCCTGTTTCCCAAGCCCATCTGACTCTTATAGTCTAGGGTTTTGTAATTAGAGCGTCGTATTAATCAGAATAAGTTTATCCTGTGTTAAAACCGAGGGTGAGAGATGAAAATTTTCCCAATCATCCGCTATCAAAAAATTGTTCAAAATACTGTATTTTATCATCATTATCATCAGCATTATCCTTCTCAGTCTAACCAGAACCAAGCACCCAGTAGGTCGAGTCTCCATTAGCATGATGAAGAGGATTGACCCTTAATGACAACGTATCAAGTTCATTAGTAAATGGGATTAGATAGAAACCCATCGACGGTAATCGGTGTTAATTATTTAACGAGGGTTGTCATCATCCGGTTAATGGAGACAGTACGGCTCAGAGATATGAGATGTGATACTGGATCATTTTGCCAAGTATTTGGCTTTCAGATGCAGATAAAGTCTTATAACTATGTAAGATTATACCAAATATTAATGCAGTTTAACACTTATCATTTTTTATTACTGCTCTGACTGGTATGAATTGTGAATGGTGTGTTTGATCGCGTGATTATTATAAGCCAAGCAGTGAAAGATTTCGATCAAATTTAGCTTTTTGCTGTTTTGCTCAAAGACGGGATTTCCCCGTATTGGGGGGCTAGTACCATCAATGAACGTAAGTTGATGATCAGTAGGCATTACTGGAAGTTCTTTGCAGCATCCCTTCGGCCCCTAGCTGCTACCTCGTTCATTCCTTTTACTGTACATCCGTTCTTATTCACTTGCTTTCATTATACATTCCAACCTCTTCTAACATTTTTTCAACATTATTTTCAGCGCTGAATGACCTCATATGTCCCGCGTATGGCCTTTGTCCTAAGTTTTATATTCCCGTTCCAAGTCCAGAGGCGGGATTCCTGTTGAATTTATTACGATTTGTCAAAAAAAAAGAAAATAGAGAAGATACATAGGACTAAAATGTAGCTTTTTTTTCGTACTTCAGACGAACAGAAGAGTTCAAATTCTGTTTCACCGGAGACCGCAACGAAGGCGCTTGCACAGAGTCGTAGTAAAAACTAATATTTTTGGTTTAATTTTGACGGGGAAAATGCTACGTTTTTATGGAAATGTAATTGGAAATGCGCATAAGTGCTTGCAGTCAATACTAGGCAGTTCTGGAAAGCCCTAAATTTTTTTTTTCTTTCTTTTTTATTTCAGGTACATGATGTTTCAGTCACATTTTTCACCCAGCTATTACTCGTTTATTTTTAACTTCTTTACATTTTTTATTGTTTTACCTTTGTTTTTCTTCACTTTTGATTCCCTGTGTTTTTTCCAGCTCGTAACCATGAGAAAGTCGAGTTTTTACTTCATTGACACAAAGAAGATTTTGTTCATTATTTTTATTCAGTATTTCAAGCTCACAAAATTTGTATAACTTCTTTTCAGTGAATTTCAGACTCCTGGTCTCTCTCTCTCTCTCTCTCTCTCTCTCTCTCTCTCTCTCTCTCTCTCTGCATGTGCGCGCGGGCGGTTTTCTTAATTACCTAATGCAAGACTTTTGAGGCGTCATCATCCCTTAGCACCATGTGAGGATTTTAGACGTGTTTTTCCACATTTCTTTATCCAGTTTTCTAAATTTGGACACGTTTTCTGTCTCGCCGCTTTCATCTTCATTTTGTTTCACACATATTTCTCCTGAAAGTGTTTCAGCCTCTGTAAAAAGATATTTTTTTCCTTTCACTAGGAAGGAAGGATGTCAGTGTGAGTAATTTAGTATTATTTCTCGGGTATATTATTACGGTTGTAAAAAATGAGCTTCATTGTGAGTGTCTAAGTATACTTAATAATATATGTATCTATTTCTATATCTATCTATCTATCTATGTACATATATACATATATAATATATAAGTATTTATATATATATATATATATATATATATATATATATATATATATTATATATTATATATATATATATATATATATATATATATATATATATATATATATAATAAAAGGGGTCCATAAAAACAACAAAATATAGAAGGTAAGTACTATAATTTAGAGACTGCTGTCTCTCTCTCCAGGTAGGTAATGAATGAGAAAGTTACAGAAAAGGCGGTAATTAAACCAAAAGATCTATATTTTGGCGTTTTTATGGGCTCCTTTTATTACATGGAGTCCTGTTGTAACAGAGCATTTTTACCAGTCTATATATATATATATATATATATATATAATATATATATATATATATATATATATATATATATATATATATATATATATGATATATATTGGTGTGTGTGTGTGTGTGTGATATGTGTGTGTGATGTGTGTGTGTGTGTTGTGTGTGTGTGTGTGTGTGTGTGTGTGTGTAAAGTGTCTGCCAGATATTTTTAGATATACAATCTGTCGTGAGCGACATCAAGAATGGGCTGGTAGTGTCATTTGTACAGCCTTTCCAGTGCCCCAGAAATGTAATGTCTAAGAACGCAATATATTTAGTATAGTCATTTAGTCGTTGCTGAGTGTCTGTAATGCTTAAATGTAAATTATCATCCATGCATAATAAAATCCATCGCCACTGTATGCTACCTGTGGATTCTAGATCGCAAAATTATATTGAAAAAAACAATGAACGTTTCATTATCGATTGAATTGAGGAATAATGATAACAAAATTTTTTCGTCACATAAGGACATATTCCACGGATTCGCGTGTTGCAGGTTATAAGCTTATAGGCTTCTTTCCACTGGTTTCTTTTATTTTGAGATCTGCGTTGACCTCTCTTTGTATTACTCTGAAATACAGTGAAACAACGTCATAATAGTTTTGGCAGCGTGATCAGTTTTGTAAAGATCGATAAATCATCCTCTTGTCAATTGTTTGCGAGCTTGGAAAATGAAAAAGTTACTGTATATTGACTTCTCTGTCATTCTCTCATGCATTTTCTGCACATCATAATAGCATAACGAAGCTATTTTGAATTGATATTGTCATTTTCATGGTGAACATCCTTAGGTCCTGAAGAACTAAAATGAAAATATTCCTGAAAGTTATATTCTATCGACATGGTGTTATCAAGTTCCCATTAGTTTGAACCAACTTGACCCCCCCCCCCCCCCCCCCCCCCCCCCACTCTAACTCCCGGTCCCGTATTTAATTGCTTATCTATTAACTCCGTTGATTAACGGCTGCCATGAGAAGTTGCGGTAAACTCAGTCTGTCCTCTCGTTTTCTTAGTAATAATGAAGGCTACGCTATTATGATTTAATAAAATTCTGTGCCCTATAAGAGATAAAAGAACAAGAAAAATATATTGCGCAGCGTATAAGAGCCATCATTGAAAGTGAAGAGCATCTTAATAACTTTATTTTAAAGGGAAATTATGACTGACAAGCCCTCTTCTCCAAGAAAGCTAATTTGGACGGTAATTTGCATAGCGGTACTTGGCAACTAAGTTGAAAAAAGCTACTGGGCAACTCTATTAAAAGGGCCCGTTGTCTTTACGTATATCAAGCTTTAGGAGAGTTCATTTATGTCTCCCAAACGTCTGCCACTCCGGTAAATTTGGCTTATTGCAAAAACGTAAAATAAATGCAGACAATGGAAAAGCAACATCTCTCGTAGATGAGAAAAATTAGGAAGACAAATTAGATAAACACACGACAGAGACAAAAACGACCAACTAACATCCGGTTTGGAAAGAAAAACTTCGGAGCAGTTCGGATAAAACTCCCTTTGAAAAATTAAAGACCGAAGTTGGAAAACTTTCATAAATAATTACCATCTGAATCACATTTTTTTTAAAGAAAAGTTCTTCTTCTTCTTCTTCTTCTTCTTCTTCTTCTTCTTCTTCTTCTTCTTCTTCTTCTTCTTCTCAGCTTGATTCTTATTCAGGGTCTCTGTTTTCAATGAGCCTTGTCTTCGTGTTTCTATCTTGTTTACGTTCGTCCCTTTTTCTCCCTCTCTTTCATGTCCGCCTTCTTTTGTCTTCCTCTCCTTTTTATACTTCCATTTCCATGGTCTCTCCTGCAACATTTTCCTCATTGTCTCTTATCAGGTTCGCAAACTATCTCAATTTGAATCTTAGTCTTGTTTTTATGACACATTATTGGCTTTTGCATATCCTCTGCTGTACTCATTTCTTCTATCTCTTCTCGTCACTCCACCATCATTTCGGTAGTGGAGCCTCTTTTAGCCCATACAACACAGCGGGGGTTACTACCGTCTTTTGTAATATATACCTTGCCCTACAGCTCAGTAGAGACTCAGGTCGCAGTACGCCTGATGTCCTCTTCAGTTATTCCATCTGACTTGAATTTGAAGCTTCAACTTTTCATCCATACCACCAACTGCATCTTAAGGACGCTTTCTTAATGTTTACCTCTTCCACCTTCATCGCAGCTGGCCAGTCATCGTCCGTCCCATTTGTCGTGTAGGCTATTTAGTCTTCGTTCTGCTTAATTAATTAATTAATTTTACTATTTTTTTATATATATATATAAGTGGTGTGTCTACTTTCTGTATTTCCCATTACCTCGTCTTACTTCTTCCTAATGAACACCATATTCTCTGGAAGCTTGAATTTCAAGTCAGTGGCCCCTGAGGGCTTGTTCCATATATATGAGTAGGTTTCATCCTCTGAATAATAATAATAATAATAATAATAATAATAATAATAATAATAATAATAATAATAATAATAATAATTTTTTAACCTACATGGCCTAGACATAGTATGCCCTGAAATATATGCCGTATGCCTTTTCTAGGTCGATAAAGACCATATGAAGAGACCTCTTATGATTGCATCGATCCATACCAAGTGGTAAATTTGGTATGTTGGGGTAATGTGGAAGTTTGTTTGTGTGTGTGTGTATTTGTGTGTGTGTGAGTGTGTGCGCGACAAAGCGAGAGAGAGTGTGTGTATTCAAAACAGTTGCCAACGGTGCTTAAGACCTTCAAAAAACAGTGAAACCACGTTACTAATACCTAATAGACTAGTATAATTAGGACTTTAAAAGTAACCACCAAAACACTCTTCCGTATTATATTATTATTAGTATTATTATAAGCCAAGCGGGGAACCTTAGTTGCAAGAGCTGAATATTACATGCACAAGTGCCCCATTAAGGAAAGTAGTAAGGAATCCTTGAAAGGCAGATACAGCATAAGAGTTCTCTCTCTCTCTCTCTCTCTCTCTCTCTCTCTCTCTCTCTCATTTTCTCTTGAATTGTAGTACTCTCACATATTACATTTTATAGTTTAAAAGATACAGACACAGACGTACTCGTATATATATATATATATATATATATATATATATATATATATATATAATTCTTTCATTTATTTATTAATAGATACTTTAAAATGTGTATGTTTTGTTTTCATCTTTATAAATAATCACATTTTTCCTCCACACGTCTGACCTTCCGGTTTCTAAGCAAGCGATCTTGGGGTTAGGTCGCCAGCCCGAGTTTCAGAAATATGTGTATATGTTTTACCTTTCTAGATAAGCCATTATAATATATATATATATATATATATATATATATAGATATATATATATATATATATATATATATATATATATATATTATATATAGATTGTTTAGTGTGTGCGTGTCTTTTTATATTCGTCTATTTCATTAAAGTGAGCATAAAAAATCAATGACCTTAAGTTGTCACATAACAAGTGTGTCCCCAAAGTCTTCTCTTCTTTTCTTTACAATTTTTCCAGATTTGCTTCTTTACTTTAGACTTACTGGTCCATTCCCCAACCAGCAGGGTAAGTGGATCCCTCTGTAACTAAGCTGTCACTGAGACGTAATGGGTTTGGAACGCGGTAATTATATCCCCAAAGTGGGGCATCATTATCTTTTCGTTGATGGAGTTAATTGCAAAGAAATCTATATCTGTCTCATCTATGTCAGGAGGAGAGAGAGAGAGAGAGAGAGAGAGAGAGAGAGAGAGAGAGAGAGAGAGAGAGAAAGGGCAATAGATAGTCGATAGATGGGGAGTTTATAATTTCAGCTTAGGATATTAATGGGTAAAGATTTAGTTTATTTTTTTATTTATAGACATTATAATTATATTGGAATATACAATTAATTAAATATGCTCCAAGAATGTCTGCCTATGTCTTGAATTCATACATTTTATTGTCTTATATAATATTCGCTCAATGTAATGATAATTGTTACTCAATGATGTTCCAAGCAATTAAATACAATAGATTTGTATACCGAGCATTCTCATGGCCCCATCTAAGTACTCATCACAATTAATATATATATATATATATATATATATATATATATATATATATATATAATATATGTATATGAAATTCTTATCACATCACAGTGATTCATATACATGCATTAAGCTGCAAGTGTCCTTTAATATCCTATTCGCTCTACCGCGGAATTAATATCTTTTTCATATATGATAACCAAAGGGGAATGTAATATTAATTCTGAGATAGAGCGAATTGGATATTGAACGATATTTGTAGCTTAATGCATATATATATATATATATATATAATATATATATATATATATATATATATATATATTAATATATATATATATTATATATATATATATATATATATATATATATATATATATATATATATATATATATATATATATATATATATATATATAAAACATATGCGTGCTCATGTTTTTTGCACGTGAATATGATTTGTGTAGATCCCACGTCCAGTTAGAAAGGTTAGTTGCGTGTGTATATGTGTGGGTGTGTGTGAGAGAGAGAGAGCGAGAGAGAGAAATAAATATTCAGTAGAAAAAAACTCCGTTGGATGTAGGGTAGCAGGCAACCGCATCCCACTGCAGAGAGATAACCGGTAAAATATGAGTCTGTTTGCTCCTGCCAGGGGCAGAGAGACTCCCGGAGTTTATACGTTGGTGGATCACCTTCTGGTCGACCTATTTCCTAGCAAGTTTCCGTGGGCCTTTCATCCACTCTTCCAAAGTCCTCCTTGTGGCTGGAAGTTATTTCCGTGTGGAACTTTCCTAGCGCCTGTATTACTCCGTCTGCGTTTCTATCTCGGGCTGATGCGGTTTTCTTCTTGCGTGTATATAATTAATTGAGATTTATATATATATATATATATATATATATATATATATATATATATATATATATATATATATATTATATAGTGTGTGTGTGTGTGTGTGCGCGTGTATTTAAGTATGTAGTATATATATATATATATATATATATATATATATATATATATATATATATATATATATATAAATATAAACACAAATTGGAGTAACGGAAAGGCGTTCTTTTCCTAGGCCTGGCCTGAAGGATTAGATTTTTATTTACGTGGCTGGTTACTTAGCAACGGGATCTACAGCTTATTGTCGGCTCCGAACCACATTGTATTGAGAAATGGATTTCTAATCATCAGAAATAAATTCCCCTGGTTTCGTATTGGCAGAGGCGGGAGTGAACTCGGGCTACCAGATTTTTAGGCGAGTATGCAACCCACTCGTCCCAATGAGGAACTGCCAGGAACACAGGCTACCACCGGACCGTGGCTGAAAGATTCATGGGTCGTAGCTGAGAGGTTCATGGACCGTGGTTGTGAGTTTTACGCAGCATTATATGCTGTATAGGAAACTCGATTGTTTCTTTTTCTGTTTTTTACGTAGCTATGCGCATTCAACTTTAATTATGATGGCTCAACACACGAGTTGCAGACGGTGTTCGTCACCGGCGATTAGTCCAAAGTCTAGACTTTCTTTCTTTCTTTTTGTGCGCATCCGAGTTGATGACCTACTTGCAAGTGAGGGAGAATGGGAGATTCCTCTTTCAAGAACAGCACGCACACATTCCGGCGGATGCACGCCGAGCGTGAGGGAATGAAAGAAGGAAGACATTCCGTCGGTTCCGTCGGCTCTTTTAATAAGGGTCAAGATTCTGGAGCGCTCCGCGGTTGCTATTTAATGACGACTTTTGAGTAAGGGATGTAAATATAGGAGCGTGCATCCTTGTGTGAGTGTGTGTTAGCAAGTGTTCAAGTGCTTGTCATTTTAATGTTACGTAACAGTATCCGATAGATATATTGTAAGGCATATGCATTTAATATATATATATATATATATATATATATATATATATATATATATAGATATATATATATATATATATATATATATATATCTATATATATATATTTATATATATATATATATATATATATATATATATATATATATATATATATATATATATATATATCTGTGTTGTGTGTGTGTGTATGCGCGCTGTGTGTGTGTGTGTGCTTAAAAAATCACAGTAGATGCACGTGACTTCATTAAATAAGCGAATACCGCAGGAAAATGATAGGGCAGAAATCCAAGCGCTTTCGTTCCTTGACGATGTCTAAATAAAGGCTAAAGCGCTTGGATTTCTGCCTGCCATTTTTCCTGTGATATTCGTTTATATATATATATATATATATATATATATATATATATATATATATATATATGATATATGTGTGTGTGATATATATATATATATATATATATATATATATATATATATATAGTAATATATATATATATATATATATATATATATATATATATATATCTATATATCGCAGACTATTCCGCAACCTTGAAACATCTGGGGTAATATGGTCATTCCTACTGACTATGAGATCTGGATATGGTTGATGAAAAGTCTCGGGAAAAAACTGACGTAACCACCAATTCCTTTGACTGTCTCCTTTACATTCGACATATTTTAATGTAAACGGTGTTTTCAAATAAACGAGGCTTATAGCTTTTACGTAAATGTCATTCGTACTCATTTGTTACGATTGCATCAGTAAACGGATCTGCTTGTTCATAGTTCTGTTGTTATGTTCCATTTTTTTATTTTTTTTTATTAATTTTGACTGGGGTATTCATTCGCTTAGGTGCCTGTCTCTGTTGTGCACATTTACAACGCAATGAGGAGAGAGAGAGAGAGAGAGAGAGAGAGAGAGAGAGAGAGAGAGAGAGAGAGAGAGAGAGAGAGAGGCTCGTTTTCAGTATTGGGCAGTTTCCTCTGCTAGGGATTCTCTGATCCGGATTTTCCACTTTTTATTTATGCTTTAGTGAATATCATTACAACTCTCTCTCTCTCTCTCTCTCTCTCTCTCTCTCTCTCTCTCTCTCTCTCTCTCTCTCTCTCTCTCTCAATATATTTCGTCTTTCAACATGATTCATAACGTGCCGTCATATTTTTCTCGAATTCCGAATTATTTTTTTAACGGCGTCTCGGAATTAATTTTTATTTTTGGTGAAGCTTTAGCTGGTAATTGCAGTAGTAATATTCAGAAATATTATTCCATTGTCGAATATTTATTTGTAAATCTCGCGGGGTAAAATATCAGAGAAATATTATTAGGGGAAATTATCCTTTCAGACGAGTAATCGGGCGCAAATGGAGAAGATGGGGAATAAGAGAAGAACATAATGCTAGGATGTATAGCATTTGATAGATAATAGCAATGCATCGAAGAAGGAAGAAAATCAAAACACATCTGTAGAAAAGGAAGTCAGGTAATAACAATAACGGCGAGGAAGTGGGAAGGAACCGGATATGTTAGGTAATTGAAAAAGGAAAAGAAACAGATGGATGATGATAACAGGGCGTCGAAGGAGGGACGAAATCTAAACAGATCTTTAGAAAAGGAAGTCTTGTGTTAGTAATGGGGTAGTAAAGTAAGGAAGTAAGAAGGAACCGGATATGTAAAAGAAAAAAAAAGGAAAGAAGAAGAAGAAGAAGAAGAAGAGAAGAAAAGCACGGTTCAGTATCACAGAGCGGAAAATAGATTTTAAGTACCTGGCGAGGGTCACCTGAGTATGCCCATGGATCGAACGGCTTACGAACCCTTGTCTTGCCCCAGGCACTTGAGTTGATTTAAGAAAAGAGAGAGAGAGAGAGAGAGAGAGAGAGAGAGAGAGAGAGAGAGAGAGAGAGAGAGAGAGAGAGAGAGAGAGAGAGCAGGTCATCAAACACAGACCAAGTTGATATCGACGGAATTTTTTTAGTATAAGTAGAAAATAGTTCTGTTGATGACAAATATGAAAATGTAGAGAGAGAGTACAAAAGAATGAGAGAGGGAGAGAGAGAGAGGAGATCGTCAAACACAGACCAGGTTGACAACTACGGAATCTTTTAGTATAATTAGGATATAGTTCTGTAGATGACAAATATGAAAAAGTAGAGAGAGAGTACAAAAGAATGAGAGAGAGAGAGAGAGAGAGAGAGAGAGAGAGAGAGAGAGAGAGAGAGAGAGAGAGAAGATCGTCAAACACAGACCAAGTTGACATCTACGGAATCTTTTAGTATAATTAGGAAATAGTTCTGTAGATGACAAATATGAAAATATAGAGTACAAAAGAAAATATATATATATATATATATATATATATATATATATATATATATATATACATATATATATATATATAGAGAGAGAGAGAGAGAGAGAGAGAGAGAGAGAGAGAGAGAGAGAGAGAGAGAGCAGAATGGGGGGAAGATCATCAAACACAGACCAGTTTGGTGTCGACGGCATCTGTCAGGACAATTAGTCTGTAGATGGCAGTAGGCTTCAATATCAATAACTGACAGATAAAAACTTTCATAAACACAAACAAAGAGATAGACAGATTGCCATAACTGAACTGACAGTAATTGGAATAATCAAAGGATATAGTTTTCAAAGAAGATATCGATAATTATTTCGGTAAGATATCGATTCCTTACCCTTTGTATTGCGTAAATAATTGTTTCTTTTGCAGTTTGTTAAGAAAAGTCTTTTATCCTCTCATTACGAGTGCGGACGGGTCCAGTTTCTGTAACTAGCTCATCAGGAGAGTTATCAACTGGCTGGCGTTCATGTGTGTCTTTTGTGTGACAACGTAACGGGAACATCTGGACAATTAAGGCTTCATTCCCGTCGTAACTGCGAAATCACAATATAACTGTAGTTGAGTGTTTTTTATATATTTACATATAGAAATATATATATATATATATATATATAAATATATATATATATATATAGTGGGTGTGTGTGTGTGTGTTGTGTGTGTGTGTGTATTTGTGAGTGTATGTATGATATATATATATATATATATATATATATTATATATATATATATATATATATATATCATACATACATACATACATACTACATATATGGTTTCATCATCCTAGAAAGTGAAGATACAGCCTGGATATATATATATATATATATAGTAAATATATATATATATAATATATAAATATATATATATATATATATATATATATATTCTGTAGGAAAGTGAGACAACAATTGTACGAGATCTGGAATCTTCATTCCAAGTGATTCTCAAGACCGGTACTTACAACCAAAGAAAGGATTACACAAATCTCTGCTTTACAAACGGTAGCAAACTAAGATTGCACGAATATAAAACCATTTTATTGCTTACAAAGGTCATGAGGTTGATATTCAGACGGGGAACAGGTGGTCAGGATTAACTTGGGTAATGGAATAAACAAGAAGAGGCGAAGGACATGATCTCAAGAATTTATAGATTAGGACTTGAATTATTCTCATTTATTATAAGTATTAATGTCTACTCTAAAATGTTTCTTGGGACAATATTACGACAGCATGTTATTGATACGTCACGGGACTAATTAGTCAAATGTTATTATCCCCTTGAACATCCGAAAAGAGTATTGTCCTTTTGACCTGTTCTAACTGAGTATCTGTGTTGATTTGGTCTGACAAATATTCATTTGGAACCGAAAAGGTTCCATATTTCTGAAATCTTGGTTGTTTTTTGTGAAACCGGGTTTTCTGTGTAATCCAATTTTCCTGTCGCATGTAGTATTCTTGAGAATGCCCTGGAGAAAAGGCGAAAGTTCAGGTCTTGTATTCTCTTTTATGACTTTGCCTTGGGGGCATTTACTTCTCCGTCTTTATTTTTTGTATCTCGTTTTTAATTCATATATATATATATATATATATATATATATATATATATATATATATATATATATGTATATATGTATATATATATATATATATGTATATATAATGTGTATGTATTTGATAAAGAAGCTTACATGCATGCAATAAAGCTGGAAAACTGCACCAATATAAATATTTTGTTAGACGTTTATGGTTTTAGTGGAGTTTTCAGCTTTACTGCACGCTTGTAAGTTTCATTATTTATCAGCCAAGTTCAGCAGAAACAGTAAGATACTGTTTATTTCGGGTTAGCTTCTAATGAGGTTTTTTACTTGATGAAATCGTGACAATAAACGTTACAATAACCTTTAGTTCATTTCAGTGGCCTCAAATATGTAGTGTATAGTTTCGCCGTTATGACATATATAAGATTTTTAATCTATTATTACTAACGATAGTATTGTAGCTATATTATACATAACACGATCAAACTATTGGAAGCTCGTATTGATCGTAGAGAATTTTGATATAATTATTTGCCTTTTTGACGGTAAAAGATCATCATAGAATCAGTTCTATGTTAAATACATTAAATAAATGATTATTTTGTAAATGCCATGGTAACAAACACGTGACAGAAGAAACAACAGGGAAACGTGACGTAAATCGGTAGAAAATAAGATGGAGAAAAGTGAAAATGACAATAAGATAGGTGAACCACAAAAAAAGAAAAATATAAGACGCAGGAAGTAGACTCGGAAAAGGAGGCGGACTCAGGTGAAGGACTCTCTAAGGACACTCAAAGTACGAGGCCTGGTCGATCAGTTGGGAAACAGAAATGTCGGGTGAAAATATACAGGGCGAAGATAAATAATTGGATTTACGAGTGAGACCAATAATCCGATACCCGGAGCGAAGAGGTAATCACGGACGATGATGAAACGAGTTGATATGGAAGTTTCATCTCTCTTTTAAGTTGATGTTTATGAAAGGCGAATCAGGAAAGCAGTGATTATTCTTTAATTTAAAGAAGAAAAAGAAAAAGAAGAAGAAATATGAGAAAAAAAAGATAAAAAATGGAGGAGGAATAGACGGAGAAAGATTGGTTTCGAGAATAACCAGTGGAAAGGAAGAGAAGGGCAAAAGTAGCTTAGGGTATTGATTGGGCTATAACGGGAATGAATTGCTAAGAAAAGGTATACTTGTCTTCGGTAAAAGAAAGACCCTCTGGAAAAAAGTGAAAGGAAGGGCGTCTACCTAGGGATATCTGTAGACTAAGCTTAGGAAGTGATAGCAAGAGATTAGGTGACCTTATAAAGGCGTAGGTAGGCACTGACGAAGCCTTTTTCTGTTTAAATTTTCCTCGCTTATCGATAGGAATGCATCAAGAATTCCATCTGATAATCTAATTGTAGTGATGCGTAAAAGATCGTTGCCGTTTTTCATGAAATTAAATGCTTTGAAGAAAAATTCTGCCTATGGAGAAATATATAATGAACAACATTTAAGGTTAATTTGTCATTTGAAAAATTAGTTCGCCAGAGGTTTTGTAAATTTACTTAACAACACTTCCTTTTGCCCGTACAACTTACAAGTCAGTCTCCATGTACAAATTTACGAATTAAAGTAATAAAATATAATGGTTATGAAGACTTTCTAGACAAGTTGGTTCTGATCATGTGAACTTCAAATACTGTAAGACTTTTAGGTGATGTTACACGGAATACGTCCTCTCCTATTTTTAATTTTCCTTACTTTCAATAAGAAAGGTAGTGGTTGTCAGATTAGAAGATCGTATAATATAAAACGCATTAGTATATCCACATTTTTCTTTGTAACAAATAATCTACGGGTAATGAACCCCTCGTTCAAGTATCACAACCTTATCAAGAAATGTGCTTAGCATAATGTAGGAACCATGCAAGCGCAAACGCAATTAAATGTTTCCGTCAGTTTTACTTGTGTCAATAGCGAAAGATGTTGCATGGCTTGCCAAAGTCACTAGCTCGAAATAGAGCTCTTACAAAAATCTGTTCCATAATGCAAGGAATGAAATAAGCGCAACAGAAAAAGATAGTGGCACATATTCAGGAATATTTTGTGAAGCTCTCTAATATTTCAGTATTCTAAACTTTGTCGAGCGTCTCTCCTCCGATAATTAAAAGAATATAACCTTACTTCCCTTCTTCAGCCCCTGCGGTGCCCAGTTGATTGGATCTTAGTTTTTTGGGAGGAAGCTATCAGATGTATTCTAGACACTTATTGATGCAAATAGGAGAAAGATTATGCAACGGTTGGAAAGTACAGGGAGGCGGTTGACGATGTAAAATTTCAGCAGTTTTCCTTATTTTTATTTTATAAGATATGAAAGTCGATCGAATGTACTGATAAGTCCTTGATGATAACATGCATAACTAGAAGAATACTTGAGAAACGTTATAGGACAGATTCCAAAAGACGGTATCTGGGGATTCTGAAGAGGGCAATGGTTTCCACGTTCCAAATTACGAAGTTTGAGTTAGTTATATTATGGGCTGATTGCACGTGTTTGTGTGTGTGTGTGTGTGAGT
>NC_061109.1:44112481-44122481 GCF_015104395.2 Macrobrachium nipponense
TCTTATCATTTTTCTATGTATATGTTATCCTGTTTATCATCCTCTGCATTTAGTAATCGTTGTAGTATCTTTTTCATTCAGTTTCTGACTAGTAATTTTTTTTGTCCAGTATTTTAATGTATTTTTGTTTTTCACTATTTGTGACTAAGACAGTTTAGCAGTTTTTCTTTATGCAACTTGTATTTACTGTAAATACACATCAAGTGCGAAATATATATATACTTATATATATATATATATATATATATATATATATAGTATATACTATTACTTATATATTTATATACTTATGAGAATGGCAGTCAGTGAATCTTCACTAGAAAAACTACAAGATTACGACAGAGACGGTTTTGCATTTTTCCCATACAGTCACATTCACTGTAAATGCATATTATATATCAGCGAAAAGAATATATTTTTCATATACGTATGGGAATTGCAGAGTAGGAATTTATATGGTGGCACTGATTATTACCCTTATTCACATTTAGATGGGCGCGTCGTAGACCCCATCCCAACTTTACACTTTACGTCTTCTCATCCATTTGCAGATGAGAATCTAAACATCAGACGCGTAGAACCTAAACTTCATGTTTTCTCATCCAAGATTGTTCTCGTTTCATTTTTTATCTATTTTTTTCTCATAATTTTCCAAACTGGCCATCTAACTGAAGATATATATATATATATATATATATATATATATATATATATATATATATATATATATATATATATATATATATATATATATATATATATATATATTTCGTTTTCCATTATCCCCTATCCATCGGGAGTGCGTTCAAGATACCGTGTAGCAATTGTAATGAGATTTACGTTAGGGGAAACTGGTAGATCCATCTCGCAAAGATTAGCAGAGCGCAAAAGATCAGTGCGATATGCATCAGAGAACTCTGAGATTTTCCTAGTTAGTAGGGACAAAGGCCATACTTTGAACTGGAGTTGGAGTGAGGTCGGAGGTGGTTTTCAAAAGTAGCTGTCCGTACAAAAGGAAGATGCTGGAATCTGCTATCATCAATCAAACCAACAATATGAACCTGTCAGGAGGAACATTGGCCCGCCGCTTCTTAAGCAGGTGTCCAAGAACATCCGACCACCGGACGAGTCGGCAGACGAGAGTTTTGGGGCCAGAAATCTCAAAATCCCAACCTTCCTGGTTCACCAATAGAGACTTACTGCCACATCTACATATGCCTTGTATATAAACTCTTGTAAGATATCCTGTGTCCATATTTTACCAGAGATCAGGAGCACAAAAGGAAGTGCAAGCGCCTCAGTGGCGTGGTTGGTTTGGTGTTTGCTTCTCACCTCGGTGGTCGCGGGTTCGATTCTCGGCCATTCCATTGAGGAGTGAGAGATGTGTATTTCTGGTGATAGAAGTTCACTCTCGACGTGGTTCGGAAGTCACGTAAAGCCGTTGATCCCGTTGCTGAATAACCACTGGTTCCATGCAACGTAAAAACACCATACAAACAAACTAAAGGAAGTGCTCGAAATATATCGTGGCAAACGTTTCAAATAGTTTGTTATGGGCCTTTCATCTTCATATAATATATATATACTACATATATTGTATATATATATATATATATATATATATATATATATATATATGTATATATATAATGTGTGTGTGTTATGTATTATATATATATATATATATATATATATATATATATATATATATATATATATATATATATATATATATATACACGTATATCAATAGAAGGATCCTAAGTAATATTCTTGTTTATCCAGAGGACATATATTTGTGGAAATATTTACAAATATATTTCATCTGGATAAACAAGAATATTACTGTGGATCCTTCTATTGATTTCTTAGAACCACGATACGGTGTTCTTAGATTGCATACATTATATATATATATATATTATATATATACATATATATATATATATATATATATATATATATATATATATATATATATATATATAATTTTTTTTTTTTTTTTTTCTAGCCATATTCCAAACCTGCCAGCCAGAGAGAGAGAGAGAGAGAGCCAGCCATTGGGTTACATAATCTGTAGAGAGGCGACCAGGATAAGAAAGCGGGGACAAAAGAGTTTCCCTCCTTCAGGAATCACGTGCGGGTCCTTCGTGGATTTTTTTTTTTTTTTTTTTTTTTTTTTTTTGTGTTTTGGGGAAACTAAATGGAAGGCGGATGTTGCACGTCCTTTGAGAAGCGGGGTTCAGATTTCAGAGAAGCCTTTTGCTTTACATCTTACTGGAAAGCGGTGCCTGTGTATTTGTTTGTTTGCTGTTTATTTTGCCTACGTGTCTGCTTTTCTTCATTGGTATTCAGGTGTTATTCTCGAAAAAAAACATGCTACATACGTTAACAAGAATTTCCTTTGCGTGATGTTAAATGCGAGAGAAAGAGGGTGGTTGAACTAAATTCATTATTTAGAACTTTGGTGAAATGTATTTATTATTAAACGAAAACTATACGTTTAGAATGATAAATCGATTTTTCTCCTTTGTTTATTTTGACTGTGCCACAATAAACAAGAAACAATGGAATAAAAAATAGCGACATTTAATGAGTCAACGATTGTTTTGACGGTGTCAAAATAAACAAACAACATTAGATGATAAAAATAGGAACATCTAATCATCAACAGATATGATTCAGAATCCTACATTTGAAAGTGAATAACGGACATATTTTGAAAATACAGACAGTTGGAGGGGGGGGGGCGGTTGAGTTGTAAAGGATTAGTTTTTGGCAATTTGTCACCGCTCATTGAAGAAAAATTGCAGTGTTCATATTGCATAGAAGTATAAGAACACGTAGACGAGGGAAATGTATTTTTTTTTAAATCATTGAACATAAGTAGTTGAAAGTATTTAAGCACCCTAAACTATGCAATTTTTTTTTATATAAATATTATTTACTTTAAAGAAACTTCGGCTACCTTCATCTACCGATAGCATTTGTGAATGCAGCATTGCATGCGCTGTTTTTGCAATACAATTTTTCAATAAGAATAAACGGAAGTGTACATAATGCCTTGGTGTCAGTATGTTTTATACATATGTCAAAATTGACAATAACAATAGTTAAAGGCAAGAAAACGAAGTAACCAATAAAAGTGCTGTTTCATTAATATTTACTGTTTTTTTACGTTTTATGTATATATGAATATTTACATTTTATATATAAATAAATCTCAATTACTGTGGCTTATCTTAGTGTAAGCTGTTTTTCTGTTTTTCCTTCTGAGAAAATTAAGAAAGATGAAGTCCATAAAAAGAAATTCGTGTAGTTCAGACGTTAATAGGATTTCCTTATTCATCTTGTTTCGATTTAGTTCATGTCATGTGACCCAACCACTTCAGATTGTGATAATCGTAATGATTTCTGATGATTTTTAACGTATTCTAGATCAGCCAATATGTAGGTAGCTGAGAAAAGGACGGTTACTTTTAATGAGGCAGCTTCCGAGAGCAGTCGGTAATTTATTGAATAAGTAAAAAATGCGTCGAAGCGTCTCCGGCACAGTCGAGTTTTCTGTACAGCGTATAATCCTCTATGAGGAGTGGCCCACTAAGCTTCCAGCCACGGTCTGGTGAAGGCTTGTCCTCTAGCGTTCCCAGACGCACGAGTATGTATCTCGGTGGTCGCGAGTTCGATTCTCGGGTATTCCATTGAGGTGTGAGAGATGTGTACTTCTGGTGATAGAAGTTCACTCCCGACGTGGTTCGGAAGTCACGTAAAGCCGTTGGTCCCGTTGCTGAATAACCACTGGTTCCATGCAACGTAAAAACACCATACAAACAAGCACGAGTATGTATAACATTAACCTTAAATAAAATCAAAACTATGGAGGCTAGTGGGCTGCAATGCAGTTTTTAAGATCTGAGGGCGGACAGGAAAAAGTGCGGACGGACAGACAAAGCCGTCGCATTATTTTACTTGAACAGAAAACTAAAAAAGCAAAAATGCCTTTGTAAAGAAACTCTCATAAATATGGGACACATGTAAATTTTACCGCGTGTTTGTCATGTGTAGAGCTGATTTCACATTTCTAAATGAGAATGGTATTGCAGCATCTGCACAGCTCACCAATATTGAAAAATCATATCTTACCCGAATCACAAAAATAATTTTTTTTTGAAGAGCAGAATGTAGTTGTTTCTCATTTACTGTTGAATGTAGTGAAGGAACTGAACAGCAAAATGATTAATATCTATAAAATACCAATGGAGTTTAATAAACGTCTTGGGGAACAGATGTCAACAATAATTTTGTCTTTCCAATAGGAATGGTATATTTATATAAAATGTAAATATGTAAATATGCTTAGCAAGATATGCAGGCATAAGCTACTTAGAATAGTGTGTTGATTTAAAAAATAAATTGTGTTATTTTAAGCATGTCTGGATATCTTGGCATATATATTTACATCAATAAATACCATTCTTTGATGTTATTGAGAACTATTTTGAAATAATTCTTTTTTAGATTAATACCAGAGCAAGGAAAAGGTCAGGGTTAAACTTATATCAGTTCCCAAAAACATAAGAGAAATATGTAAAATGTTGCACTTAAAAGAAAAAGCGTAAGCAAAAACGTAATATACAAGACCAGACTGATAAAAAGCAGAGAGAAATATATGTAAAATGCTCTGTTATAGATTATCTCTCTTAAGCATTCTTTTCTTGTGTTGACGAGATTTATTTTATCAGTGAAAACTGTTTCTTAAGTTTATGCTAAAACTTCATTGCCTATCGCATCTCTGATTTATGTTTGTTTAACTGAGAAGGCACTATAATAAGGTAAGGTTCGTGATTTTTTTCATTTTCAAAAGTGCCTCAATTTCCTATAAAGGGGAAAAGTGCGTTTCAGTTAAATATGGAGTCAAGAACCCGTAGAGTCTATAAGTACGGATCTCTTGCAGTCAAATTATCGATTAGTTGTGGCAGAAATCGTTTTTATTACTTTTTTTTATTTACTTATAAAACTTTCTCATTTTTCAGGCTATACCTACTAAATTCCAGACATTTCATCGTGTTCTGAATTAACATACTGTTTTTGAGGCTTTCTTCGAATGATAAGAATTTGATTGCTTATAGTTTCCAATTTTTATTTTCCGATGCTAAATTCAAAATTTCCTTGTACATTGCGCCATTTTTTAATTTTCCGTCAGTGATGTTTTACTGCTAACTCTTTTTTCATAATATGCCTCACTTCCAGTGTTCCTTTTGTGTTGTTTCACGCCTTTTTTTTTTTTTTTTTTTTTTTTTTTTTTTTTTTTTTTTTTTTTTTTTTAAGCATGTTTCACGTTCGTTTTAATTAAGGATGCGAGACTCATACAGCTCAGCTCTTGTACTTTAATACCCAGTGTGACGCAAATAAAATGCTAGATTGTTGTCCACGCATTGGTAATTAAGTCTGATTTTTTTTTTTCGCCAGTATTTTTTTTCTCTGACGTTATATTTTTAATGCTTTTTGTTTAGATATTTTTTGCAAATGTTTATGTATTATTATTATTATTATTATTATTATTATTATTATTATTATTATTATTATTATTATTATTATTATTATTATTATTATTTCTCCACTTACACATGACATACGTCGCCTTATGTATGTCATCTTACATGTAGAGTTAGTTACTGTATTTAAAGCCAGACAACTTGTAATCATTCACTAATGTCAACTCACAGAAAGGAAAATGGGGACAATTATGAATTGGCCAGGTTCATTTGCTTTTTCTGTCTCTATTGAAGGATGAATATGGACATCAGTGAGGAGTATAACTTAGGATAATGGGTGTTTATATAAAAGCTTGAACACTTGGGCAGCAGGGTTAAGACGTGGTTGTGGCGTTAAATAAGACTGTTTTTAATGGTTTTTCCCAATTTAGTATGGCTGTGTATCTACGAGCATATTGGGCCTGTCTGTGTTAGTATAAAATTAGAATAAATCTCTCTCTCTCTCTCTCTCTCTCTCTCTTCGTGTGCTACTACGGAAAGGTCGCCAGTTCGTTTACTGCATGAGGAGAAAATAGCATAGACCTTGCGCGTCCCGTAATCGGATAAAGGCTTCTACCTACTATTTTCACGTTCTCCCCTCTTTACCGAAACCTTCCCTACTTTCCCCCCTCCCCCCTCCTTCCTTCCTTCCTTCCTTCCTTCCTTCCTAATCCCTCTTTCCTCTTCCATCGGATTCCACCTGATTTCCTGCGTCGTTCGTTTTATTGATCAGAATGATAAAGAAGCATGACCATATCACGGCACTCCTCCTCCTCCTCCTCCTCCTCCTCCTCCTCCTCTTCGCTGTATCGTTGAATGCGATTAATTTGGAAATTGTTGAACAAGAACTTCATGAAAATATTCATATTTTGATGATGAAATGATTTGCTGAAGTTTTGTGTGTGTGTGAGAGAGAGAGAGAGAGAGAGAGAGGGGGGGGGGGGGGGGGGGGGGATTAGATTGGAAGAATGTCCTCTTAGCTACACATGGGAAGGTTAAATATCTTTTAAGGGCGTTAAGAGGATTAAAGCTATGACCAGCGCCTGAATACTTTGTCTAAAATAACGCACAGGATTTAACGAGAAGAAAATGCGACCACACGAAAATAATGTCTTGGATTGTGCTTTTTCAGTCTCAAAGCATATGATTCGGACAGCATTTATAAAATGAGTTGTAAAGTTTGTAAAATAGGAGCTAGTGTTCACCTTAATCCAGAACCAAGCTTACCAATAACAGCATGTTATCAAGGCAGAATTTTGTGGTGATGAATTTGAAAGTTTGTGAGACAAAGAGAGGTAATGTTTCTGCTAAAGAGAGATAATGTTCCTGTTAAAGAACGATACTGTTCCTGTTAAAGAGAGATAATGTTTGTGTTAGAGAGAGATAATGTTCCTGTTAAAGAGAGATTATGTTCCTGTTAAAGAGAGATAATGTCCTGTTAAAGAGCGATAATGTTTCTGTTAAAGAGAGTTAATGTTCCTGTTAAAGAGAAAAAATGTTCCTGTTAAAGAAAGAATGTTTCTGTTAAAGAGGAAAAATGTTCCTGTTAAAGAGAGATAATGTTTCTGTTAAAGAGGAAAAATGTTCCTGTTAAAGAGAGATTATGTTCCTGTTAAAGAGAGATTATGTTCCTGTTAAAGAGAGATAATGTCCTGTTAAAGAGCGATAATGTTTCTGTTAAAGAGAGTTAATGTTCCTGTTAAAGAGGAAAAATGTCCCTGTTAAAGAAAGATAATGTTTCTGTTAAAGAGGAAAAATGCTCCTGTTAAAGAGAGATAATGTTTCTGTTAAAGAGGAAGAATGTTCCTGTTAAAGAAAGATAATCTTTCTGTTAAAGAGGAATAATGTTCCTGTTAAAGAGAGATAATGTTTCTGTTAAAAGAGGAAAAATGTTCCTGTTAAGAAAGATAATGTTTCTGTTAAAGAGGAAAAATGTTCCTGTTAAAGAGAGATAATGTTTCTGTTAAAGAGGGAAAATGTTTCTGTTAAAGAAAGATAATGTTTCTGTTAAAGAGGAAAAAAGTTCCTGTTAAAGAGAGATAATGTTTCTGTTAAAGAGGAAAAATGTTCCTGTTAAAGAGCGATAATGTTTCTGGTAAAGAGCGATAATATTCCTGTTAAAGAGCGATAGTGTTCCTGTTAAAGAGACATAATGTTTCTGTTATAGAGCGATAATGATCCTGTAAGAGAGCGATAATATTTCTGTTAGAGAGAGATAATGTTCCTGTTATGTCATAGCCAAACACAACAGCATTACGGTGGTTTCACGAGGATACACTTACAGCTGTAACGAACGTCGCATGAACTACTACTATGCACAACTAACGTTAAGACTGCAGCTACGTGACGCTAATCCACAAAGGATTACTGGATCCAATTGTAGAGGCGTTTCTCCAGCCCTCGATCATTTCCTGGATGTCTAGAATCCTCGAAACATAGATTCAGTAATTGGTAAATCGTATGCGTATTCGAGTGAAATGTGGAGAAATTCTGGGGAGGAAACATTTCTCTCTCTCTCTCTCTCTCTCTCTCTCTCTCTCTCTCTCTCTCTCTCTCTTTCTGTAGTGTGTGTATGTTATTATGTAGAGTGTAACTGTATCAACAGATATGACTAATATATCATATATATATATATATATATATCTATATATATATATATATAGTATATATATATACTATATATATATATATTTATATTTATATATACTGTAATATATTTTTTTTCTTGTAGGAAACTCATTTTAAACCATTTTTTCAGTTTCCTGTATAATGTCATTACATTATACATTACATTAACCTAGATATTGCGACGCCATTTTTAGTAACCATAAATCTCTCTCTCTCTCTCTCTCTCCTCTCTCTCTCTCTCTCTCTCTCTCTCTCTGTAATATAATGTTTCAAGGTAAAGGATAAATTTTTAAGTCAGTTTGGTAAATGTTTCCTACATTCTGTCACTAGATCAATGGATTTCTCTTCCATTTTCTCTGTTCTCAAGCTCCTGTGCCTTTTCTCCATTAAGAAGCAGGAATACGATGTCCGCAGGTTATCATTTTTTATTCTTCCTTTTCAGTTTCCTGTAAAAGTAGAACATTGTGCCGTCTGTCCGTCAAAACTTTTTTCTGTTCGCCCTCCGATCTTAAAAACTGCTGAGGCTAGAGTTCTGCAAATTTGGTATGTGGATCATCTATCCACCAATCATCAAATATACCAAATTGCAGCCCTCTAGCATCAGTCTTTTTTTATTTTATTTATTGTTAAAGTTTGCCATAATCGTGCTTCTTGCTACGATATAGGCCAGGCCACCACCGTGGTTTAAAGTTTCATGGGCCGCGGTTCATACAGCGTTATACCGAGACCACCGAAAGATTGATCTATTTTCGGTGGCCTTGATTATACGCTCTAGAAGCTGTACAGAAAATTCGATTGCGACAAAGAAACTTCGGCGCGTATTTTTTACTTGTATTTCTTCCATTTGCTTTTAATTTCCATAACAAACTGGGTTTCGTTGGGGCGCGTTCGTTGCTGTGACTGCTTGTCTGTCTCCATGCACGGAAAGTCATAAAAACTCCCATAACAGACTGTGTAGAAATATTTCAATGTCGTTTTTCCATTATTAGAAATATGGTTTTCTTGCACCATAACGCTTGGTTCTTCCTGTTAATAAGTGCTGCGGTGAAATTTACAATTTGGAATGTAGACTGATATGACCAAAATGTTATTAAAACTCAGGTTATTTTCAACGTAATTTTAACGGGTAAAAATGGACAATATTTATTGATGTCGCTGCAATTACAGGGACTGAATTTTCTATAGGGAAATTGATACATAAGGTATTTGTTTGTTTTAATGCCATTAAGTGTACCTCAGCTACAAATGAAATTATATATATATATATATATATTACAGGGAGTATGTGAAATCCAACGAAATCCCATTAGACATATGTGAAGTAACCAATTCGCTTAGGAGCATTTGATCCCAGAGGGCTCATACTAAACACGGTGAAATAGTGATTCATCTACGCTGTTTCGCCGTGTTCGGTACTAGTCCCTTGGGGGTCAAATGTGTTTCGCCGTGTTTAGTACTAGCCCCTGGGATATCAGATACACTTAGGGATATTTGATCCCCCGTGTTTAGTACTATAGTAGATTCACATCAACCGTGCATTTGATGTCTAGGCCAGTCTCTTACGGCGCTCCTGTCCTGATTGGCTATTGATAAGCCAATGACAGGGCTGGAAACTCTCAGTCTCTCGAGAGAGTTCACATAGGCAGGATGTATGTTCCACCTCTCCTGAAAGACGTATCCCTCAGGAGAGGTGGAACATAGATCTTACCTATGTGAACTCTCGAGAGAGACTGAGAGTTTCCAGCCCTGTGATTGGCTTATAAACAGCCAATCAGGAGCGTCGTAAGGGACTGGCTTAGACATCAAATGCACGGTTGATGTGAATCTACTATAGCCCT
>NC_061109.1:44127481-44132481 GCF_015104395.2 Macrobrachium nipponense
CATGCACGGGATGTGTTATATGTTTCTTTGTGCCTTGAAAGACACAAATATACACAGATTATTTTTTTTTTATTGTGTTGGAGAAATTACTTTGAAATGCCGATGATTGTGTTGTATCTGTGTTGTGTGGCAATGGTGTTATGTCATGGTGTTGCATGCTGGAGAAATAGTATGTCATAAGATTCAGCATTACTGTGTATGCTATTTGATTTCACCCTACAAGAGAATTATTGCTTTGGAGAGTTATTATTATTATTATTATTTAAAATTGTTATACTTGAGATGTGTCACGGGAGGTTTGCCTAAGTATAATTATCATTACGGGAGAATTGTTTTACGAGAGATTTGAGTATATTTCAAGGTGAGATTATTCAATAATTATTACAGTATAATTATTCAGGAGGAATTATTACGTTATGGATTAATGGGAGAAGTCTTGTGCGTTAATTTATTGTTCAGTTTTTGTAACTTTGGAGAATATTTCAGTGATTCACGGGGATGAGTTTTGCTGAATCTTGATGAATCTGGGCTGAATCTTGGTGAATTGTGTGGAATTTTGCTGAATTTTGCTGAGTTTTTTGCTGAATTTTGTTGGAGAATGGACAAGCATTAACATTGGTGATAATTTTTGTACTGATTACCTGATGATTTTGATGATAGCAATTTTTTTGGTGATTTTGTGATAATGATATTTCTGATACTGGATTTTTATATACTAATACGTGGGTGTTTTAATGCTGTCAAGGGAGGTGAAATCTTTGTTGATTATGGGAAGAACTAACAACACATTGTTTTAGTTTTTTTTCTTTTTTTTTATGAGTTCAGCAGATAATTGCTTGACATCTAGTGAGTTACGGGAGATAGTTGGTGCCGTTTGATTTTTCTTTCTCCTTTTTTGGAAATTAGCCATCGCTGACACAAGTTTTTTTTACCATGGGTGAATTTGAATTGTTCTCTCCAGTTAGTGTGAATATTGTCTCAGTTCATGACTTAGAGCCATTTAAGAGAACGTGGTTTCGTGTTTTTAGCTATTTGATGCTATAGAGTAATTAGGGAGAGATTTTTCTTGCATGTTTTGAATGCATACGTAATGGCACTACATTTTTTCTCTGGATATTTGTGTTCCAGAAATTGTGAGTTTTCTTGCACAATACATTAGTTGTATTTGTGACAACTTTGTGAGAGATAGGAAACTTGGTTAAGTTTTCTAGTGGCTTATGTCGTAGTGCATATGGGAAGTCTTGGCTTAGACACTGTGAGTTGGGAATTCTGTTTATAAATGATTGTGGCACATTGGTGGTTTTTTCTAGAATTTTCTAGACAGTTTTATATGCCGAGTTTTTGCCCTTTTTTAGCAGTTATGCTAAATGGAGTGAGTTTTTATAGTTTTTTACTATAACATTGAGTTATTCTCTGGAGAATTGGAGTTATAATTGATTATAATTGATTATAATTGAGATATATTATTTTGGGGAGATAATTGGAGGTATATATTATTTTGGAGTTATATTTGAGATATAATATATGGGTGAATATATTTTTGGCCATTTTTGATATTTGCCAATGTGGTATGAGCTATGTTTAGTTTCAATTATTTTGCAGCCATCTTTGTTGCAAAATGGAGACACATATTTGGAGATTATGGGGCAATATTTGTGAGTATGTGAGTTAGATGCCTTGAGTGCACATTTTTTGGAGATATATTATTTGGAGCCTTGTTTTGTTCCACATGGAGTTATTGTGGAAATAGAGGTAAATATTTTGTATTTGCCGAAATAGAGGTGATTATTCTCTATTCCTGGAGTGGTGTTTTTTTTTCTACTGACATGTGGCTTTGGAGAAATAAGAGAATAATATAGGGGGTTGGTTATTAACCAAATGGAGAAATATTCTATAACCGGAGTGGTGTTATTATTGATATGATGTCTCATAATGGAGTTTGGAATTAATCTTGGGCGGGTAACCCTTTTTTTTTGTGGTTTATGGAGTTTTTTGTTTTTTTTTTCGAGACAAGAGAAGATTTCTGAGGTTCTCTTTTTTTTTTTTTTTTTATTTCGTGTCTATTTAGAGAGAAGTGGCATTACTGCATTACGAGTATTTGGAGATGTGTGTGCATTTTTTTATGTTCACAAGTGTGTTATTCTTGAGAAATATATTTGGGAAAAGTCATGTTGAGAGAATAAGGTCTTTCGAGACAAATTTTTGAACACATTAGTCATATCCTGGAGTTAATTCTGTGAAATGTGTCAGTTAGACCTTTTTTTCTTGAGAATCATGAGTTTCCAAACTTATGTGTCTGACTAGACAATTTTTGTGCTGTTGTTTGAGCATGCGTCCGCAGGCGATTTTTCTGCTGACAAGCGATGTGATGAGCCTGTGCTGAGCGTGTTGCTGTTTCTTTTCTTCTGATGGTGACAGATCAGAATTTTTGCAATATCTGGAAATGTGGCTATAGCATTTCACGAAAGCGCATGTATGAGAGTTTGCTTTCTGGCAAATTCCATAACTTTACATGGAGCATTTCTTGGGAAAACGCGGGAGTTATGCATATTATACATGTATTATGTATTTTGTGATTGGGGAAATCTACTTGTGATTATTCCGTTTTTTTTTATTATTTTTCTCCTTTTCCTATGAGAGATATATGATTTGGGGATTGGGCTTAAGTAGCATTTCGTTTTTTGGACGGGAGATTTGATTTTACCGGGAGGTGTAATTTTTTCGAGGGTATGTTTACGAAATGGGAGTTTAACATTAAGTCTCATTGTGATTAATTATTGAGCAGTAAAGGGGTTTTTTGCTGTTTAAAAGTTGGAGGTTTTTACTGATTTTGTGGTTGTTTAAATATTAGCTTGCGAGAATATTTTTGGGTTTGGGTGTTACGTGATTCTTTTCTTTTTTTCTTTCTTTTTTTTTCTTGTGAGCACATTCGAGTTCGAAGTGTGAGTGCAGAATTCCGTGGAGTTGCTGTGATTTCTGAGTTGTGTGTGTGTGCTGATGTGCGAGTTTTGGAGAACTTGATGTTTCTTTTTCTTAGAGAGTTGTGATAATGACTATCATTTTAGTAGTCATATTTAAGGGAGTTAATTGGGAGACGTTCAGTTAGTATTTCTGACCTTTTTGAGATCATTGTTTGATAGAAGTAGTATGTTTGGGTTAATTTTCTTAGATTGACCAGAGACTTGACTGACATACTAACGCCCAAAAGTTCACCGACACCAGCAAGACGTCCACCAGCCGTGAAGAGAGGTTGCTGCCATGTTGCCCATGGTGATTACAAGTATTTCCACGTGGGTGTTCGAGAGAATTCTACAGCGTGTTTTTTGGGGATCTACAAGAAGCCGTGAGAGTCTTCTACGATGAGGGAGGCATTCCGTCTTCCTACGTTGCTACAGCCTGCTATAGCCTGTTGCTGTCTGTTCAGCTACTTGCAGACAAGCGAAGAAGGGATATTCAAGAATCCTAATGCAGAAAATATGGGAGAAAATGCGTTTTGTGTGTTATTGGGAGATAAAGCGTGATAAGACTTTATTTTATAATGCCAGAGACGTGCAGTTTTTCTTATTTTTATTTTAAAGCCGGCCAATGTTTTATATTGTATAAGCAATTCTGCTAGGCGGGAGCTAGCATATAGGTGCGAGGCCGAGCAATCTGTAGACATAGGGTTTTGATTAATTATGTATTGTTCGTGCATTCTCTGTAACCTGTGGAATGTGGAGGACAGTGCAGAGTAACGACCTGAGGGTAGCTGATGAATGAGTTTCTAGGGGATGGCGTGAGATAAAAGTGCTTAGTTCGTCGAGTCAATGTACGACAGTTTATGAACTCTTCCCAAAGTGCCTTTGTGAAACTAGATGCAGCTAGAACCGCTAGGCACTAGCGAACTGTGTGTTCGTATGTGCGTGTGCGCCTCTTTCTGTTAAAGCGTTCATACCCAAACCTATGGGAGGGATTTTTGACAGAGGGCTTCGAGTCATAGGCAAAGATGCCGTGGCATTCGCCGGGGGGAGTTTTTTGACAAAGTGTTTAGTGTCCGGTTGGGAATGGGTAAGTGTTACCTTTACTTTAGCCAAAGGGGTGGCTTGTTTGATATCTTGTAAGATGTTCCATTTTATTAACTTTGTCTTTAAACTTGTGTGTGTACTTACCAGAATGTGTTCTGTATCTTTGGCAGATGGTTCTGGATTTCTGTGGGACAGAGTTCCCAGGGAAAGGTGTGACCTTTTGGGTGACTTGACAATGAGTAGTTTTAAGTTAGTCTGTGAGACTGGATTACTAGTTAACCGACTTAGTTGTTACTGTAAATAAACGTTATGTTTATGATGCAACTCTCTCATTTTCATTACCTGTTAGAATGGATGAGAAAGAGGTAGAGAGAGAGAGAGAGAGAGAGAGAGAGAGAGAGAGCCTGTGTGTATAAAGGAGTTATGGGGTCTGCCTTCCGTTTCGTGTCCACGCTTGCCGTATAAAAACATGGCGGTTTTCCCATGTAATAGTGGGATAATTCCCCCATATTAATATATATATATATATATATATATAATATATATATATATATATATATATATATATATATATATCTAATAAAAGGAGCCCATAAAAACACCAAAATGTAGAGAGAAAAGTACTATATTTCAGAGACTGCTGTCTCTCTCTTCAGGTATATGAATGAGAAAAGTTTACAGAAAAGGTGGATTTATACCAAGAGATTCGTCCACAAGTAAGCCAATTTAGTCACCCCCGCTGATAATCTTGCCTTTAATCTTCTTAAGCGTTGGTTGAATGAACACTGCGTCGACGATGTCTGATGTCCAATTCCCTTTTGAGATGTTCATTACCTGCTTCTCTTTTATTAGGCCCGATTCCATCATTTGACTCTTGTACCGGCAGTTGCTGCTATAAATTACACGTGACATATTCCAGTTTATTCTATGGTTATGTTCATTTATATGGTTGAAAATAGCTGAGTTCTGTTGTCCATACCTAACTGACCGTTTGTG
>NC_061109.1:44137481-44139981 GCF_015104395.2 Macrobrachium nipponense
CAGGATTTACTTTTCATTTACAGTGTCCCAGTGATTTTGTCTACCTTTCTTTTAAACTCTTTCCCCCCCCCCCCCCCCCACCACTGTTGCTGTTTACAACTTCTGGTGGCAGTTTATTGCACGTGTCACAATTCTTGTATGCAAAGAAATTCCCACAATAGGATGTATTGTATTTCCTCAGCTCTAGTTTCCCTCCTTATTTCTTGTATGGTTTTCGTTTAACGTAACTAGGTTACTGTCTACTTTTGTTATGCCTTTCAGTATTTTGAATGTTTCTATTAGTTGTCCTCGCAAGAAATTCTCTGCTGGAGTGTTCCACTCCAATACATCTCTGCAAAAAAAATGAGCTGTAAATCTCTCAAGTTGACACGGAGTGTGAGACTTCGAAAAAGTCAATCAAAGGTGTACATAAAAGCTTAGACTTCAGGATAAAATTGTTAAAAAATTATAAAGTAAAAATGAAAGGATTTACAGACGTTATAGTGTAGGGCCAAATTTGTAAATTAAAGGATTTACAGACGTTATAGTGTAGGGCCAAGTTTGTAAATTAAAAGATTTACAGACTTTATAGTGCAGGACCAAATTTGTGAATTAAAGGATTAACAGACTTTATAGTGCAGGACCAAATTTGTGAATTAAAGGATTTACAGACTTTATAGTGCAGGACCAAATTTGTAAATTAAAGGATTTACAGACGTTATAGTGCAGGACCGAATTTGTAAATTAAAGGATTTACAGACGTTATAGTGTAGGGCCAAATTTGTAAATTAAAGGATTTACAGACGTTATAGTGTAGGGCCAAATTTGTAAATTAAAGGATTTACAGACGTTATAGTGCAGGACCAAATTTGTAAATTAAAGGATTTGCAGACGTTATTGTGTAGGGCTAAATTTGTAAATTAAAGGATTTACAGACGTTATAGTGTAGGGCCAAATTTGTAAATTAAAGGATTTACAGACGTTATAGTGTAGGACCAAATTTGTAAATTAAAGGATTTGCAGACGTTATAGTGTAGGGCTAAATTTGTAAATTAAAGGATTTACAGACGTTATAGTGTAGGGCTAAATTTGTAAATTAAAGGATTTACAGACGTTATAGTGTAGGGCCAAATTTGTAAATTAAAGGATTTCCAGACGTTATAGTGTAGGGCTAAATTTGTAAATTAAAGGATTTACAGACGTTATAGTGTAGGGCTAAATTTGTAAATTAAAGGATTTACAGACGTAATATCCTTTGCGAAATTCGCTAAATTGGCATCTGTGGTCGGAGTTCGCGTAAACAAGCGTATAGAAGGAATGCATGTTACATATAGAAACTGAAATCCTCTTAAAGCTGTCTAGACAGTCTTTAAGAAAACTCTAAGAATTAAAATCTTTGAAAGCCGAACCGTGTATCCAATTCCCGTTGTGTATATACGCAGATAAAAGAATAACAATGGAGAAACGGTGTCAAAAGTTGTTTCTCTTCATTTTCCAAAAGCACTGCCGCCGTATTGATTTCCTTCGAGCGTACCCTCGCAAAGGTCAGTCGAGAAAGCCGAATCGAATCACGCCACGTTCTTCGGATGTATCACTGATTTAACCTTTACTCACGAATGTATGCACGAACATACATCTCTTTCGGGGTTCGTGAGACATTTATGGATCTTCGGTGGCGTGAATGAGTCCTGGTCGAACTTTTGATGCAACTGAAGGAAGGAAACTCCCTGTAGGTAGGGGTTTAGTGTCATCAGTGCTCCTCACGCGGTGCACTGTAGGCATTACTGAGGTTCCTTTGATCAATCTTTTGATGCAACTGAAGGAAACTACCTGTAGGTAGGGTGTCATCAGTGCACCTCATGCGGTGCACTGTAGGCATTACTTGATGCTTTTTGCTCAGCGTCCCTTATGCCCCTAGTTGAAACCCCCTTTCATTCTTCTTATCGTACCTCCGTTCATATTCTCTTTTTTTCATGTAACTTTCCATCCTCTCCTGACAGTTGCTTCATGTTGCAGCTGCGAGGTTTTCCTCCTGTTACACCTTTAAACTTCCTTTACTAGCAATTTCCGTTTCAGCACTGAACGACCTCATAGGTCTCAGCAATTGGCCTTTGTCCTGAATTCTATATTCTAATTGAAGAAAGCTCTGTAAACTTTCAAGTTCTTGCATTGCTTAAAAAAAATCTTGCGCTAGATATTTCTTGCAATCGTTATTAAATGTTCAGTCGTGCAATGTCAAATGCTGAACTATCCATTACACTTCAATAAAATCTGCACATCTAAATTAAACATGAAATGGCAACCAGAAAATCGGTTGTACCTAGATGAATATTGTTCTTACCGTGTTGGGAGTATTAATGTTCATTCTGATTAATTTAAAGGAAACTTTAAATTTTACAGCATTATTGAAGCTTTATGAACTAAAAATTTTACAGCATTATTAAAGCTTTATAAACTAAATACATTGTGCTATTTTAGATTTTTTTAAATAAATTCAAATACGAAGTTGCATATGTTGTCA
>NC_061109.1:44144981-44149981 GCF_015104395.2 Macrobrachium nipponense
TGACAGAGCAATTCTGAGGGGTTCATGACTGCCACGTATTTCCTTCTTCTTAATGTGAGTATCTTTTGCAGAGATATTTCTTCTGTTATTATTTGGGTCAATAGGTTTTGCGTAGGATCCTATGAAAGATAGTTATGTTCTTTCTAAGTGAATTACGCTAAGTATTTTATTTTTATTCAGATAGATGCACTTGCAGTTGTAGACGGTTTGCACTCTCCTCCGCACGAACGAACTTGTGTACCGATGTGCTTTACATTTAAACACGATATTATATATATATATATATATATATATATATATATATATATATATATATGTGTGTGTGTGTGTGCACGTTAGTTTGTATTTACATGTATTTATGTATGTATGTATGTATATATATATATATATTATATATATATATATATATATATATATATATATATATATATAATGAATCTGACTTTCTGATTAGGTTGCTTTGTCTAAAAAGTTGATTAACGTGGGTGAATGCTATAATAAAAGAGAGAAAAAATGCGATTAAAAGATGCGGGTTGCAGATTATGGCTGATATTTTGATAGCTGCACTGGAATGGAAAATAATATACCTCGGAAATGCTTACAGAATCAAAATGATTTTTACGGGTTTTGGCAAAAGAAGGGAAGATAGGACCCGTTTGGAAGCTAGTAACTTCTGAAGAGTTAGACGAACCAGCTATCCTTAATAGAAATGAAATGCACTTCTTAAAATATATCACTAAGCGATAGAAACATCAATTTATTGCGATGTTAGTTTTGAGTGGTTGTCGTACGATTTTTCTGAGGCAAAGGATTATATTCGAGTGGTTCGTATAAATGCGTAATCCAGCGATAAAGCAGAATTGGTTTTTATATGGAATCAAAGCAGGATAAATGAACAGAATACTAAATGAACGCAATAAACTTCTCGTCAAAAACACTACTAAAACAGAGCATTTTCATTCGGGGGAACACATCCTGTGATGTGAGGACTCACAAAAAGTGGAAATAACCTCCATCCATTTCGCCTGGTGTTCGAAAGGTAACCATCCCGTGGTTCCTAAATCAAATGAATGTCAGTGACTCTTATTTAGGTCACTGTCATTCATCCTATTCCTTTCAGTCCTCAACGGGCAGTGTCAATGGGCGCAATACTTTTCCCCCTATGTGCCATTATGCCCCCGGGCAATTCGCCCCGGCCACTAAAATAAATATGAGTGATTCGTATAATCTCCATTCAAATATTTCTTATTCTTCAACGAATGAAATGAATATTTCATGGGATTTGGGGGAATAAAGTGATATGAAGAACTGCAGTCATTTCCGAATAAAATATTATCGAACTGTATTTTTGAAAAAATGCCCTGAGGCTTTCCAAAAGCATGTGGTATTAGAATTGGGGAGAGAAATAAAATGAAATGGAGCTGCCCCCACTAACAAAGGTTACGTATTATTTACTTAGAAAAGATAAGGGGGAAAAACAGATGTATATATATATATTATATATATATATATATATATATATATATATATATATATATATAGCTTGATGATAAATAACAGTGCCAAGACCAGGAAGAACATTCTTTATTAAACGAGCTTTCGAGATTTAAAACCTCATCTTCAGGCTGAAAAAATGACAAGGATGAGAAATCACTAAAAAATTACATTAAAATGAATTGTCTTATTTAAAAGCTTCAGTAAGAATATAAAATAAAACGAACATCACATACAAGCTTAAAATTAAAAATTACGAAAAAAAGTAAAACAAAACGCAAAACATACAAAAACAGAAATAAAGATAAAAATAATATGAAAGGTAAACAAACTACACTCAAAAATAAAATGGCTAACGACTCACTTTGTGTACCTAGATTTTAGAGTACTGTCTTTTTGCTCAAATAGACTGGACCTTTTAATTTCAGAGTCGCTGTTTATTAAGAAAATGAAACCGGAATTGAACAACAACTCGTCCGGTATTCAACTAGCTATCATATAGTTTCATAGTAGGTACACAAAGTGGGTCGTTAGCCATTTTATTTTTGAGTGTAGTTTGTTTACCTTTCATATTATTTTTATTTTTATTTCAGTTTTTGTATGTTTTGCGTTTTGTTTTAGTTTTTTCGTAATTTTTAATTTTTAGTTTGTATGTGATGTTCGTTTTATTTTATATTCTTACTGAAGCTTTTAATAAGACAATTCATTTTAATGTAATTTTTTAGTGATTTCTCATCCTTGTCATTTTTTCAACCTGAAGATGAGGTTTTAAACCTCGAAAGCTCGTTTAATAAAGAATGTTCTTCCTGGTCTTGGCACTGTTATTTATCATCAAGCTAAGATATCCAAGTAGCCGCCAATTACTGAGACTATATATATATATATATATATATATATATATATATATATATATTATATCTATATGTGTGTGTGTGTGTGTGTGCGTGTATATGTATAAATCTATTATATTAATATATATATATAATATATATATATAGATATATATATAGATATATATATATATATATATATATATATATATATATATATATATATATAGGATTCTTTCATATTCTTGATTTGTATTTAGTTTTTTAATTATAACTTGAGGAAAGACACAGGTATATCTTTAGTGGGTTGGTGACGACTCGCCGCCGACAATTAGCCACCGCCAGTTCGCCACCAGCTTTTGGCCACTTGGGTCATTTCGCCACCGGAGACTACAATTCACCACCAGAGACTATTCGCCACCAGAAATATAAATACAGTGTGAATTGATTTTTTCCTTCTTCAAGTTTCCATTTTTTTTAGTTAATTTTATCAAGGAGCAAATTAACAAACAAACAAAAAAAGTAAAAAATACAAACAAACATTTTATTGGCTTATGAAAAAGTTTTAAAAATGCCTCAAGATATTCCAACATTGTAAAAAATGTTATTGGTTTACACTAAAAAATCATAACAAAAATATAAAAGATAAAAAAAATAAAAAAAATATAGAAACTTTAGTTCATTTTATAGGTATGGGCTATTCCTCTGAGATATTCCAAAGCGTCTCTTTCACCTTTGTATTCGAGAACAATTTTTTTTTATTCTTCGTCCGCGTTTCGATATTTTCGTCGAATTATGTTCTTCATTCTGCTTGGACTGACGAAAACACATCAGCTATACATTTATTTATAAGAACACAAGGTACTTCCTGTGATTCTTCTGCATGGCGTTTTAAATTTGCTTTCACTTTCGCCCCCTTTGTTCGCAGCACCAAAATTTGATGCTTGAATCACTCTTAGATGATTTTTCAAAAACGTATATAAAGCCATCGTGTTGAAACTTCTCTTTTCCACGTCTGCTAAGAATGTCTGTTTCCTTTTGAAGACTTGAGGGAGACTGGAAAAAATTTATTAGGAAAAGAAATAATTTGGATTTCTTTGTTTTTAAACACTATACAAAAACGACATTTCCTGAAAAAAGTGTATTCATTACATTTAACAACCAAACAACATAACTCAAAACAATGAAAACAAACGTCCTATTTGCGGCGGCGAATAGTCCTCCGTGACGAAAAGGCGGCGGCAAAACGTCCTCGGAGGCGAACTGGCGGTGGCTAATGGTCGGCGGCGAATCGGCCGCGTCAAATGGTCCCATCCCCTTCTTTTGTAGTACCTGCGTAAAATCTTGGATTTTATTTTAGGTGTGGTGCCTGTTACATAATATATAAGTATATGATAGTTTGTCAATCATTTTCATTTTACACACTAAATTCTTATTTTAGATATAAAACTGCGAAATTAATATAAAGTTCGTTTTACCGTGAGAATAAAGTAGTACACTCAAAGGGAATTGTATATATATCTGGGTTTCCCCTGATCAAGATTCAAGTCTGTGTCAATTCGGGTTCATACATGGATTGCAGTGCCTTTATCCACAGAGCAGATAAATGCTTTCGGGTTCATACATGGACTGAAGTGCCTTTATCCACAGAGCAGATAAATGCTTTCGGGTTCATACATGGACTGAAGTGCCTTTATCCACAGAGCAGATAAATGCTTTCGGGTTCATACATGGATTACAGTGCCTTTATCGACAGAGCAGATAAATGCTTCCGGGTTCATACATGGATTACAGTGCCTTTATCGACAGAGCAGATAAATGCTTTCGGGTTCATACATGGATTACAGTGCCTTTATCCACAGAGCAGATAAATGCTTTCGGGTTCATACGTGGATTGCAGGGCCTTTAGAATGCCAGCTGCTATGTGCCGTCGGCTGCTATGTACCGGCTCCTACGTACCACTTGTTTGGTTTATATGTACCATTGTTGGGCTGCTATGTACTGGCTCTTATGTACCACTACTTTGGCTTGTATGCACCAAACAAGGCTGCTATGTACCAGATACCAAGTAAGGAAATAAGAACACACAAGGAGATAAAACACAAAACCATAAACATATTGAAATTGTATACATTTATTAAAAGTTGTGAAGCGATAAAATTCAGCAAGCTGCACATTGTTAATACAATGTTTGTTGTCATATTTCATCCAAACAACACAACCATAAGAACAAAGCCTTACAATAAAATAATAAACATATTAAAATTGCATACAATAATTAAAAGTTGTCAAGCAATAGAATTCAGCATGCTACATTGTTGATACAATCTTATTCATCTACATGATCCATCAGTTCGGCACAGTGGTTTAGAAAGTCTGATGTTGATATGAATTTGTTCTCATATTTCATCCAGAGGTCATCAAGGGCAATTTGCTTTTTGACAGCATGCTTCCTTTGGTATCTGTGCATTTTCTTTTGTTTAACTACTGGCTTCATCATGGAGAATACTAATTAAGAAGTACATGTTAATTGAATTGGTTTTTGCTACTCTGTTAATCGCATGGTGCCACCCTTTTACATCGTTGTTAGCCCGAACAGGGCGTTTGTAACAGCTCCAAGAATGTGGAGGATGCATCTCATTCCTGATCCATATTTTGTTATAGTAAGTAATGAGA
>NC_061109.1:44154981-44164981 GCF_015104395.2 Macrobrachium nipponense
TATTTTTGTACATTTGCATTCTAATAAATAAATCATAAACATCCTATCCTTAAATTCCTGTATTTTTAACTCGAGAATCACTTTTTTCATTCCTTCTTATGCGTTTCATATGGCTTTCCTACCACCCCTCCCCCCAACAACAACAACAACAACACGGCAAGAACAACAATAACAATAAAGTAGAGTATAGGATTACTCGCCGAGTAAGCGAAAACCGGAATATTAGAAAACCTGAAAATACAGGACCACGAGAAAGAGAGAAGAGGGCGTTTGAAGTCACTGTCGGGGAGGAGGTTCAATAAACAACACCTCTGCGGTTGGATAAAGAAGCGATTTGGAAGAGAAATTTGCGGCGTGTGAGCAATGGAACGGAGATTTCGGAGGAGTGGCAGGAAAAGAAGTGGGAGGAGGAAGGGAAACTTCGCTGACGACTAATATCGCGAATGCAGATGAGTAAAATACTATAAAGCCAATGTTGAATGGAAAAAAAAGGGGCGTGGCCTTCAGTACGTAAAAAAAGTAGGAAAAAAGCCCCTCTTGCCCCTCTGATTTCCGGAAAGCAGGTCTCTTGGGATGATGGATGTGGGGGTCGTTTCTTTGCCCTTTCACCCCCTCATCCCCCCACCCCCCCTGGTCACCTACATAACTACTCTGAGTACCCAGTTCATGGCTTAGGTCAGCAGAATTATTAAGGGAATTTATGGGACGTTTCTAAGTGTTCTCCCTTGCTCGAGATTCGAACCTGGGCCTTCTCTGTGGTGAAATGAGTGGCCTAACCATTGAACTGTATTGTTTCCACACACACATACACACACATATATACATATATATTATATAAGATAATCAATATATATATATATATATATATATATATATATATTTATATCATATATATGATATATAGATCTATATATATATATATATATATATATATATATATATGTGTGTGTGTGTGTGTGTGTGTGTGTGTGTGTGTGTGTGTGTGTATTATATGTATATGTATATGTATTGTGACGAAGTGCCAAGTATCTGGTTACTACACTTATCATTCATTAATTGATACCTCACAAAAGCCAGACACCTGAACCCTCATCACAGGTACTAAACGACTGAATACTCTAAAGGCAACAGTGATCCCTTAACAACTTACTAGTATTGCAGAAAACCAGAATAAGTTCATCAAAACAGGTGTGAGGTAATCTTGTAAGTAATTAAATTAATCAAAGGGCATTACTCCATCGACAACTTTAAAAGTCTAAGTACTTCCCTGGTTCTAAGTCACTTCAAGTTAATTGAAGGAAAACAGATCAATTACCACTCTATGTTTCTACCTAACATCAATATAATCAAATGCAAATATACTGGTTAGAAATGAAAACACTTATAAAAATTTTAAATACAAAAATTTATTATTAAACTCAAAATTTATTAGTGAAATTCACAATATCAGGGAAAATTACTGTAACTTGAAAACAAAGTAAAGTTTAATTAATTCTTGAATCAAATTAAGTAAAATTAAATCAAAATTAATTTATCACAAAATTCAAGAAAATGAATTCAATCAAAATTCAAGTGTTAGGCAATAATTGAAATTTTGGAAATTAATTCACAAGTCCTAAACAACAATAAAACTTGAAAAGAATTCTAAGTAAATGCAAATTAATTCACAAGTGTTAAATTTAATTAAATGTGCAATGATTAAGCAATGAAAATAACTAAGTTGATTAAATTGTGAATGCAAATGAAAACACGGACATATGGGGAAAATACCAAATTTCAAAAAGTACCAATCACACAGAATATAAAATAAAAAGACACACTTCAATAAGAAAATGGATAAACACTTCAAATGGAACAAACACAAAACACAAAAATTTGCAATGTGTAAAAATGTAAATAGTTTCACTCAAACCATTGTAACTATTAGTCATCAGATTTTACCAAATCTTTGTAACCATCAGTTATTAGTTTTTACCTAACCACTGTTCATATTAGTTATTAGATGCAACTAATGAAAATATAACACACTTTACCTTTTTGGTATACCAATTTCTTTCTTTCTTTTGCTGCAGCTTGTTTCACACTTTCACAAAACCAGGCGCCGTTACACAACAATGTTTGTTCAGATTCCACAAAAAACACTAAATAACACTAAATAAACTCTTAAGAAATATCAAATCTGAAATTTACAAGTTACGACTGACCATACAATAAGTACAAAATCGTTTCATTACTTTAAAATCAAAAGTGCTATGCGATGGAGAGAGAGGGAGAGAGATAGAGAGAGATCTGAATGCCTCGAGTATCTAAGATGTAATGAATTCTCTTCCTTTCAGAAGCTGAACAGTGGAGCGAAACAAAACGTTTTGGGCAACAATTCTTTCTAGAAGCTTCGAAATCTTACGCAACTTTACAAAGAAATGTGAAATGTGCACATGGCACTCGGCAAAGACATATGCGTACGAGACCAGTCTGTTAAAAAAAGACACATACTCGACTCGATCTATCGAAGCAGAAGTCCCTTATCATACGTGATGACAGAATCCCAAAACTCAACGAAGACTCGAGCTCTCTTATCAAACGTGTTGACAGATTTTGATAAACAACTCTAGCTTTGAACGGACAAAGATATTCTTTCTCTTTCTACATTCTATGTTATATATTCTTTTTAAAATATGTTATGCGAAATCTGAACACACATTTAAAACATCCTATCTCTAAGCTATCTAGGAATCTGAAAAAATGTTGCCAAAATCTTATACACAATATTTTATACAGTCAAAGAGGGGATATATGCATTTTGAAAGTAGCAATATATAATATACCTCCCCCAGAAGATTTTTCATCACGGTGTTGAATTCAACGATTGGCAACAAGATAGATAAACAGGAACTACATTGTTTTTGCCACTAATGTGCTGCACTCTTAAGTTATACTGTTGCAAGCACAAAGACCACCTGGTCAATCTTTGATTATGGTTTTTCATTCTCTGAATAAATGATAGTGGATTGTGATCAGACAACACTAAAATTTCTTCATTCCTAGTCCATTCACATACACTTCAAATTTTTTCAATGTGGTGGTTAAGGCTAAAGTTTCCTTCTCAATTGTCAAGTATACTTTCTGATGTTTTTTCAATCTTGAAGACAGGAAGCACACAGGATGGTAGCTATTATCTTCATCTTCTCGAAATAGAACAGCTCCAATGCCACAGTCCGATTTATCAACTTGTATCACAAATTTCTTGTCGAAGTCTGGAGCTTGAAGTACTGGTCTTGAAGTTAAAATGGCTTTTATCCTCTCAAAGGATTCTTGACACTCTGGAGTCCAAACAAACTTAGCTTTGGGACTAGTTAAGTCTGTCAAAGGAGCTACTACAGCTGAGAAATTTGGGCAGAAACAACGATAGAATCCAGCCATGCCTAAAAATCTCTGTAGCTGTTTCCTGGTAGTAGGTGGGGTAGCCTTACAGATACCTTCTACATTACCATTTACTGGAGCAAGAAGGCCTTTCCCAACTTAAAACCCAAGATACTGCACAGTTGCCTTTCCAAACTCACTCTTTCCTAGGTTGACTGTTAATCCTGCTTCTTGTAGTTTCTTGAAAACTTTCCTCAGAATCTTCAAATGTTCTTCCCACGTTGTAGAGTAAATCATGATGTCATCCAGGTATACACCTACTCCTTCTATCGATCCTAGCAGTTGATCCATCACTCGTTGAAATGTTGCAGGTGCATTCATCAGACCATACGGCAGAACAGTATACTGATACAGTCCAAATGGAGTAATAAAAGCTGACAGCAACTTGGCATTCTCATCTAAGGGAATTTGATAATATCCTTTCAACAAGTCTATCTTGGAAACAAACTTGGCTTGCCCAATATTGTCAAGTAACTGATCTATAAGAGGCAAAGGATAATTGTCAGCCACACTGATAGAATTCAGTTTCCTATAATCAGTACACATTCTAAAAGAACCATCTGGTTTCTTCACTAACACACATGGGGAACTGAAGTGACTTGAACTGGGTTCTGCTAATCCATGTTGCATCAAATACTCAACTTCCTTCTTCAAAACATCTCGATGATAAGGTGATAAGCGATAGGCTCTTTGGTTGAAAGGTTTTCCATCTTCTTGAATCTTGATCTCATGCTTGGTCAGATCAGTACGCCTAGGTACATCTGTAAAAATTTCTGGAAAACTTCTTATTACTTCACTTAAGTCTTCACCTTGTTCAACACTCAGATGTTTCAGTTTATCCTCCAAATTTTCCAAAATTGAAGAATTATTCATCTTGCTTGCAGCTCCCAATTCGTAGCCATCATCATCTTCTGTAGATAAAGTATTTTGGGTTACTGGCACAGTTTCAGTTTTAGTTTCTGAGAAATAAGGTTTCAAGAGGTTCACATGTATCTTCCTTTGTCTTCTTCTTCTTTCTGGTGATTCAGTCACATAAGTTCTGTCACTTAACTTCTGAATTATCTTGTAAGGACCTTGAAATTTATTAGTGAGGGGAAATCTCTTGACAGGTAAGAACACTAACACTTGTTGACCAACATTAAAACTTCTTACTTGGCTTTTCCTCTTGATTTTCTTCCCAATTTTCTGCAAGAATCTTCAATGGTCCTCTAACTTCTCTTCCAAAAATCACTTCATTAGGTGAACATCCCATACTTTCTTGATAAGCACTCCTCACTTCAAACAACATTAATGGTAAACCAACATCCCATTCTCTTCCTGACTCAGAACAATACTTTGTCAGCATACTTTTCAATGTCTGGTGGAACCTTTCCAAGGCACCTTGAGTTTCTGGATGATAGTCAGTAGATAACTGTTGTTTCACTCCTAACAAATTCATCACATCCTGGAATAACTTTGAAGTAAAGTTTGTTCCTCTGTCACTTTGTACTATTTCTGGTATACCAAACGTTGAGAAAAACTCCACAAGTTTTTCAGCAACTATCTTGGCTGATATGTTTCTAACAGGGATCGCCTCTGGATATCTTGTCACAGGACACATTAATGTTAACAAATACTCATTTCGTTTCTTTGTCTTCGGCAGCGGTCCAACCATATCTATAATCACTTTGCTAAAGGGTTCTCCTCTAATTTCTGTAGGTTGTAGGGGTGCTTTCTTGATGGTTTCATTCGGTTTTCCAGCTATCTGACAGGTATGACACTCACAACAGAACCTGCTAACATCTTTGTGAAGTCCAGGCCAGAAAAAATATTTCATGATCTTCTCCACAGTCTTCCTGATTCCCATGTGTCCAGACTCATGAGCTACTGCAACCACTTGCTTCCTCAATGGATATAGAATCAAAATTTGATGATATTCGCACCATACAGCATCTCCTGGTATATCTGTAGGTCTATACATCCTCATCAGCAAACCTTCCTTCAGATAATAACAGGTAGGAGTTTGTTGCATCCCTTCTCGATCAACAACTCTGAAGAACAAATCAGTTAACAATGCATCCTTCTTCTGCAAGTCCATTAGCTTCCCTCTTGTCACTTGACCAACTTCTAGGGTTGAATTCTCAATATCTGCTAACTCAGCTACTGTAGTTTCACCACTGTCTTCAGTAACACTTTGACTACTCGGAGTCTCTTCAGGAACATCAGGTTCTTCTTCTTCATTGTCGCCGTCTTCTTCATCTTCTTGGGAAATCTCTTCTTGGTCAGCACTATGGGAAACTTCACTTCCCTGAAACAATTCTTCTAAGCACAAAGATCCTTCACTTGATCCTTCTTGGGTGTGTAAATCCTCAGTTTCTTCACTTGCAATCGTAGTCCTCTTCATACTTCTGGTAGTTACACAACTAGGAAGCAGGTGGAGGTTATTCTTCTCCAACTCTACTGTAGGACTAATCCTCAATGGTTTGTCTGTCACTACAGGACAAGGAATAAATGGCACACCACCAACTTCATTCCCCAACAGAACATGTACACCTTCCACAGCCAGTGAGTCCTTTACAGCAAAATCAACATTCCCCGTCACCAATTCACATGACAGGTGTAAGCGGCATATAGGAGTTTTTTCCTGTCCTCCTATACCATTCAAAATAACTGAATCTCTTGTGAGACTCTTCTCCAACTGAGGGTGAGAACCACGTACTACCACACTATGGTTACTCCCTGTATCACGTAATATCTTGACTGGTACCTGCACACCTCCTTCGTGAGTTGACAGCATACCCTCATAGATATATGGCTTAAAAGCCTCCACACTGCTGAGCCACTCGCTGCTTGAGGTAACATTTCCACTGGTTGCTAAACATTCAGCTTGTTTAGTTTCATTCTTGTCTGGAGTCTGATTCTTTCCCACACTGCTCTTCGTAGTTTGTTTCACCTGGTCACCTTTCACAACTTGACCAACTGGCTTTGTCTGTTGTTGATTCCGGTAACACTCTTGACTGTAGTGTCCTACTCTTCCACACTTGAAACAGACAACATTAGGTTTCTGCAACTGTCTTGAAAAACTGGGTGAGGATTTCACATTAGCTTGCTGATTTGTATTACCTTGTGTACTCTTGGTAGTATCACTTGTAGGTTTCCCACTAAATTTGTTCCTGTTATTTGGATAAGACTTAAAACCTGGGCATTGTTGACTCTGGTACTTGACATTGTAATTAAGTTTACTACTGATTATATTGTAATCTTCACTCAGTATAGCAGCTTTGTCAACTTTCTTCACCTCTCTCTCTCTCTCTCAAATAGGCTCTTATATGTTCAGGAATTCCTTAAGATACTGTTCAAGAACAAGTAACTCTTCTAACTCATCAAAAGCTTCTCACCAACGTTTGAAGCACCTTCTCACTTTGTACGCATAATCTAAGAATGTTCCCCTCTCATCTTTTCTTGAATTTCTGAATCTTTTATTGTAGTACTCTGGGGTCATCTGGTAAACTTGTAGCACGCTATGTTCAAGTAACTTGTAGTCTTTACACTGATCAGCTGTTAAGGCTAGATAAGCACTTCTCCCTTTACCAATTAAGACACTTTGTAGCAAAACTGACCATTTATCTTCTGGCCATCCCATACCTGAAGCCACTTTCTCAAAGTGATCAAAAAACTCATCTGGGGCTTCTTCAGTAAACTTAGGGATTAACTTCTGTACTCTCACTACATCAAATAGAGGGTCTTGATTACCTTGGTTAGGGTTAGACAGTGTTACAGGTAATGTGGATCTAGCTCTTATCAATTCCATTTCCCTTTCATGTCTTGCAATTTCTCTTTCCTCTTCTGCTGCTTTTTCTTCTTCTCTTTCTCCTCTTTCTTGTTTTTCCCTGTCTATTCTTTCTTTTTCAGCTTGTATTCTCTCAGCAAGCATTTTTAGCTTAATCAAATTCTCTTCTGCTTCAATGCATCTAAGCTCTAACTCTGCATCACTTTTCTCTTTCTTTTCTGCTTGCTTATTTATGAGATCAGCACGTGCTACATTCAACAACTCTTGAGCCAATTCTAACTCATCTTCATCAGTTATTCTACCAGAGTTTATCAATGATTCCATAGCAATACATCTTATTTGTGCCTTTACCATACTAGTAGACACATAACCACCACATGCCACTGCTAAAGCGCTCTGCTGTGCCTTAGTCAGAGTGGTTTCAGATAAAACTTGGATGGAAGGGGCTGCTGAAAATTCATGAACTTTGAACTGAGCCATTTTCCTCTAAGTTATCAACTTACAATTCAATACAATAAATGCAAAACAAAAACTATATGGTCACTCTCCTAACAAAATATATCCCTAACACCACCTGTATATACTAGAGTGATAATGAAATCTGTTTTCCCGAGTCTCTGGGGGGAAAGTGGCCAAAGATCTGGTTAATACACTTACCATTCATTCATTAATACCTCACAAAGTACTAAACGACTGAATTCTCTAAAGGCAGCAGTGATCCCTTAACAACTTACCAGTATTGCAGAAAATCAGACTAAGTTCATCAAAACAGGTGTGAGGTAATCTTGTAAGTAATTAAATTAATCAAAGGGCATCACTCCATCGATAACTTTAAAAGTCTAAGTATTTCCTTGATTTCAGAAGTCTAAGTACTTCCCTGGTTCTAAGTCACTTCAAGTTAATTGAAGGAAAACAGATCAATTACCACTCTATGTTTCTACCTAACATCAATATAATCAAATGCAAATATACTGGTTAGAAATAAAAACACTTATGAAAATTTTAAATACAAAAATTTATTATTAAACTCAAATTTATAAGTGAAATTCACAATATCAGGGAAAATTACTGTAACTTGAAAACAAAGTAAAGTTTAATTAATTCTTGAATCAAATTAAGTAAAATTAAATCAAAATTAATTTATCACAAAATTCAAGAAAATGAATTCAATCAAAATTCAAAAGTGTTAGGCAATAATTGAAATTTGGAAATTAATTCACAAGTGCTAAACAACAACAAAACTTGAAAAGAATTCTAAGTAAATGCAAATTAATTCACAAGTGTTAAATTTAATTAAAGGTGCAATGATTAAGCAATGAAAATAACTAAGTTAATTAAATTGTGAATGCAAATGAAAACAGACAAATGCGGAAAATACCAAAATTTCAAAAAGTACCAATCACACAGAATATAAAATAAAAAGACAAACTTCAATAAGAAAATGGATAAATGCACAAAACATAAACACTTCAAATGGAACAAACACAAAACACAAAAATTTGCAATGTGTAAAAATGTAAATAGTTTCACTCAAACCATTGTAACTATTAGTCATCAGTTTTTACCAAACCTTTGTAACCATCAGTTATTAGTTTTTACCTAACCACTGTTCCTATTAGTTATTAGATGCAACTAATAAAAATATAACACACTTTACCTTTTTGGTATACCAATTTCTTTCTTTCTTTTGCTGCAGCTTGTTTCACACTTTCACAAAACCAGGCGCCGTTACACAACAATGTTTGTTCAGATTCCACAAAAAACACTAAATAACACTAAATAAACTCTTAAGAAATATCAAATCTGAAATTTACAAGTTACGACTGACCATTCAATAAGTACGAAATCGTTACGTTACTTTAAAATCAAAAGTGCTATGCGATGGAGAGAGAGGGAGAGAGAGAGAGAGAGGGAGAGATCTGAATGCCTCGAGTATCTAAGATGTAATGAATTCTCTTCCTTTCGGAAGCTGAACTGTGGAGACGACACAAAACATTTTGGGCAACAATTCTTTCTAGAAGCTTCGAAATCTTACACAACTTTGCAAAGAAATGTGAAATGTGCACGTGGCACTCGGCAAAGACATGTGCGTACGAGACCAGTCTGTTCAAGAAAGATGTACTCGACTCGATCGATCGAAGCAGAAGTCCCTTATCATACTTGATGACAGAATCCCAAAACACAACGAAGACTCGAGCTCTCTTATCAAACGTGTTGACAGATTTTGAAAAACAACTCTAGCTTTGAACGGACAAAGATATTCTTTCTCTTTCTACATTCTACGTTATATATTCTTTTTAAAATATGTTATGCGAAATCTGAACACACATTTAAAATATCCTATCTCTAAGCTATCTAGGAACCTGAAAAAATGTTGCCAAAATCTTATACACAATATTTTATACAGTCAAAGAGGGGATATATGCATTTTGAAAGTAGCAATATATAATATATATATACATATATATATATATATATATATATATATATATAATATATATATATATATATATATATATGCAGATAATAAGGATTGTTGATACAACGTGACTTAGACATTTATCCCTATGGCTTAAAAAGCAAGGTAGTTAATATTGAGAATACAAGACCCAAAGCAAATCTTGCCTCTAGAACTAGAGAAGTGCAAGACCAGCTTTTCATCCTTGTATATAATTTATATATATATATATATATATATATATATATATATATATATATATATATATGGAGATACAATCCCCAATGAAGTAAAATCCATTCTGTAGTTTAAAATATATATTTCTTGTACAGGATTAAAGCTTTCGACCATCA
>NC_061109.1:44172481-44262481 GCF_015104395.2 Macrobrachium nipponense
ATTTTATTTTTCATTTTTGTTTCACTTTCTGTAACATTATTTTTCATTTTTATCTCACGTTCTTTAACCTTACTGCAGTTCATTTTATTTTTCATTTTTGTTTCACTTTCTATAACATTACTGCAGGTAACATTATTTTTCATTTTTATCTGACGTTCTTTAACCTTCCTATAGTTTCCCCATTTTATTTCATGTTTTTATCTCACGTCCTTTAACATCACCGTAATTCCCCCTTATTTTATTTTCGTTTTTCATCTCGCGTTCTTTAACATCGTCATTTTCCTAATAGTATTTTTCGTTTCTACCTCACGTTCTTGAACGTTACCTTAATTTCTCCAAATGTCATTTTACGTATTGTCTATAGACGCTTTGATGTGTTCTCGGAATATAGGCAGGACATCAGCAGCGGCAGCAGCAGCGAGTGTGGAGTAGGATATGAGGGGAGAAGGAAGCAAGTGACTCGGGTAAGACGATTCTGGCCCTTACGTCCCAAGAGCATAAGGGTGTTAACACCTCACGCGTGAACCTCTTGAAACGCGAGAGACCTTTGAACTACAGGAATTTCTATTTTGGGAACAATGCAATGACTCTCTCTCTCTCTCTCTCTCTCTCTCTCTCTCTCTCTCTCTCTCTCTCTCTCTCTTGTTAGGGATTGCCTCATTGTTGGGCCAGACCGCATGGAGACTAGGGTGTATTGTTTTGCGAAATATCACTTTTGAGTGTATTTATGATTTTGTGTACTTCAGCGTTTTTTTTTCTTCTTTTTTTTTTGTAAAAGCCTCTCGTTGAGCAGTATGTACTTTCAGCTTTTTTTTTTATACATAGGAATCTTATAATGGTTTGTTAGTACTTTACAAGTTTTATTTGTTCCTTTAAATGTAAAGTTTTTGTACTTTAATTTCAAATGATTTTGCGAGGTCGTTGCAATGCTTTGTTAGTACTTTAACACGATTGTTTGAAAATTGGAGCTGAAATACTTTGTTTGTTTGCAGGCGATTACTGCAGCGTTCCGTTTCTGACTTAAGATAGATCTTTTCTTTTTCTAGCTAAGCGTTGCAGTCCTCGGTTTTTATTCAAGTAAATTCATTCTTGTCAGAGAAGTAGAACAAATAGATCAGCCTTCTCCTGCCTACATTCCAATGTAGTTATCACAGGGAGAGGAAACACTGCAACAAAACAGCATAATTATTTACTGAATAAGTGACAAAGACTTGATGAAAACATTAACAGGTTGAAATTTCTTCTACTTACTTTTTATTTCGCATACGAATATTCTAAAAGAAAGTACAGTTGGGGACTTAAGGAGCTTGCGGCAATTATTTGTAAATTCTCTCTCTCTCTCTCTCTCATTTGATTTAGTGTGCTATTACTATCAGTCTTATTTTTCGAAATCCCAGTTCTAACCTGGCGAATATTTCCAGATTTTATCGTTTTTTTATCGTCATGCTATCAGAATTTTGGAAACGGTGTAAGGGAAATCAATCCCCACCTCTCTCTCTCTCTCTCTCTCTCTCTCTCTCTCTCTCTCTCTCTCTCTCTCTCTCTCTCTCTCATACACAATTGCCTGCGCTTGAACTGCGGGAATAGATCGTATGGATGATGGCATTTGTAGACAGTGGTAAGTGTTTGAAACAAACAACATGAATGAAATTGAGTGAGAGAGAAAAGAAAAGGTCAGCAATAGATAATTTGCTTACCTACCCGTAAATCTTCTCTCAAGCAACTGCCCCTTGCAAGTTGCAAATTGAGCTATAAAGGCAAATTTTGTCGAGGAATCAGCAGCCATGATGTATCATTGGGGAAGTTATTGTTTTCCAATGCTAAATGTTGAGGTTTGGGAATTCCTGAATACATTTACATATGTATATGTATATATATAGTATGTATGTTATATATATAAATGTATATATATATTTGTATTGTTATTATATTAAATGTATTAGATTTATATCTATATATATATATATATATTATATATATATTAATATATCATAACACGTACAATACACGTACAAAGTCTGAAAGAAAGAAAGTCACTCGTTATGTAAATCAAAACAGTTTTGCTCAGCTGAGCGTGGTATTGTAGGCGAACCGAGGCTGAGATATACTCTTATCGTTTCTTTCGACTGGACAATTTTTCTCCCGCGTCAGCTATAAATATGCATTCGGTTCAGCAGCAACAAAAAATGGTTATGCTTCCTTAGAGGAGTTTTAATCCCTTTAAATTTTTATTTTTAGAAATTTTTTCATGAATATCATAGATTTTTTTTTTGGGGGGGGGGATTTTTTATCAAGAGAGACAAAGCAGAAGAGACTTATGAAAGAATTACAAATTCTCTCTCTCTCTCTCTCTCTCTCTCTCTCTCTCTCTCTCTCTCTCTCTCTCTCTAAACTCTCTCCCTCTTCTCGTGCAAGATCTCTAGATGCGAGTGACGGAGATTGCACGGAAATATTTCTTGGCTACGTGCTCTGCTAATGAGTCATTTTGTTGTATGTGAAGCTGCGGAAATTTAGGGTAAGTTATTTGCACGGAGGATTCATCCCTTGCTGAACAGCTTAAAAATAGAGAACCCACTTTTTAGTATGTATATATATATATATATACATATATATATTATTTATATATGTATATATGTATGTATGCATGTATGTATTTATATACACATTTGCATACATATACTTGTATTGAATGCAGGATAATGAAATAAGAGACATAGTTAAAGATAAGGAAGACTAGGATTCAGAATAGAAAAACAATCATGGAAACTTAACTCAGGGGTGGAGAACTCTTTGTATAGACAGAAGAGGTTCGTTGTCAATCCCAATGACCCAAAGCAATTCGAGTGGCTTCCGTTAAAGCGATTGTTTAAAAAAAAAAACCATTAACAGTTGGTAATAAGCGAATGACCTAAAAAGAGAGAGAGAGGAGAGAGACTGAGAGAGAGAGAGAGATGCCGAGTAGAGAGAGAGAGAGAGAGAGAGAGAGAGAAATCACTGTAACTGAGAACACTCGCATATTTTCACACTGTGGTGATGTGATATATATATATATATATATATATATATATATATATATATATATATATATATATATATATATATATATATATATATATATATATATATAGAGAGAGAGAGAGAGAGAGGAGAGAGAGAGAGAGAGAGAGAGAGAGAGAGAGAGACCTCCAATTACATAGTGAGATAGAGAGCGATACTCTGATTCAGTTTCAGTTATATCCTGAAATCCGGAAACTGAGAGAGAGAGAGAGAGAGAGAGAGAGAGAGAGATGAATAAATGCATGACAAGCATTAAAAATTCCAACATATGTAAATTCAATACACTAGACAACAGGAGTGTTCGGATTTCGAAAACTCTGCAGAAGAAAGTTTTGAAATTATTTATATTTTTTAGGAGTCTTCTATGTTCGGTGCCATTTTGTTTTCGAGACTTTGGGTCTTCACTCTCGCTCCCTTCGGGTCTAGTTCTGGAGAAGATACAGCGCTGGGAAATAGATGATAGTCGTTGAATACGGGTCTTTTGTTTTGCATTTAATATCTGTCATATCTGTGCTTTGCGGACAATCTCTTCTTATTTACTTGTTCCTGATTTCGTATTTTGCATGTATGTCGTTACCTTTTCTTTTATTTGTTTTTCTCCTGACTTCTTTTTTATTTGCTTGTCATAAATTTGTTGTATATTTGTGACTGCTGCGTGTTTGCTTTCTGTCTTATTCCAAAGCTCTACGAATTCTGTCCTATAAGCTTCTACTGGATAGTAATTTTGTAAGATTAAGGCTTTAATGGAGTAATTTCCTGCCCAGTATTTCTTTAAAGCCTTTTCAATGCTAGACGTATGGTACTGGTCCGGTGGTATGGTTGTTAATAATGGTCCGGTGGTATGGTTGTTAAGTGTCGTGGAATTCCGCTCAGATGTCTAGGGTTCGCGTCTCCCCTTGGGCGATGAAAAATCACTGCCTCTGTATGTTGATCAGTTACTGCTCCAGTGTGGGGTCTGCGGTGGTAGGCTGAAACCAACATTCTTTAGAAGTTTGACTTTCAATTCAGCGGTCCCTGTGTGCTTATTCCATGCGAATAGTGAATAGGTTTCATCTACTGAAATAATAATGATGGAGTTGATGACATCCTCAAACGAAATGGAAGGATAGACTAGAAACAGTAAGTAGGGAAGGTATGAGATTGCGAGCTGTGCCATCTTAACCTCTCAGAGAAATACTCGCCTACTGCCGAGTGGTTTTCATGCCTTCAGAATGAGCTTGACAATTATATCAGCCATTTGAGCAGGATTATATATAGAGAGAGAAAGAGAGAGAGTGCTTATGGCAATATATATTGTTACAAATATAGATCGCCTCGTCTCTCCAGCATTTATTTAATCTATTTTATTTCTAAAAGAGCAGCCATGTTTACCCGAATATCAGCTGATTTAGGCGAGAAACACAAACTCAGCCCAGACTAGGCAAGCCCGGCGCCAGCTGTTAGCTGCGGGAAAGACTCCTGTCAGCCTTAAGGACGTATCCCAAAGGGAAGTGTGTAGCTAGCTAGGTACTTATTAGGCCTACGTCTTAAGCTCCTTTTTCCTGTGAACCCTTTGCTGGCCGTATGTTGTTTCCAGGATGCCCTGCTCTTGGGGGGATAAGCTGACCCCCAACACCAATGCTTAACCCATGCAGTCGCTCTCAGTCTGCTCCAAGCTGTGACCTCGGACGGATGTCCCAGCCTTACCATTAGGCCTCCCATATGTCCCAGCCTTCCCATTAGGCTTCCCACGGCGTTACTGGCGCGCCCAGACCTGAGACAAGGCCGACGCCGCATTCTACAAAGGTCCACTTACTATGGCATCCAGGGACGTCTTGTGAATCAGTCATATTGCCAGTTCTTTCCCTCCTAGTCGTAACTACTCCCCATTTTCAAAATTCAAACTCCTAATTCTCAAATGAACATTCCTATGTTCCTTTCACTGCCTCGTGGCCGCATGCCTCCCTTTTGTGATCGTCCCAGACAAATGAAGTCATTGAATATTTCATTTAACACTAAGAGTTCCTCCCCAGTGTGTTAGACAAAGTAAGTACTGTAACTTGTGCAAGAAATCTTTAATTCCTTTGTGTCTAATCTGGGATCTTTTCCAGATTTGCTGAGTCACGTGTCCAAGTCTTCGCGCCTGAAAGTGCTGCATTACCGCAAGATAATATGAATAATTTTGAAAACCAACTTTTACGTGAATCTCATTTTAGCCAACTATCCCCTTGTGAGAGATAATATTAGTCCCCGTGTGGACAAGCTGCATTTACTCTTTCTCCAGGCCAGTAAACGGCCTCTTGTAAATAAATGTATGTAAAGTAATTAGCTGAGTTTTCTGGCGACCTTTTTCTCTAAAAATAATAATATCAAAACCCTCCTTTTTTAAGGTAAGTTAAAATCCAGTTACCTTGCCTTTCCATATAATATTTTTTCCTTTACGTTTTGGGCCACACGAGGCCGGCTCATATGTAAGAATATATATATATATATATATATATATATATATATATATATATATATATATATATATTATATATATATATATATATATACAGAGAGAGAGAGAGAGAGAGAGAGAGAGAGAGAGTGTGTGTGCTTATGGCAGAAGGAAGTGAAACAATAGAGTGCAAAATTTTTCGCTCGTATATTAAGGCATTCCCAATCTTCCTTGGATATGCTGCGAAGGAAAGATGAAATGTGATGCACTCCGTTGTTTCACTTTCCTCGTGGCCATATTTTCTGATTCTATTTTATATTACGCTCTTATTTCCGTGGTAGAAATATACTTACATTCATGAATGTATATATGTATATATATTTATAATACTGTATATATGTGAAATGAAATAAAGTATGTCAAATACTTGGACGTTCTTTTAATTAACAGTAGTAACTTTTGTCAGACATACGATAAAGGTATTTTATGAAACTAAAAAGAAAACGTTGGCAAGTGAGTGCAACAGCAGAAACAAATGAATAAGTAGCAAGATTTTTTACCATTTTAGAATTAAGCCCCATAGGAAATTTGTTCCTGCTGTGTTTGTTAACTTGATTCACGACATAAATCAAAGAGACGTTTTGATGATGGCACTTTTAGAGGCTAATTCGTGGTTGTCCATTTTTATAAAGTTTTCTGATGTGACCGGCGAAATTAATGGAATTTTTTTTTCCTGATGGCCAGTCAGTTTTGCGAATGAATGTGTCTTTAAATATAAGGTTTAAACCACCCCCCATTCTCTCTCTCCTCCTCTCTCTCCTTCTCTCTCTCTCCTCTCTCTCTCTCTCATCTCCTCTCTCTCTCTCTCTCGCTCTCTCTCGGTCTCCTCCTCTCTCTCAGTTCCTCTCTTCTCTCTTCCTCCTCTCTCTCTCTCTCTCTCATCAAAATTACATTAAGTTCAAAATATATGCTTTAACTCAAATAAACGTAAAAAACCATTGCGACTTATCAGCATATTATTGTCATTTGTATAATGGGACTGAATATTCTGAAACATTCAGTGAAGTCTGTTGTCTGAGGTTGCGTTCAGGCAAGAGCAAAGTATGTCATAAACACATGTTGCCAACTTATAGATTTCACAAACAAGTAAAAAACTAGTCAGCGCCCGTAAGCGGAGAACGCATCTTTCGTAAATGCTATTTTATCATAAGAAGCACTTGTTAGAACTGTCAATAAGTCGTTGACTTGCATCATTCTGTGCGATGTGTGTGCGATAAGTTGTCAACCTGTGTTTATGACATGTTTTACTGCAGTGAGCACGAACCCCGAGCTGCCGTTAACATGGTTCGTGTTAGTTAATGCTGTCTCATTTTCCAAGGTACAACAGTACTGTAGTTTACTCTTTTTGGCAAAGGCCGACGACAGGCACAGCTCGATAGCAACACGTGATTCTAGCTTCGGTTTGCCTTATGATTGTTGTTGTTGTTGATTTTTTTTTTTTTTTTTTTTTTTTTTTTTTGAGGTGGGCGTAGGAGTGTGGGGGAGGGTCGTAGGATTGGGGTCTAGCACTTTTAACGTTAAGTATATATGCTACGGTAAAAGAGCTGTTTAGTTTATTAATCCACCAGATTTTGATATTATGGTTTATCGGCCGCTATAATCACTTACATTCCAAAGGCTTTCATGTTGTAGGTAGACATTTCCCTCAAGGCCAACAAAAGCATCAGCAACATCGTACTGCCTTCGAGTCCGTCCGAGCGTTTTTCATGAGAATCGTTACTTGATAATCGAGAATGAATAAAATGGGATTGTTAGTTTTCATTGTTCAAGAAATGCATTGTCGTACAACATTTTTTACCAAGTACCGCGAACTTTAGAAAAAAAAATCCTGTGACCTGAGATGCACGCCAAGGCATATAAAACTGGAAAAAGATAAAAAGAAATAAAGTTTTAAATGCTTTACAGGAAAAATAAAAACTGCGTTTTAAGCTGACTGCAGACGAATAAGTCGTGATTTGAAAAACGGAAGGACAAATTACGGGAAATGCACTTGAAAACAAAATAGGCAATGGCAAGAAAAACTCGTGAAAATATGCCCGGGGGCTAAGGGTACCTTATTAATCTTGTGCGTAAGAAGAATGTTGGTTTTTCTTGGACCATAATTCCTGCTTAATTGAAAGCTAAATGGAATACTGGAACGTGCGGTTCGAGTTCACCCTAATTAAAAGGTTAATGACAGCGGCGTTTAATTCCCGCATACAGCAATTAATATATATATATATATGTATTTATGTATGTATGTAGTACATACATATGACTTTGCGTACGTTTATGTATGCATAAACGCATATACGTGTATATATATATTTATATATATCTATTAATATTATATATATATATAGATCTATATATATATATATCATATATTATATATATATAATTATATATATATTAAATATATATAGAATATAATATATATAAGCTGTCCTAACATAAAATTTAGGTTTTGAATTAAACGTCTTATATCATTAATACATTAGAACAGTCCTTATAGGGAAATGGAAAAATAGCATGATCTACATCATTATCATATATATATAATGTATTGTAAATGTTGATTACCTTATTAAAAATAAAAGTTTTAATGGTAAACATGTGATTTAGTTTGGATTGAAAATATATATTAAATTGTAAAAAAAAAAGAGAGAGAAATAATTGTGTATTTGCTTACCCAATTTACTTAAAAAAAAAAGAAGGTGGAAATGTGCGCTAGATAAAGAAGTAATGAATAAATTTGGACAAAAAGAGCCACTGGCGCTCTCTAGTGGCACGGGGGTGTAACTCAGAGGTAGAGTGCTCGCTTCGCATGTGAGAAGTCCCGGGTTCAATCCCCGGCATCTCCAAGGAATTTTAGATTAATCCTGTCATGAATCAATCGATAAAACCACATTACTGATAATTCCCACGCAAAATGTGAAGGACTAGTCTGAAGTTTAGAAAATACATTGTTCGTGCAGCTGCAGCGCGAATTATGTGATGACGCGTCGATTCCAGGGATCCTGCAAGGGGGTTAAGTGGGTGCCATTGATGTATCGATTCCCCCTCTCGAAGTTTTACCTCAGTCATTGTGTATTGACAGCTTAGACAGTGACTACTGTATCTAATTGTTGCCATCTCTGTCTCATGCAATATCAGCATTCTATCATTATAATCATATTAATACGTCATTTGTTGATCACACACACCACAGGTGGAAAAGGTACTGTGGTGATGTGATTATATATATATATATATAATATATATATATATATATATATATATAAAGAGAGAGAGAGAGAGAGAGAGAAAGAATGTACCATAGAACATGGATGAGAAATAAATAACGGTTCAATTGCATCCTGTTTCTCTCTCTCTCTCTCTCTCTCTCTCTCTCTCTCTCTCTCTCTCTCTCTCTTTGGTGCACGCTAAAACCAAAAGATATTTAGAAATGCTTGTACACTTAAAAAAAAAAAAACTGGCTTTTTATCATGTTAGCCATCTTAAATTTCACGCAAGAATTTCCTTATCGCTTCTCAATTTATCTTTGCAAAATCGAAATGCAGAGCGGAATGAGCTTCAAAAAGACTTATCTTATCAGTAGCGTGTGCCACAGATTAGGAAGAAGTAATGCTGTCGTGATACAAGTGAGAGAGGAGTGTTATAGGATGATAAGATAGAGAAGTTTTAGTGGCACTGTAGTTTGGCACTGTGATTGTATCTCAGGTAAAGAAGTCCCAGGTTCAGTCCCCGCCATCTGCAAGGCATTTTGAGCTTCTTTATGAATCCTCAGACAAAATTCGCTTAGCCTTTCTCATGTCGACCGTTAGATAAATAGTATTATTTCTAAATCCGAAGGTTGCCTAAATACTGTTATTGCAGCAGCAACAGTTGGCGTGTGGTAGCAATCTACATGCCATCGTCCATTCTCTAACTCATTCCAAACACGGGGAGGACACAGATAATCAATGAAGGGCTTTATACCGAGGAATTGGAATGTTTGTCGTTTCTTCCCCAAGAAAAGGCCTCTGTAGGGAGATAGTCCATCCTTGCACTGTAGACATTACTTATGGATGCCAAAGAAAAGGCTTTACCACCTCTGATGCCAACGAAAAGGTTTCACCACCATTGATGCCAAAGAAAAGGTTTCACCACCACTAATGCCAAAGAAAAGGTTTCACCATCATTGATGCCAAAGAAAAGGTTTCACCACCTCTGATGCCAAAGAAAAGGTTTCATCACCATTGATGCCAAAGAAAATGTTTTACCACCTCTGATGCCAAAGAAAAGGTTTCACCACCATTGATGCCAAAGAAAAGGTTTCACCACCACTGATGCTAAAGAAAAGGTTTCACGACCATTGATGCCAAAGAAGAGGTTTTACCACCTCTGATGCCAAAGAAAAGGTTTCACCACCATTGATGCCAAAGAAAAGGTTTTACCACCTCTGATTCTTGAGAAAATGTTTCACCACCACTGATGCCAAAGAAAAGGTTTCAGCACCTCTGATGCCAAAGAAAAGGTTTCACCACCATCGATGCCAAAGAAAAGGTTTTACCACCTCTGATGTCAAATATAATGTTTCACCACTATTGATGCCAAAGAAAACGTTTCACCACCATTGATGCCAAAGAAAAGGTTTTACCACCTCTGATGCCAAAGAAAATGTTTCACCACCATTGACGCCAAAGAAAAGGTTTCACAACCATTGATGCCAAAAAAAAGCTTTCACCACCACTGATGCCAAAGAAAAGCTTTCACCACCACTGATGCCAAAGAAAAGCTTTCACCACCATTGATGCCAAAGAAAAGGCTTCACCACCATTGATGCCAAAGAAAAAGTTTCATCACCACTGATGTCAAAGAAAAGGTTTCACCACCACTGATGCCAAAGAAGGTTTCACCACCACTGATGCCAAAGAAAAGGTTTCACCACCATTGCTGCCAAGGAAAAGGTTTCACCACCATTGATGCCAATGAATAGGTTTCACCACCATTGATGCCAAAGAAGAGGTTTCACCACCACTGATGCTAAAGAAAAGGTTCCACCACCAGTGATGCCAGAGAAAAGGTTTCACCACCACTGATGTCAAAGAAAAGGTTTCACCACCATTGATGTCAAAGAAAACGTTTCACCACCATTGATGCCAATGAAAAGGTTTCATCACCACTGATGCCATAGAAAAGGTTTCACCACCACTGAATTCAAAGAAATGGTTTCACCACCACTAATGCCAAAGAAAAGGTTTCACCACCATTGATGTCAAAGAAAAGGTTTCACCACCACTGATGCCAAAGAAAAGGTTTCACACCATTGATGCTAGAAAAAATGTTTCACCACCACTGATGCCAAAGAAAAGGTTTCACCACCATTGATGTGGCAATTTCTCTCTCCCAAGTGTTCCACAGATCTTTAGCAGGTTTACTTGTTGGACAGAGTGCATTAGTGTCCCATGCCATTGACCCGTCCTAGGTCGGTAATTACGTTCTATACGTGCCCTGTGGTGTCAGCCACTGTACCTTGCTATTGATGTTACTGCATAGGACTGCAGTATACTAGGTTTATAAATTTGTTGTTACTTTAGGAATTTTCTTGGCCGGGGATTTTGGGCAGATGAGGAAGTAAGGTTTCCATAGTCAAGATGCTGAATGCACGGATTTTGCAGTGGATCAGTAGTTATTTGTTTTTGTCAAAAACAAAATTAGAAGTAAAGAAAAAATAACATTCACGTAGTCTGAGAAGCAACCGGTCCTTTAGACACAGAAGAGCCTTTATTCTTTAATATAAGTAAGATATATATATATATCTATATATATATCTATATATATATATATATATATATATATATATATATATGTGTGTGTGTGTGTGTGTGTGTGTGTGTGTGTGTGTATTTGACGTTTGTCTTTATGTAGTGTATGTATATTTGAATTTATGCCGTTAACATGATTTATAAGTATAAAGTCGGTGTTGTTGTTTTAAAATTATAAATTGTATCTCGTCAAAGAATTGTACCTTTTTTTGTAAATATTATGTCTAGTTTGATATTATGCTTTTGGAAATATTATCTGATGGAAATATTATATTTAAAAAATACTTTGATTGGTAAATATTCAAATTGTCTGCATCCAATTATATTAGTATTGTCGGCAAGCCTTTATATTGACTCTGAAGATTGATCCGTGGCTCTTATTCCTTGATATATTCATAGTTCATCAGCGCACCGGTAGCCCAATTTCATCCACCTACAACCCCTTTGGTTAACCTGTCGGGTTGGAGCAGCGCTGATACATATCACTGAACAAGTGACAAGAAAGCGTTTGAGCCCTCAGACGTGTGAAAGTCCGAAGTAGATCTAGAGAAATTCAAATAGTATCTTGTCAACTGAAATTTCGTAAAACTAGGAGGAAAATATGATTATTCAGATTGCCGTTTTCATCTGGTAGCTTACAGTGAACTATAAAATATGTATGAAAAATGCGAGTGTCCTCAGATACAGGGATTTCTCTCTCTCTCTCTCTCTCTCTCTCTCTCTCTCTCTCTCTCTCCAACCCGCCCATCCCCGCCCAGCCCAGACTCGCCAAACAGGGCACATCTGATAAGTCACAATCGAACTCCTAATTCAATATTTCACTGTCTGCCAATCACGTTCGTTCTCTGCCCCTTTCAGAGAGGGACCTGATGCCAGTTACAGATTAAAGGAAGGTTTATAATTAGAACTGAAGAGAAGTAGGCTGTTCCTGTGCGGAAGTGAGTGCAGTTGCAGAGAAATAAGTACGATGATTTCATTTGTCTCAGAAAGCAATTGAATAAAAATTGGTGCCATAGCCACGGATTTAGGTGTGCTTTATTGAAAGAAATTTAGTTTCTTGAGTGATGACCTGATCCTGAATGTATTTTTTTATAATTTAGTAGTAAAGAAATTTCATTTTTTTTATTTATTCACAAAAAGCATTATATATATATATATATATATGTATATATATATATATATATATATATATATATATATATATATATATATATATAATATATATATATATATATAAGTGTGTGTATATATATATATATATATATATTATATATATATATATATATATATATATATATATATATATCTCTGATGCACTCTTTCTCTTTCCTTGAATAATTAGTAATGAACCTCATTATCCATTATGGAAATAAAACAGTTCTTCCACAGGAGCTCTTCCATTAATCACGGGATCATTTTGTGAAGATGAAATATGGCTGACGTACATACCTCACGAGGAAACCAGATAACAGAAATCACGCTGGTTGTATTTCTTTGTGTCATACGTGTTTTATATAATATATATATATATATATATATAATATATATATATATGTGTGTGTGTGTGTGTGTGTGTGTGTGTGTGTATGTATATAATATGCTTATCCAGATATTAGGTATTAAAGGGTTTTATGTACACACATACATACACCTACATGCATACATACATAAAGAGAGAGAGTGATACATACGTCTCTATAGTATACATGATACGTATACAACAACATAATATATCTATATATATATATATATATATATATATATATATACACATACATACATACCATGCAAAGGTGTATGTAATGTTATATATATACACATACATACATACCATGCAAAGGTGTATGTAATGTTATGAAAATAAGTGTAACAAACTTTTCCAACTTTAATTTAACGAGGAAACATTCAACATTTCTTGAAGTCACTCAATTACCAGATTACGTATACGAACAATCCTGTATTCGCTACCAACCCTAATTCCATCGGCATAATCATCATTCATATGGTCATTAATATCTGAATAGCTTGCGTAACCCTGTTACGCCGACATCATTTATCGCCTTAAGTATAAGGACATTAGACGTCATTATCATTATGTTCGCGAGGCTTAATTACGGACGTATCGTGTCGGGGAATCCCCGGTTAATTTCGTCCTCTCGTCGGGAAATCGCTGCGAAATTTCTCTCTCTCTCTCTCTCTCTCTCTCTCTCTCTCTCTCTCTCTCTCTCTCTCTCTCTCTCTCTCTCATAAGCAATAGTTACAGCAAGTGATGTGTAACTTAATATTTGGTGAATCTTACTTCGAGCTAAAAGTGGAGGTGTTGAAAAACGAATTTATTCAGCGCTCTGAGATACAAGAGAAGGAAAGTGAGACATAATATACAAAGAAAATAAGACATAAGATCCAAAGAATGTAAGACATGAGACTCACGGAAATTGAAACACAAGATACAAGGAAAATACTACGTAAGACACAAAGGAACTAAGACATAAGATACAAGAAAAGTAAGGAAAATATGCTACAAGATAAATGCAAGTAGTCTGCAGCCGAGTTTTCTCAGAAGCAACAGGTTAGGCATCTTGGGGAAATCTAGGTACTAGAACTTGTAGAAGTAGATAGCAAGAGACAGATCCATTTTCCAGTTCCGTTCACCAAATTAGAGGAGTGACGCAAGACTGGGGTTATGTAATCACCTTTCACTTGTGATCACAATTACACCTCCTGTCTCTAAAGGAGCCGTGACAACTTTCTTAGACACTTATCTGTGCCCAGAAGCATCATTCATAGTCGTGGAGAGTCTCATGGATTCTATTTTCAGTCTCCTTTATATCGGGATTAATGAAAGTTCTTGTCCTCAAGCTTCTCTTTGTTTTTCTTGATTTTCTTATTAAACAAAAGGGCAATACTTATAGTCCTTTCAGTCACTTATTCATGGTTGCAGATGTTTATGTTCGCTTTTCAGTATTGTAGATAGTTATATTCAGTCATTTAGTATTGTAAATACTTATGTTCACTCAATGTAGAAATTTTAAGTTCACTTATTGTTGTTGATATTTATGCTCTCTTATTGTTAGAGATATTTTTGTTCACCTATTCATTGTTGTAATATTTATGTTCACTTATTCATTATTGTAGAATATTTATGCTCACCCATTCATTGTTGTACATATTTATGTATACCTTTTCATGGTTGTAGATTTTTATGAATATTTTTTCATTATTGTAGATATTGATCTTCAATTTTTCATGAATGTAGATATTTATGTTCACTTATTCATTGTTGTAGATCATTATGTCATTCCCGTGTGCTAATTATAACTGTTGTGAAATATCGGTCAATTATTGATTTTTTTATATGAACGAGTAACAAAACTGCAAATTCCAAAGAAATGTCTAAGGTGCGTAAACAGAAACCTGCCGATTTCCATCCAGAAGTATTGAAAAGCAAGGAATGCTTTCCATCAATGGTGGCCTAATTCCTTTTCAGTGAGGAGTCCATATGATAGAGATATCCGATTTTGGTGGCAATTCGGACAACAGAATCTAACGCTATTTGTGAATGAAGACATTCTTAGCATTTCTATTAGTTGTTTCTCAGAGGTAGCTATCTATCAATCGCTCTACGATGTGTGTGTATATATGTGTATATATATACACGTTTATACATAATTTATAATGTTTTCCATAAAACCTCTTGAAAGTGATTGAAGCCAAGCATAATGGCAATTTCCATTCAGAATGCGAACTATTAGTTCGTTTGATACCTTGCCTATGACAAAGGACATAACAAAGCTATCCCATAAGGTCTTTGAAAAAACTCGGACCCAATAAATGCCTCTTTATTGCCTCCTCAAAAAAATTTCTCTTTGGCGGTAGGACCATTATAGATTTAAATTTTTTTATTCAACGGGTCAACTATATAAGAGGAATTTCAGTCAGAAGTGCCCCCCCAGCCCCACCTCCAAAAAAAAAAAAGTAGAAATTCTCTACAGAAAGAAATCGGGAAAAAATCAATCTTTCCGTTATGAAATGAAAAGAGATGTAGAGGTCTCTTGCAATGTTCTTGCATAAAGCTCTTAGTTCATTGTGCGGGAGCGTATACAAATACGCCATCCACACCTGAGTGCATCAGGACACCTTCCCTGGGTGTGTGCGTATAATCGTACCAGGCATCATCATTCACCGCGGTTGTGAAGCTCGTGGATTTTTTCCTAGTCCAGTCGGGATCCTGATTTATGGAGTATCGTGTCGACAGAACTGCTTTTTCTTTGTTTCTGTTTTTGTTTTTGCGCCCTATTTCGTCAAAACTAAAACGTGGATGCTGGTGTCCTTCCATTCTCCTCTTTTCGTCGTTGTGGAGGCTTATGTGTTTTCATTTGCGATTATTCTGTGATTACGGTGAAAACAAGTAAAAAATGCCCCGAAGAAACGATTTTTCTTGACAGCGTATAATGCTGTATGATACTCTCGATGTGTTGCACTCAGTTGCTCACCGCATGCGGTCAAGTGAAGATGAGTCGGCGGCTGGAACCTATAGCGGTGCCAGACGCACGATCCAGGGCTAAACATAGCTTCAAATTAAATTAAAACTACTGAGGTTAGAGGGTTGCAATTTAGTATGTTACATGATTGGAGGGTGGATGATAAACATACCAATCTGCAGCCCTCTAGCCTCAGTAGTTTTTAAAATCTGAGGGCGGACGGGCAGACAACGTCATCTCAATAGTTTTCTTTTGCAGAATACTAAGATTTGTGTTTATCGTCTCACGAGAGAGAGAGAGAGAGAGAGAGAGAGAGAGAGAGAGAGAGAGAGAGAGAAATATTCGTCATTTTAGCGGATTTACAAGTTTCAGGGATTGCTTTATTCCGGAACAAGAATCGTCAGATTCCGTCCAGTAAGCAATAAAAGCGGTTTGATTCAGAAGAAGGAAACCCGAACGGATGCCAACAATGGGGCCGTAATTCCATTTCATAGATGAAATCATATGTAGGGGAACATCCGCGATTTTAGCTACGCTTCCGATAATAGATGGAAAAGTTTTTTGTCTGATAGCAGTATTTCTCTTGAAAAAATGTCATCACGACATTCAAAGGCGTAATATGTTTTTCATCAGTCATTCATGTGTATGTGCTTGGTGTTTAATACTTTCACGGGTCCTCCCCCCCCCTCTCTCTACTCTCTCTCTCTCTCTCCTCTTCCTCTCTCTCTTTTCTCCCCCCCCCCCCCCCTCCTCCTCCTTCTCTCTCTCTCTCTCTCTCTCTCTCTCTCTCTCTCTCTCTCTCTCTCTCTCTCCTTCCTTCCGCGGTTTCCAAAGAAAAATTCTCGCATATTTTGAGAAGGCATATCTCGCGTGTTTGAGCCCAAAGTGATCTATTTTGCGCGATGCGTAGATGCTTTCATAAATTCTAATGGTGATCGAAAGATGATTTCGCCTGAATATGAGAAGGGAGACCAGGACCGTTCTTGATCGGAAGTACATTCAGCCAAAATGCAAATGGAAAAAAATGTAATTGAATAGGCATAACGAAAAGTAGCTTCTTGTGATCTGTTCTCGTTTATGAACGCGTTATATGCACTGAGAGAGAACGCAGTGAAGCTCGCCTGTAGAAATCTTAAAAAGAAAAATTTAACACTGTTACTAAAATGGGAATATAGAAAGTTGCTACACCACACTGTAAGAATAACGAAAGATGTCATGTTTTGGAAATCATTTTTTAAGCTTCAAGTTGTCATTCGACTGGTCAGCATGGCATTCTTAGAATACAGTCATTATTCTGTTTATGACATTTGAAGTGGTTGCTGACAAATGAATAACATGTAATTCGAACGAAACTTGCTTCCAGAACCAGGGTTGTGATAAAAGTAAAAAAATAGCATAAACAATGAGCATTATTTAAAACGAGAGTGAAAAGTTTCGTGGATAGAATATAGAGGTTGTAATGATTAGATAAGAGTAAATGTCACATGCGGGAGATTTCGTAGAAATTGAAAAGAGTAGAAAGATTATAAAGAAAATGGGATCGAGATAGGAGTGGCACGGTTTTCAAATGACGGGACGAAGAGTCAATCGAAAAGAGAAGTACTCTTGGCACTCGAAAGTGGCACTGGGGGTGTAACTCAGAGGTAGAGTGCTCGCTTCGCATGTGAGAAGTCCCGGGTTCAATCCCCGGCATCTCCAAGGAATTTTGAGTAGGACGTCATTAATATTTACAGAGTTATTTGTACCATGGTTACTTGATGTAATATATCTTGCGACATGATACCCATCTGTCCGTTGTCTAGAGGTTCTGATAAAAAAAAGTCCTAACAATTGATCAATGATACCGCGGTGAAAATGCTGTTACTATATTGAAACTTACGAGCCTGGAATCTGCACTGATATGGACGTTATTTAACCTGACCAATAAACTGTTCTTTATATTGGAATACGGAATTTTACTCACTGATATATATATATATATATATATATATATATTATATATACTATATATATATATATATATATGTGTGTGTGTGTGTGTGTGTGAACTTTCGAGAGAGATAAATTCAGACATTAAACCGTATGTAAGTGGAAGAAAAGACCAAAAGCATTTCATTAAGAAATCTATAGTATAATTTGCGTCATGATGACGATATACTTTAAGTATTGTAACTATTCAGGAATCTGCATTTGAACGAATGAAAGCACTGAAAAACAGGGATGGAAAAACAACTGCGTTCACGAAAAAAAAAAAAAAGCGCGTGAACGCACGAAAACGCGGAGAGCAAAAAAAAAAAGAAGAAAAAAAAAAACGCACTATTTTAATTTTTAGCTTGAATGGAAAATGAGCAAATATTGCTCGGATATTTACGAGCATCCTTTGAAATGCTGGGAAATTAGTACCTAAAATTTTAAATAGTGAATGCCAATGAATGCCAGCCGGTTTTACAGTTAGTGATTTTTGTCCCTTTCAAAACAGCCGTATTTAATTTTTCGTTCATTTGTCATTTGAATAAATTAATCGGTACATTTCTTTCATATACTGTTGTAGGATTCTCGTGATATTTACCGATATGTTTCGAGAGAGAGAGAGAGAGAGAGAGAGAGAGAGCTGCATTAACTCCTATGGACCAAAAAGTCACAATTTTCTTCCTTTATTCCAGAAATATTTTGTCACAGTTTCGTACAGGTCATTGAACAGTTAAAAGTTACTGTTATTAGTACCACATAAATGCTCTTTCCTTTCTCTGTAGACCGCATTACATTACATCCTTTATTAACGTACTGCTAATCGTAATGTTATCTTTTAAAATCTCTAAAACCAATTTATTGCAAGTTGCGAAGCTCTGTAAATTTGAATAAATGTCAAAAAGTAATCAAAGAGTAAGAGGGGGATGTGTACAAGTCTTTAATCTTCAATTATATTTCATATCCTCTTGTTTTCTTGCGTTCATTCAAAACTAATATGGATTTCTTGTTGATTAGCTTTTTCATCATGTTGCAGAACAAAGAATGATCTTCATTCAAGAAAAGCTCCTGCCACCTTCACCTCTTTCATAAAATCACAAGACTTGTTTGAGGAAAATTAATTGGAGGGATGTGAAGGAAAAAGACCAGACCAATTTTCCTTGTAACTCAGTTATTCTCCCCTGGGTCTACAACTGTTAAGTAAAATACTCGATGACGGATATTCATCTTTTCTGTTTTGTCTTCCTGTGCTCCGGAAAGGTTCCCTTTATGACTTTTTTAACTGCAACCGTTCACAGTGCTTTGGAATTCCTCTCTGTTTTATGTGTTCCAACAGTTGCTTTGGTTGATTATAATCTCCTTAGTGTTAGTCGAGTTTGTTTACGGGTACATGTCCATCAGAAGAAATTTACGGTTTTAATAATAATAATAATAATAATAATAATAATAATATCCTTTATTTCAGCTGAGCGCCACATAAACGGAATATACAATTGCAATAATTATAATCTAGATACATGAGTTAATACGATAAAAATGATAATCGGCAATATCCACACGGTTGCAGAGAACAAGAAAAAAAGTACTAATAAAGGTAATAACATTTCTAATGTCGAGATCATTATTGTTAATGGTAATGACAGTGCTAATGTGGAGATTATTATTGTTAACAGTAATGACAGTACTAATGTGGAGATCATTATTGTTAATGGCAATGACAGTACTATTGTGGAGATTATTGTTAATGGTAATGACAGTACTAATGTGGAGATTATTATTGTTAATGGTAATGACAGTACTAATGTGGAGATCATTATTGTTAATGGTAATGACGGTACTAATGTGGAGATCATTATTGTTAATGATAATGACAGTACTAATGTGGAGATTATTATTGTTAATCGTAATGACAATACTAATGTGGAGATCATTATTGTTAATGGTAATGACAGTACTAATGTGGAGATCATTATTGTTAATGGTAATGAGTACTGATGTGAAGATTATTACTGTTAATGGTAATGACATACTAATGTGGAGATTATTATTGTTAATGGTAATGAGATACTAATGTGGAGATTATTATTGTCAACATTGTTCAATATGCCGTCAGTGTTCAACCGCGTTAAGTTTCGTAGACCTTCAGCAGCATAGTGAGCTTCAAATCGAATGCAATACCTGTTGTTTGGGAGATCTGTAGTAAAATAAAATGTCTATGGAGATGTCGGGATTTGAACCCCGGGATTCTCCCTTGCGAAACGAGGATATGTCAAGAAGTTAGTACTACATGTTTCTTTGAATAAATTACGCTCACGCGTAGTATATATATATATATATATATATTATAATATATAATATATACATATTTTATACATATGCATATTTATATGTTTGTGTATATGTATATGTATGCATGTATGTATACACACATCTATATGTGTCTATTTCTTTTTCTTGGTACTTGTTTATGTATGTACTGTGTGGATGTGTAGGGTGATTGCCAGTGAGATCATGCAAGACTGCAAAATGATTATTCAAGGGACCTGTTCAATAATTCAGCCAAAAAAAATAAATAAAATAAAATGGGAGCGCGCGTGAGAGGGAATTGGCAAAAAACCCAACCATAATGAACCAGCAAATCCTCCCCGGAACCACAACAGCATCACAGATACAATGAAGCCCGGATCTGCACAGAAGATTACTTCCCAATCATATCAGTTTTCCAATGACATTAGGACCCAGTATTTTGAACAGTCGAACGGACAGACTCCACATAGCCACGGGGGCCTGCCTGGGCTGGATCAACTTCCAAAATGACCGACATGAAAAGAGAGGCATTTTGGTTCCCGTTCGTGATTTGCTTGTCAGCACCGAATCCATCCATCCATCCCCGTGACTAGGGATGGATTTCAGATCGGCGGCTCATAATTCCTCGTTTTCGAAATGCGTTTTTATTGCCGTTTTCGATGGCCTTCTGTCTGTTTGTGCAAACTGTTTCTTTGCCATTTTCTCTCATGCTCTCCCTGTTTTTGTTATTTTTTTTCCTCGCAAAACTTTAGAAGAGGTCTCTTTAATAATGAATGAAGAATGCGTCGGATAGAAGCTATTATTCTTATCAATACTATTGATTTCGTGTTATTCACGTATAAACAAACTATTTTTGTACATTCTTTTTTTCTATGCTACTTCAATGAAACAGTCTCTCTGAGGATGCTGTGAGATTGGAACTTCAAAAGTTCAAGCGAAGATGCAACACCTAACTACCCGAAAACAATTCTTGTATTTTGATAATATGAGTAAATTTTACTCTATTTATTTTTTTTTATTTATTTATTTATTGATGTATTCATATATTTATTTGTTATTTGATTTTTTTTTCTTTTTTAGTAACTGACCTCTACATTCTGTATTTCTTATTACCGGCTGTTACTTACTTCAAACGAACAACATATTCTTTGGAAGCTTAACTTTCAAGTCAGTAGTCCCAGCGGGCTTGTTCAATATGTATAGGGTTCATCTTGTCAATAATAATACTATAATAGCAATATAAATAATAATAATAATCCGACTGCTGCTATCGTTATTTACACGGGTAACGATTGTTCGAGATATGGGCTCTTTTGGTGTATTCGTAATATTAATTAGAATAATTTCGAATTAAGGCAGGAGTACACAAGCCACTCTGTGGCGCCACATAGTGGCGTTGGTGTGTGGCGGGGATGTGGCTTCTCATGGGTTTCCATTGTTTATAAGGTATGTCGAGCACACGAACGTCTGTGGCAAGCGACTGTAAAGTAGAGTCCACTATTATTATTAATGTCCATCAAGCAGGCAGTCATATAAATTAATGATAGATATTTGTGAAAAGAACTTTTCCATTAAAGTTTTTTTTTTTTAACTAACCATCCCCCACCAACTGTCTAGGATTAGAAGGCTACATCACACAAAGTAATTATGGCCGTAGAAAATTTATACTCGGCCATCGCCTTATATTTGAGTTACCCTTGTAATGGAGGTCTCCCCTCTATCAGATTAATTTGACCTGGGGTTAATTGAACGACGCGTGAAAATCTTCTTTTTCATTTGCTGTTTAATAGATTTACTCAATAAGGGTTTCGATAGCTTTCATATTAGATATTCACATTCTCTCTCTCTCTCTCTCTCTCTCTCTCTCTCTCTCTCTCCGTTTTCCTTTACTGTTTAATAAAGTGACTCAATAAGGACTTCTTATAGCTTTCTTATCAGGAGCTCTCTCTCTCTCTCTCTCTCTCTCTCTCTCTCTCTCTGTCCCCGTTTTCCTTTACTGTTTAGTAAAGTGACTCAATAAGGACTTCTTATAGCTCTCTCTCTCTCTCTCTCTCTCTCTCTTCTCTCTCTCTCTCTCTCTCTCTCTCTTTTCATTTACTGTAAAATGAACTTGCCCAATAAGGATTTCTTATAGGTTTCATACGAGAAATTAACACAAGATTAGAAATTTACTCTCTCTCTCTCTCTCTCTCTCTCTCTTCTTCCTCTCTCTCTTCTTCTCTCTCTCTCAATTCCTTACACTAGAAATTTTTTTTCAGAGAGAGAGAGAGAGAGAGGTGGAAAAATTTAAATGACCAGTTACAGAAATCGTATTAGAATTCAAAAACTTTTAAGGTTTCCATGTTAGATTCCATCCCCTTGGTCGCAAAGGCACAAAAGAAAATGTATTTCCTAGATGTTTACTCAGCGTACAACCTGAGGCATGCTTCAGTAGGCTCCATGAATATATTAGATACCAAGCCAAAGTTATAAAAGAATAGCAGGTATTTTCTTTTGCTTTACGTATTCGGAATTTTCAATAAGTTTAGGTTTTTGTATTACAGTTATTTTTCTGAAGCATATTTTCTTCTGATTCCAAAAACCCTCACAAATGAATAATTTTAAGCAAATATTCCTCCACAGGACTTTCCCATTATAAGGAAGAGAGAAGCTTTCGTTGAACATAGTCACCAATATGATTCCATTACCGCCTTACCTTCTAGACATTTGCCATTTTTATTTATTTATTATTTTGTTTTTTATTTACTTATTTATTTTTTTTATATCGAAGGATCCCGGTAACTTCCAAAGTGGCGAGTCGTGATTGAATTAAGCTGGGAGAAAGGTTATATGTCTAGAGAATATCAACGTCGTCAGCGATAGGAACCGACTACAGCTCTGAATTGGTGCATATTTCGAGAATTTTCTTTTGTTTTCCTTAGGCATTTTACTTGATAATATTCAGTCTCGTGATTTAGAGAACTGAGGGCATTAGAGGGTATAGGAGGAAAATATAACAAAGAGATTTTAGATAAGATATATAATATACGATGGCCCTTCTTAAAAAGAAGAATGCATGAGTGGTTTCACAGTCAAACAGCAGCTCAGAAATCAGTGCTTTTAGAAGACATGTCAGCGACTGGTATCGAAATCTTTTATTTTCCCGGAGATATTTTCGTTTACATCAAGAACGCTTGATTAAAGTTATCGTAGTGTTGTATTGCTTAAAACACTACTTAAGATTTTTGTGTTTCTTACGATTTTCGTTTTCATGTTTCGTAGTTTTTCAATTTTTATTTTTCTCCTGCCATTTTGTGTCCAGTGGTAGAAACAGGTTTATATTTATTTACTAATCCCTTTTGCAAAGTCAGGTGAAGTAAACGAACCATTTCTCGTGATAGGCTATATTAGGTGAGACTTGAAGAGGTATATTATTTGGGTGATCAACTTTGGAATTGGATGTCAAATGAGTTCAAGGGTCATTAAAATGCACCATAAAATAGGTCATTGAGATTCTCTCTCTCTCTCTCTCTCTCTCTCTCTCTCTCTCTCTCTCTCTCTCTCTCTCTGTCTGATCACACTTTTTTACGATCAAAATTTTTCTGTCAGTAATATTTTCTTAGTATCTATAGCCAAATAGTTTTCTGGAAACATAGTATCTCTCTCTCTCTCTCTCTCTCTCTCTCTCTCTCACACACACACACACACACACATACACACACACAGCGATGCATTTCCTTCTTAATTTTCAGTTTTTTTAAACCTATACATATGTATATTTCTTTGGCAGATGCTAATGAGAAAACAATAATCTTCAGCAAAATTGGTAATCAGACCAAGCAACAAGATTTATAAATGATCCTAAAGGAAACGTCTTGAATTATAGCAATAACAAAACGGCGATTCCTAAGGACATCGCCAGACGACCCAATACTTGACAGGGCATCGCACGTCTCCCAAATCCCATCAGTCATTACCCTCCCTATTTTCCCGGTATTCCATTTTCACTCATTCTAATGGCATTACACTTTCACACATTCTCAGTTTCACGCCTTCTAAGGGTATTCCATTTTCAGGCATTTCCAGGGTATTCCATGTTCTCGCATTCTAAGGATATTCCATTTTCAAGCATTCTAAAGGTATTCCAATTTCAGGCATTCTAAGGTATTCCATTTTCAGGCATTCTAAGGGTATTCTAATTTCAGGCATTCTAAGGGAATTCCATGTTCATGCATTCTAAGGATACTCCATTTTCACGCATTCTAAGGATATTCCATTTTCACGCATTCAAAAGTAATTCCAATTTCAGACATTCTAAGGGTATTCCATTTTCACGCAGTTCCAGGGTATTCTATTTTCACACATTCTAAGGGTATTCCATTTTCACGCAATCTAAATGGCATTCCTTTTTCACACATTCTAAAGGTATACATTCCAATTTCAGGCATTCTAAGGGTATTCCATTTTGACACATTCTAACGTTATATCAGTTTTTTGGCATTCCATTTTCACGCATTCTAAGGATATTCCAGTTTCATGCATTCTAAGGGTATTCTATTTTTACGTATTCAAAGGGTATTCCAATTTCGGGCATCCCAAGGATATTCTATTTTCACCCATTCTTAAGCTAATCCAATTTCAGGCATTCTAAGGGTATTACATTTTCAGGCATTCTAAGGGTATTCCAATTTCAGGCATTCTAAGGGTATTACATTTTCAGGCATTCTAAGGGTATTACAATTTCAGGCATTCTAAGGGTATTCCAATTTCAGGCATTCTAAGGGGATTCCATTTTGACGCATTCTAAGGGTGTTCTAATTTCACTCATTCTACGGGTATCCCATTTTCACGCTTTACCATCAATGCTTCCCTCTAAGCGCCCACGACGCTGCTGCCGCTGTTGCGAGCGTGCTTTGTTAAATGGGTGGGTGGGTGACCGCCCATGGTGGTCATTTGGGCTTCATGCTTCCTGCTTTGCGGTGTTGGTTGCGGAAGCTGCAGCGTCGTCATTTTTCAAGAGGGACCTGGTGCTGCTGCTACTGCCGCCGCCCCCGATGCAGTTTGCTCAACTTTATCGCTGAATCGGGATGGGATTGAGTTAGGACCATAAATCCAAAGGGCTGAATTCCGGGGGAAATTCGAAGGGATTTGGGAGAACACGATAGGGACGTTACGATTATTATGATTATTAGTTTGTTCTAAAGGGTCCACAATAACTTATTGTTCATTTGGACTGAAGACGAACCCAGGGAAGGGTTCGAAAGCTTTCTGTAAAGTCTTCAAAATTTTACACGGACTTTTTACACTGTATTATTGTGGACCCTTTAGAACATTATATATACTCTCGTGATAGATAGTTTTTCCCTATTATTATTATTATTATTATTATTATTATTATTATTATTATTATTATTATTATTATTACTAGTTTGTTCTATGATGTCCACAATAATAAAAACTGTTGCGAGTTCGTGTATAATTTAAAGGGTTTTTAAATTATACACGAACTCCCAACAGTTTCTATTATTGTGGACCTCTTAGAACATTATATATACTCTCGCGATAGAGTTTTTCCTAACAATTATTATTATTATTATAATTAGCAATGAATGAATGAATGATTGGAAGTTTTCTGACATCCTGACATCGAAGGTCATTGACGCCGATTATAATTAGCAAGTGGTTCAGTTATCATACTATAAAAATGATGAGGTAATATGACCACTGAATGGTTAGTAGTGCATATACCTCTCTCTCTCTCTCTCTCTCTCTCTCTCTCTCTCTCTCTCTCTCTCTCTCTCTCTCTGATGACATATTATAATTAATTTTTTCCGACAGCTTAACTTTTACTAACTGTCACCAGCCAAATAGTTTTCTGAAAGTAGTATCTCTCTCTCTCTCTCTCTCTCTCTCTCTCTCTATAAGAAAATGTTATTTTCTTCAGATTATATTTTATATTTTCCTAATATCCCCAGCCAAATACTCTCCTGAAACGTAGTATCTCTCTCTCTCTCTCTCTCTCTCTCTCTCTCTCTCTCTCTCTCTCTCTCTCTCTCTGAAATAAAAAGTGATAAATTAACAAATTTGCATATTTGACATCACAAACAACATGCTGACCAACCATTAATATCCATAGCAATGAAATATTTCCAGAAAACATCGTGTTCGATGTGTTACTGATTTTAATTAATTTTGAGTTTTATACTAATTACATCCAACCGTTGCAAGCAGGTGTTCATATTTTGTTCAAATAAGCAAGAGACAATGGAAAATTTAAGAGATTTGTTTTAATGAATATTTTTTCAATGAAAATTTAAAGTAAAATGACTGGTTTCAGAAGTATTTCTACACACATATATATTAGATTATATATATATATATATATATATATATATATATATATATATATATATATATATATATATATATATAATATACATATATATATATATATATATATATGTATATTTATACATAATATAAATGTTTATTTATATATTATATATATCTATATATATACATACACATATATATATATATAATATATATATGTATATAAATATATATATATAATATGTGTGTGTGTGTGTGTGTGTTTCTTGTTGAAATATTTCTTATAAAGCATTTGTGAGAAGTTCAGCTACAAAGAGACCATCTGGAGATGTTTATCGGTTACGTATTTTTGGGAGAAACTTATGAAAGGACTAACAGCAATACGCTTTTGGGTCCTTGAAGATGTACGATGTAAAAGAAGATTGATGAATGCACTTGATAGGAAGCATGTATTGCGATATTTAGCCGTGAAAGAGACTGGTTTGATGTAAATGTTTTTACACACACTTAATCATATTTAATACATATATATATATATATATATAATATAATATAATATATATATGTATATATATATATAATATATATTGTGTGTGTGTGTGTGTGTGTGTTCTGTATTGTGTATGTATATAAAGTAGACAGTTTAAATAAGTTGGGTTTAAATGAGTGTGTTTTTTTCTTTCAAGTTCTGTATTTTCTATGTATTTTGTAATGTTTTTTGTGTTTATCAGCAGGTGAATATGTTGCCTTAAACGTGGGTTTCCACTCCGGTTTCCTTCGCCCACGTTCACTAATCTTGAATTATGATGTTTACGGGATACCGTTGTTGGTAATATAGCATTGCATTCAGGCAATTAAGGTTGCTCCAAATGCAAGTGCAAAACGCTCCGTGCAACGCTGTCTCCACTTTCCGAGTGTAAACAACTTAATTAGTTACTAGGCATTTGGTGAGGATTGCTCCTTTATTTCTCAAAGTTTATAAAGCGACACATTCTTTTGTGCCTATCATTTCCTGTAAGCTGATGACTTAGTGTGATTAATTTTCTTATATTGACTTTTCGTAATTAAATTAGCAAGATTACTAAGGAAGCACATTTCTCCACTCGGAGGGACCGCGGTAAGGAATTGTTCTTATTTGAGATGTGTGAAAGGAGACTAGGTAAAGATCAAGAAGTTGGACAGTACAGTAAGATGAGGCTAGAGGTACTGTTGCAAGGTAAAACATACAAAGAGTAATGTAATACACTCGTGTCTATATATATAATATATCTATATTATATATTAATATTATAATATAATATATATTATATATAGATATAATATATATATATATGTTATATATAATATAAATTATATATAATAATAAAATTGTAAATATTATATAAAATCAGCCACTTCATGCACCCATACAAAAGTCTCATCAGCAGTACATTGAACTCCTACTCACACACACACACACACACACACACACATTACCAGATTTCACTTTATCCTGATCAAACGCTTGTGTTTCCTAGTTTTTATACTCTAGCTTTCCCATACTCTCTCGTGCTATCAATCCAGAATTGTCTAGGTCTTCTTCTCCTCCCCCGTCTTGGCATTTCCAATTCATTCATTCTTTCCACCTGTCATCCTTCATTCTCTCCATACTATCAAACCTTCTCAAAGCTCTATATTGACATACGAACCCTTTTAGAAATTCACTTGTATATCTCTATATTTCCTACCTTCAAATTCGTAATGATAATAATAATAATAATTAATAATAATAATAATAGTAATAATAATAATAATAATAATAATAATGCTTTGCTGATCATTTAATGCTTCGAACTTTCATGTGCATGATAATAAGTGGAGAGGTGCTCATCCAAGTTTTATGAATATTTTGATAATAGTAGTAGTAGTAGTAGTAGTAGTAGTAGTAGTAGTAGTAGTAGTAGTAAGGAAAATTGTTTCTCAGTAGCATTACAATAACTCTAACCATCGTCATTTTTGTCTTTCTCTGCACTGGCGTCTTTCAATCAAGGCATCAGAACATACAAAATGCGTAAACCACGATAAAAGTTTATTTCAGTTGCAGTCACCCAATACAGTAAACCAAAGCTATTGCATTTTGTCAATTTTGGCACAAGTGCAAGCTGTATTGTCGTAATACATCTGCGTCGCATTTATGTAATATTATGAAATGTGGACTAGCATGCTAGATCTTACTTCAGAGTAGAGGTGCAGATTTCTTTCCACTTTATGCCCGGTATGTGTATGTATGGCTGGTGTATGTATAGGTAGTCTAGTTTATGTCCGCCTTCTGCTCGTCCGTTCTGTTTTACGTTTAGAATATAAAAAAACTGCTAAAGATATATTTCAACTTCATACGCAAATACATCTTACTGAGAGCATTTCAACCATGTCAATATTTGGCAAAATTAATAACTAAATAAATAAATAAATAATGTAAAAAAGATTGTGTAACTCACAATGGGGTATTCATGCCCTATGGATTCAGTTATACTTTTCTTACATATAAGGTATTCAGCGTAAAGGATGGGCATGAATACAATATGTTAGATTTCATTTCTAATTCCATTTCTTGAGTCCATGAAAGCGTGCTCAAATGAAACTGAATGCGGTTAAGTTATTTAACAATAAATGACTAGTAAGGAAAAGGAAATATCAGCGGCAGCATGTTGAATAACGTGATTAAGTTGGCCCATACTAATAAAAAAATATTTCCAACTCACGCATGTTATAGTAAATTGATATATAAATATGTATATATATTATATATACATATGTATATATATATATATAATATATATATATATATATATATATATATATATATACACACCTACACAAACATTCACGAACGTGGGGTTTACTAGTTATAATTTTCAAGAATAGATACAGACAGATAGAAAGGACCTGTAACAGCCTTATGCCACTGGCCAGTGGCGGGAAGATAAAGTAAAGTAAGTAACTATCAAAAATATAAAAGCTAAAGGGAAAAGGAAACTGAACAGCGTAATAAAATTAAGCAAGTCATCTAATAGAAAGAAAATGATCACATCTGACCTACGGTTCCCAAGACGTCAGAATCTATCAGTTGAGGTTTATTTTGGTATTTTGATCTTTATGCCTAAGTGAATTAAGGTTTGAAAAGGGCCGATCTGGAGACTTCTAATGTGTAGACACAAAAGAATGAAATATTTTTGAAAATTCAAGAAAAAATAGACATTTATTTTTTATATGATATCACTTTTTCATGGATGATGGTCTTTGCTTAATGGTGATCCATGAAAGAAAGTAACATTTTGTGAATTTACAATACGTGTTGCTTTATCAAAACAAAAGGTGTAGATTTCATCATCAACGATTGCAAATGGATTATTATCAAGTAATTAATTTTTTTTCCTTTTTCTCCGGATGAAAAATACCGGAAGATATTGCGAGGTAAATTGCGTATCGTGCTAACACAAATAAGACTTCGTATGGTAAACAATTTTGCATATTAGTTGATAGGATTACTAGGTGCAATACGTGATAGCCCTCGGACGTACGAAGAAACGAACAGAAAGTAGATAGAAAAGAGAAAAAATGCAGATCGTAGTACGAGATCATTAAAAAAAAAAAAAAAAAAAAAAACAAAAAAAAAAAAAAAAAAGGTCTTAAATGAAATCGAGATGTACGCATACATCAATATTATTGTGGTACCTCACTCAGTCCAGGAGACCAGAATCGTGAGGGGATGGGATGATTGTGAAGAGGGGGAGAGGAAGGTGAGGGAGGGGGAGGGAGAAAGAGAAGTGCAGAGAAGTGGGAAGAAAAATACTTGAAATGATGATTGCTAGAAGATGAAGAGAGGGATTAGTTTTGAAGGACGACTCTGCTCCTGTCTTTTAATCTGTTGTTTGGACTGGAGACTCTTCCAGTGTTTGATTTTTCCAGTAGTTCTAGAAAAAAAATACTTTTTTTTATATTCATAGAAATACAACATCTGCTATCATCAGTCGAGGGCGCTTGTTGGCGATAAAGGTATTTGTTGAAGGTGGAGATAATACTTGAGAATCGTTTAGGAGGTGAGTTGCTCTCATTCCCGTATTCTCGGAATCTTATTTATTTCCATGCGTGATATTGAGGTTAAGTGTTCGTTGACGACGCTCTCGTAACGAACATGATATCGATATAGAATTCAGTTTCCATTTCCAGTGAAATATTCTGCGGGTTTAGGCCAAGAGTACTCGAGCCACGCTGTGGCGCCACACAGTGGCGTCGGTGTGTGGCAGGGATGTGGCTTCCCATAGGTTTCATTGTTTATAAGCTATGTCGAGCACATGAGCATCTGTGGCAAGCGACTGTGGCGAGCTGTCGCTGATCCCCGCCACAGCTTATAAACAGTGGAAACCAATGGGAAGCCATATCCCCGCCACACAGCGACGCCACTCTGTGGCGCCACAGAGTGGCTCGTGTGCTCCTGGCCTAACTGTTACAGTCGCATCTGGCTCTAACAATGCTTTTTACCTCTTTGATACTATTGCTAGATCAATGGTATATGAATGGTTTCTAATAATACCTAGACACTTTCCAAATGAAGACGAGTAATCAACACTGATACTTTGTAGGAAATGTGACGTAGGAGAATATCATTAACAAAAAGGAAAAAAAGAAAGGCAGTCGTGGGAAATGAAAAGAAAAGACAGTAATTTTTTTAGTTTTGCCTTAATGGAGGAGGAAGGTAACGCAACACTTGACGAAGAAAAGCGCTCTGAGACTTGAGACACTTGTTTATTATTTTAGGGATTTTTGCGTTTCTAAAGGAAAGCAAACGTTTCCTCGTTTATTATTATTTTTATTATTATGTATATAATGTACCTAAAAATATATTAACAACTAAAGACACACATATAATATATATACACATATAGGCATATACATTATGTATGTATGTATGTATGTATGTATGTATATGAAGCACCTAACATGTATGAAGAATAAAGCATTCTCTCTCTCTCTCTCTCTCTCTCGTAACACGGTTAATTGAAGGATCTTCTATGTTGTTGTTTCCCTTTCAATCGGTTTTTATTGTGAAAGATCCCAATGGAATATACGACAGAAACTGATACTGTATCAAATAACTTAGTAAAGAAACCAACTCCGCAAATCTGGGAGCTGCGATATGTGACGGTCCTAAAAGTAAGGAAAATGTTTCAGTTTCTGTTTGTGAAGGAATGAGTTTTAAATTGAGTTAATGATATGTTGACTGAGTGTGCATCGAGCTGTCTGTTTTTGCGGGCTGTGAGTGCGCAAAAGAGAGAGAGAGAGAGAGAGAGAGAGAGAGAGAGAGAGAGAGAGAGAGAGAGAAATTGCAGACAAGGATGCTATGCATTAGTCAGACCTAAAGATTATTTTTTTTTATGTTGCCTACATTGCACGAGGCCCAATTAGCAAGGCTTGTTTATCAAGATTTACTCTTTAAAGATATTCAGAAGTAAAATGAATACTTAAATATGCGAATGGAGTGAATAATGTGGGATGTTATTTGTGGTAAAAAAAATGACGTGCAAATAGAATCCAAATTTCAATGGGGTTCCTTTACAAATAAATTGGGTGGGTCTGAAGTTAGAAAATCCATTTTTCACCTTTCAGGCCTATTAAGTATGTTTGGAACTTGCATATATGCGTTAATGTATATTAAGTATATATATATATATATATATATATATATATATATATATATATATATATATATAGATATATATATATGTTTTTACATTTAGATAAATCCACAAATACCTCTTGATTAATCGAACTCACTTTACCTTAGAATACTTATACCCAGAGGGAATTATTGTAAGTGTAGCTGCTTGGCCAGAATTCATATGTCTTGGTTTCGTTAAAGAGGAGACAGTACCATACGTGCATAATACATACATACATTTTGTGTGTGTGTATATATATATATATATATATATATATTATAATTATATATTGAGTGTGTGTGTGTGTGTTTGTATTGGTGTTTAGAGCCTTGCTACTTCTAATCTTCAGTCTCACATACTAAATGTATTCATGTATGCAGAGGTATACATCAGAATATATACGAGGTTTTGCTGGCGTCGAAGTATGAGTATCGTTGCATCCGTACTAAAGTGATTCAACCGAATCGTGCTTAACTTCTCCAATCAAACTTGGTCACAACAAAGTAACAATAGAAATGTAGAGGAAGACAGAGAATTCCACAATGTTGTAATAAAGGGTATGATGTAATTGACCAGACTGACCACTTCCACATTTATAAGAATTTAGTTTTCCTTTTAAATGAAGGAAAATTGCACCCGAAGTAAAAACTTAAAAGTTTTGTTCATTTCAGTATAATATCAAAGTTACCTCAAAACAGAAGCTTTAGTTGAAATACTTTAGGTTTCTTCGATTCGTTGATTTTCAATTTCATATTTTTGAAAATGCCATAGTATATGGTTGTGTCTTTCTGGTATTCTTGTTCCCATGTATACATTGACATTGATTGCTTAACTGGTCATTCTCTCCTTTTCAGGTAAGCCCTGCTGTTATGCTGTCTCCGGAGTTGGTCCAGTCAGTAAGTGTTAATGTTTGTGACGGTACCCATCTTTCTACAAGCACAGGCTCTTTTCCGTAACTGTGTTTAAAGGAAAGTGAGCGACTTTGTTGGTATATATATAAAAAAGTAGAGTTTAAATTAACTTCTTGTAATTTTAAATAAGGTTTAGACTCTCTCTCTCTCTCTCTCTCTCTCTCTCTCTCTCTCTCTCTCTCTCTCTCTCTCTCTCTCTGTGAATCACAAGCGGATTTGTCTCAGCAACATCAGTAATATCTGTATTTGAATCATAAATGAAGCTTTTTTTTCTGAATTACGGCGTAAGTTTCCATATCACTTATCGACAAGTCTACTTCATCACAATAGACAGGATACGCTTTGCTTCAGTAACACTGAAATCTGTTTGAATCGCGATCCAGTAATTTTAAAGAAATGGAAACAAAGGACTAAGACAAAGCATAAAACGAGACGGGCACTAAGAAGTTGTCGGGCACGAGCATTTATACTTATCCTTATTTTGGAATACACTCGATTTACTCTCACCTACCGATTCGGTAGTCCCGAGTTCGATTCCCCGCTCTGCCAACGTGGAGCCAGAAGAATTTGTTTCTGGTGATTAGAAATTAATTTCTCGATATAAAGTGGTTCGGATCCCACAATAAGCTGTAGGTCCGGTTGCTAGGTAACCAATTGGTTCCTAGCCACGTAAAAATATCTAATCCTTCGGGCCAGCCCTAGGAGAACTGTTATTTAGCTCAGTGGTCTGGTTAAACTAAAATATACTCAACTTTTCATGAAACAACATACAGTGTCATGAATTTGCACAGCAAGATCCCACAGATCAGAAAGCCTTTCCGAAAAAAGGACTAAGTAAGAAGAAAGTAAAACTTTTGATAGATTGGTCATGAGTAGTAACAGTCAAAAAAACGGAGTGACCAAATATGTGAGTGAGATGAATTGATGAATTAGGAGATTGCAAACTGAGTGTAACCACAGGGAAGAAAATTCGACTCCGATGCTGCTGGAGGCCAAAAGGAACAACCCAAGATTTGGATTCTTTTTTTATAAGTACACTACTTAGGCTACTAAATTTAATTTCTAAGGTAACTATGCAAGGAAAAGTTAAGTATATCTTAGTTTTACCAGACCACTGAGTTGATAAACATCTCTCCTATGGCTGGCCCGAAGGATTAGATATTTTTTACGTGGCTAGGAACCAATCGGTTTCGTAGCAACGGGACCTACAGCTTATTGTGGGATCCGAAGCACATTATATCGAGAAACGTATTTCTATCACCAGAAATAAATTCCTCTGATTCCGCGTTGGCAGAGTGGAGAATCGAACTACGGACCACCAGATTAGTAGGCGAGCACGAAAACCCCTCGTTCAACAAGGAAAAAAGTTATACAAATAACCCAGTCACTCGTGTAAAACGTAATTGAATGGAGGCCATGTTGCACACCCCGTCTACCTCAGAAATAACCACAAAGTCCCCGATGAATCTCATTAGCAATCTGCATCTCATCAACGCTGTCATCTCTTCCCACACATCTCATTATTTTTTTCCGTGTTCACTTTTATCATCCATTTATAGTTAGTTGCAAGGCTATTTATCGCGGAGAATACACTTTTTTTAATGTTTCAAAACAATCTTCAACAATGTTGTTTGTTTTTATTTATATATAATTAAAACCAAGATATTAATTATTTGGTTTTAATTATATTTTTATCGCGTCGTTCTGGTGTATTTTCTGGTTATATTCTCAGAAAAGCTTGCCCTCACCCCGGCTCTCTCTCTCTCTCTCTCTCTCTCTCTCTCTCTCTGTGTTCCATGTTCCGTGACCTGTTGGTAGTTTTTCTGGCTTAACTTTCTTGTTCCTCGTGTTTTTATCTGTAGAAACATCAAAATTATAATTGAAACTAATTTGAGGACTTTTATGTAGGAATTATTGGCAGTCCATTTTTCTTTTAGGAAGAGCCTATTAATGGGTCTAATTATTCTCGTCACCGTTTTTCTTTTTTATAAACTGGTCTGCCCTTTATGTGTGTGTGTGTGTGTGTGTGTGTGTTTTTTTTTTTTTTTTTTTTGTGGGGGTGAGAGTTGTGGGGTTGGCTTTAGTTCCAGATGGTATTACCTAAGTTTCGGATATTTATACAAATAATGATCAATTTTTTAATCTTCCTTAATATCCCCTTAAAAACACACACACTGAAAGGAAAGCAGTGACCAAGAAAAAAGCAATCGAGTATGTCACACTTTTTCATTGTACTCGAATTTCTCTCTTCCCCTCCCTTAAATTTTAAACGAGTATTTACCTTTCTCTTGAGTGCTGAGAACGAGCAATATTCCGCCCCTCCAGAGCTACAGGATTAAAAGCATCCTACAGTCGATGGTCCTACATTTAACTCTACGTATGCGCATCCTTCTTCTTCTTCAGCCTTGCAAGTCCTATTATTGATTCGTGGTGTTCTTCCCTTGTCACCCTTTTGAGTACAAATGCTAATATGTCAAGAATAGGTTACAGGACATTCTTAAAATTGGGCTGTTTTCATGATGGTTCCATCGCTGTTTTGTGTGAAATTGTTGTTTGATTCGATATCATGAGAAACATGAATGTTTCTTGTTATGATCTGTTGACTTAAGGCATCTTTGTTTCGGTTGTGTGTGGGATTAACATTAACCTTCTATGGAAAAAGTCTCTTGTTGTATGCATATATATAGTGTACACACACACAAACACACATACACACATATATAGTATATATATATATATATATATATATATATATATATATATATATATAATATCTATATATAATATAATATATATATATATATAAATAAATATATATATATATATATATATATATATTTTATTTATATATATATATATATATATTATATATATATATATATATATATATATATATATATATATATATATATATGTGTGTATGTGTGTGTGTGTGTGTACACTATATATATGCATACAACAAAAGACTTTTTCATAGAAGGTTAACTATATTTAAATGTTAATCCCACAAACAACCGAAACAAAGATGCCTCAAGTCAACAGATCATATATATATATATATATATATTATATATATATATATATATATGCCAAACTTTAGAATTTATGCAATATTGTTTTCTTGCAATATTATTTTCTGTTGGTGTAAAATTGAACCTAGGCAAAGTTTTTTCTACATCAGTTTCGTGTGTCTTCCTTGTACAGTTTCGTTAAGCTACTTTGAATGTCTCGTCTTATGCAGATTGAAACACCCGCCTATAAATAAGCCCAGCAGAGATACTAGACCAAATTTAGTTGTACGAAGTAGAAAAAACAAAGATGGAGGAAGAGTGAGAGAAAGGGAAGGAAATTACTGAGAGGCAGAATGTAAATGAGGGAAGGGGAGGAGGTGTATAAAGGACAAAACAAGAGAGAGAGAGAGAGAGAGAGAGAGAGAGAGAGAGAGAGAGATGAAATGCCAAAAAGAGCGGCACTAATATAGTAAGGGAAGGGAAGGTAATTGTGAAAGCAAGGAATAGTGTGAAAGAAAGGAATAAGACGTGAGAGAGAGAGAGAGAGAGAGAGAGAGAGAGAGAGAGGAGTAGGATTGCGAAAAAAGTGATATTTGAAGGAGAAACATTAGAACGAGGGAAGGGATGAGAATAGACAGATAATGAGTGAAGAGGGAACGAGATAAAAAGTCACAGGAAAAGAGTAATATAATAGAGGAGACCGAGACAAAGAATGAGGGAATATACGGCAAGAAGGCAGGAAAAGCCTCGGAGGAGGAGGAGAGTGATGAGAGAAAGGACATTGCCAAGGATAATGAGATGAAAAATGATCACAGAAACATAAAAATAGTTACAGAATGGAAAGAGGAAGAGGTGGAAAGGATAAAAGTGTGAGAATGGAAGAGGAAAGAGAACGGAAAAGGCTGAAGAAAGAAAGTGATTTGTGAGAAAATGGAATAAAGAGTGGAAGGGAAGGCAAGAAAGAAATAACGAGAGTCGGGAATGAAAGAAAGGGAGTTTTAAAAAGAGAAATGGGAATGCAGTGGAGGCGGAAAAGTGATTAGAGAAACATATAAACTAGAAGGAGACGGGACAGATAAAGAGTGAGAGAAGGAAAAGGGGGCAGACGTTTGTGAACCGAAAATTGGCCAGCAACAAAGACGAGAGGCCAAAATGTGTCCCAGAGCAAAGGGAACGCCGTTCATTTTCTGGGGCCTCTTCTACCAGGGATTCTTTTTTTTCACTTTTTTTCTTTTCATTATTTTTCCCTTCATTTTTCTCCCTTTTCTTTCTTTTTACAATTTTATGTTTTTTTTATTTTCACTCCTAGTTTTTCTTTTCACTTTATCCTTTACCTATTTTTTTTTCTATTTTTCCTTTTCATTGTTAATTTTTTTCTTTTTACCATTTTATTTTTTCTTTTCGTTATTTTATCTTTTCCTCTCCATTTTTCTTTTTTTTTCTTTTTACTAATTTTTTTCAATCTTTTCTTTTGGCTTTTAGTTTTTCTTCTCACTATTCTATTCACTTATTTTTTATTTTTCTATTTTTTAATTAAATTTTTTCTTTTCACCATTTTACTTTTTCTTTTCAGTGTTATTTTTTCCTTTTTAGTGTTTTATTTTTTCTATTTTTATATTTTCGCTTTTAGTTTTTCGTTTCACTTATCCTATTGATTTATTTTTCATTTTCTCTACTTTATTTTTTCTTTTCATTATTTACTGTTTTCCCCTATTTTATTTTGTATGGTTCTTCATAGATGAAGAGGTAGATTAAGAGGGAGACAGCAGTCTCTGAAATATAGTACTACTTTTTTCTCTTTATTTTGGTGTTTTTATGGGCTCCTTTTATTAGATATATATATATATATATATATATATATATATATATATATATATATATATAATATATATATATATATATATATATATAGGTGTGTGTGTGTGTGTGTATGTATGTATTGTATGTATGTTTTGTATGTATATTATATATGTTTATATATCTCTCTCTTTACATAGACAATTTTATACTTTAAAGTAAAACTTTCAGGCAAGGCTACTTATCCCTGTAGCCCGACCCTCCCCTTCCCCCTGCAGGAGACCTTCCTTTACCATTTTCCCCCTTTTCCTCCCAATCCCAAACATCAACAGCTCTCTCTCTCTCTCTCTCTCTCTCTCTCTCTCTCTCTCAGAGCATCCATTTGTGGCCGTTCTCATCTTTTGCCTAAACAAACATTTATCATGCAAGCGCGAAGGCAAAAATTCATCTCAAATATCGCAGGAACGTCATTTTTGTTTCATCGGTCGTCGGGATTATGGCCCAAAAGCTTTGCGATAACGTTTAATGTAAATATTACGTACAACATTTGGTAGGGGCGTTCTAATGACAGCTTAGGGGAGAAAAACGTTTATGGAAACGTCCGCAGCAATCGTGCAGTATAATTAGTTAACGTAAATGAGTTGCGAAAGGGAAACGCGACCAAACGTTTCGAAGGAAATTTTAAAACGTTTGTGGTAAGAATGTTGGTTTTTATGGGGTGGGGGTTTATTAAAATGTTGCGCGAAAGATTTTTTTTTCTAGTAGAAGCTTTATACTGAAATCCATTTCAAACTTTCGATGAAAATCTTTATTTGACAGAATTTTGTGAAATCGTCATTACCCTCATCATCATCTTGAACCCACAGCGGTACATCTCAAAGACTCGCTTTTAATGTCATGGGTCATTCCTTTCCACTTCTTTTGCTCTCATTGTTTTGAGGCCGAAGGATACACACAGACTCGGTCTTCGTTCTCCTCCCTTCCCCTCCTTCCCATTACCCAACTCCTCCGCCTCCTCCTCTTCTTCTTTTCGGATCTCCCTGCGGCTCTTCCTTCTCTCGTTAAAGATGATGCTGGGAGCACTGCTTTCCCCATCCCAAACCACAGGAGCACCCCTCCCTCTCTCTCTCTCTCTCTCTCTCTCTCTCTCTAAGCAAAAGCTGTGATTAAGTTTGAGCCATTTTCCAGGGTTCATTTATACCAGCGCATGAGCATTCCATACATACGCAATAGTATTGAAGACAGAATACCGCTTACTAAGCGACCATAACGTCTGCGAAGTCGTCAAAGGCGATGGGAATCTCGGAATTTTCTAATTAAGAGTTAAGGTAAATAAAGCTCCTTGATAATTTCATACGACGCATATCTCGTAGGAAAAGAGAATGTCTCTAATTACATAATTATTTTTATATAGCTATATACCTTTTAAGTTTTCTTTCTTCATTTCAACATATGCATCAAGGCCGGGATTTCATAGCTCAAAAAAAAAAAATATCCCTGACATTTTTAATCGCTTCCTTAAAATTCAAAGGCCTTTTCCTGGAATATAACGCAGCTGAGATGATTTTTGTCAGATTTAGCGGACCGCCCTGTTAGCCCGATTTTTGTGGCTTGTACTGAGGAGCGTCATGGATTTTCGATGTTTTTCTTCTTTACTTTTGCTTGTTTCACTTCGGTACTTATGCAAGCAGACCACTCTTCGATGTTTTTGCCGACAGGTACATTTCTATTTCCTTTCCAATATTCCAACTGCCATTTTTGTAACGAATGACAGCCCTCAGTCTTTAGTATCCCATGAACGGCGTTCCTCTCCAACTGAATTTTTGCTCTGAAGATAATGTGCAGCGCCATTCTGCTTATCGGTTCCTTTTTCGTTATTTCTGGGGGAAGCGCCTCAGTGGCGTGATCAGTATGGTCTTGGCCTGCCACCTCAGTGGCCGCGAGTTCGATTCTTGTCCATTCCATTGAGGGGTGAGAGATATGTATTTCTGGTGATAGAAGTTCACTCTCGACGTAGTTCTTAAGCCACGGAAAGCCGCTGGTCCCGTTGCTGAGTAACCACTGGCACCATGCAACGTAGAAACACCATACAAACAAACAAACAATGTCTGGGTGAAATAAAACGCCTTGCGACAATTTAACTACACTAACATGCTGACAGTCCTGAAGCAGATGAGCTATTACAGATTTATTTTGTCAACTTGGTCAACTTGCGTAGAAAATGACGGTACGCAGATCCTTCTACGAAAAGTGTTTACACCTTCGTCACAGAGAAACAAGGTATGTTGGATTATCCTTAAATCCATTTCACAGACAGATTAACTGGCATTGATTGGCAATACTCGAGTACTGAGTCGGTTAAAAGTTAACGGACACGATTGCTGTTATCATTAACATACACGACTGACTATTATCATTATTAAGTTAACAGACACCTTATGCTATTATTAAGTTGACAGACACGATTTGCTATTATTGATTAACAGACAAGACTTGCTATTATTGCGATTATGTTAACAGACGCGACTTGTTATTATTGTGATTAACAGACGCGACTTGCTATTACTGGGATTATGTTAACAGACACGACTTGTTATTATTGTGATTAAAGGACGCGACTTGCTTTTATTGGGATTAAGTTAACAGACGCGCCTTGCTGTTATGTGATTAAGTTATCAGACACGATTTGTAGTTATTATGATTAAGTTAACAGACGCGATTACTGTTGTTATGATGAAGTTAACAGACTTGACTTGCTGTTGTTATGATCAAGTTAATAGACTTGACTTGCTGTTATTATGATTAAGTTAACAAACGTGACTTGCTGTTATTAGGATTAAGTTAACAGACACGATTTGCTGTTATTATGATTCAGTTAACAGACGCGATTGCTGTTGTTATGATCAAGTTAACAGACTTGACTTGCTGTTGTTATGATCAAATTAACAAACTTGACTTGCTTTTATTGGGATTAAGTTAACAGACGCGATTACTGTTGTTATGATCAAGTTAACAGACTCGACTTGCTGTTATTATGATTAAGTTAACAGACTTGACTGCTGTCATTATGATTAATTAACAGACGCGTTTTGCTGTTTTTATGATTAAGTTGATAGCCGCGACTCACCATTATTATAATTGTTTTGACTGATAAAAGCAAAACATCCTAAATAAAGTTGGTCTGCAATTTTGGAAGAAAAGAAAGGAAGCATAAAGGTGTTTTTGGAGCTCTCACGTTGTTGGTGATAAATATCCCACTTGAGTAATGACGTGACAGAAGACTCACTGTTAGTGCGTAGGGTCCCGCAATAGGTGGGAAGCGAATGTTGATTTGAATGAATTAATAAACTATTTTGGTCATGATTTCCGCACACTATATTTAGGAGTGCACTGCACGTTCACTTGTCGGTCGGGTTAGGTAGCGAATGTAGTATTTTTTCTTCAACTATACATGACTTGAACGTTCGAATAATGAAAGCTATTGGAAATAATAGAAGGATTTGCATATTATTCAGCTTCTTAAAGGGAGATTTGGCGGGGATATGATCATTATGATCCTTCTAAGATATAATTTCATGAACTATGATAATTCTAATCCTTCCACGACTTTAACCGTCAATATTGACAATTAAGGTAGAATTTCCGAATGATAGAACAATTTTGCGAAACCTGGAGAAGTAGTAGATATAAAAAAAAACCGCAGTCATATGTCAGTTTGTTGACAGGTGAAATTTAAAAACAAAAGGATTAAGGTTTCCCCGGACCAAAGTCCAAACATAGGGTCTACCCCCCTGCCTGTCCCCAGTGCCCCGAGGAATATTGCACTACTGTATCTTTAATCGTTAATAATCGCTGATATATTCTGCGTATTTAATGAGACGGCAAGAGACGCCGCCTCACTTTGCTTTTAATGCTTGGGTAACCTTCGCTCAATTATGCAAACTGAGTCACATCCCGATCGACGCCGCCAGATTTGGCGCTTTCGGCGTCCTCCTCTGTCGCTTCCTTTTCTGGTACTCGATGCCCTGTTCTTTTGTTCATATTAGCTTGTTTGTTTTCAACTTTAAATAATAAGTTTTGGTCTTAAGGTCGCCGACGTCCTCCTCTGTCGCTTTCTTTAGTCGTAATAGTGGACGGTTTCTGTTACTTGATGCCCTGTTCTTTTGTTCATATTACTTTGTTTTCAACTTTAAATAGTAAGTTTTGGTCTTAAGTCGACGTCCCCTCTGCGTGTTTTTTGTTATTTATTTATTTGATTTTTTGTTGTTGTTGTCGTTCGTATTATTCTAATTGTTTTCAGCTTTGAACAATAAGTTTTGGTCGTATTGCCGTTTTTGTCCATTCTCTCAAAATAGGAGTCTGCTTACCAGATTAGCAGACGATTTCTATTACTTTGCGCCCTGCCCTTTGGTCGGCCATATTGTTTGTTTTCGGCTATTAATAATAAGTTTTGGTTTTATTGGCGTTATTTTTCATTCGCTGAAAATAGGAGAGTATTTACCTTATTAGCAAACGATTTATGTTATTTTGTGCCCTTTTCATTTGGTCGGCCATATTGTGTGTTTTCGGCTTTGATTAATAGATTTTGGTCTTATTGCCTTTATTTTCCATTCATTCAAAATAGGACAACTACTTAATTTTACTTTTGGAAGAACTAATCTCTTTTGGGGAAATTAATATAAAGTGTTGGCAATGTTTTTGTATATTTTCTTGTAAGTTTCTTTTATGATCCAGAGATCTGTTGATTACGCATCATCCCCCAGAGATCTGCTGAGTACGTGTCATCACCCAGAGATCTGTTGATTACGTGTCATCAGCCAGAGATCTGTTGATTACACATTATCACCCAGAGATCTGTTAGTTACGCATCATCACCCAGAGATCTGTTGATTACTCGTCATCACCGAGAGATCTGTTTGATTGCGGGGGGGGGGGGGCATCATCACCCCCAGAGGATCTGTTTGATTACGCATCATCACCCAGAGATCTGTTTGATTACGGTTTTCATCACCCAGAGATCTGTTATTACGTGTCATCAGCCAGAGATCTGTTGATTACACATTATCACCCAGAGATGCTTTAGTTTACGCATCATCACCCGTAGATCTGTTGATTACTCCGTTCATCACCGGGGAGAGATCTGTTTGATTTTCGCATCATCACCCACCAGAGATCTGTTGATTCCATCATCACCCGATATCTGTTGATTCCATCATCACCCAAGATCTGTTTATTTCGCATCATCACCCAGAGATTCTGGTTATTTCCATCATCACCCAGACAGAATCTGTTGATTACGCATCATCACCCAGAGATCTGTTGATACGCATCATCATCACCGCCCAGAGGTCTGTTGATTACGCATACATCACATCCGATCTGTTGATTACGCATCATCACCGGAGAGATCCGTTGATTACGCATCATCACCGAGATATTCTGTTAATTACACATCATATCACCCAGAGATTTGTTGATTACGCATCATCACCCAGAGATCTGCTGAGTATGTGTCATCACCCAGAGATCTGTTGATTACGTGTCATCACCCACCCATGGATCTGTTGATTACGACTCATCACCCCAGAGATTCTGTTGAATTAGCATCATCACCCGGAGATCTGTTGATTACTCATCATCACCCAGAGATCTGTTGATTACTCATTATCACCTAGGGATCTGTTGATTACATCATCATCACCTGGAGATCTGTTGTTGTAACGTGTCATCACCCGACAGATCTGTTGATTACGTGTCATCACCCACGATCTGTTGATTCACGTGTCATCACCCCAAAGATCTGTTGATTACGTGCCAATAACCCACCCAGACGATCTTTGATTACATTATTTCCCACCCAGAGATCTGTTGATTACACATTATCACCAGAGATTACGGAATGATTGTTTGATTACAGCATTCATCACTAGAGATCTGTTGATTACGATTACTATCATCACCCAGAGATCTGTTGATTAATCATCATCACCCAGAGATCTGTTGATTACTCATTATCACCCAGGGATCTGTTGATTACTCATCATCACCTAGAGATCTGTTGAGTACGTGTCATCACCCAGAGATCTGTTGAGTACGTGTCATCACCCAGAGATCTGTTGATTACGTGTCATCACCCAGAGATCTGTTGATTACACATCATCACCCAGAGATCTGTTGATTACGCATCATCACCCGGAGGTCTGTTGATTACTCATCATCACCCAGGAGATCCTGTTTGATTATGTGTCATCACCCTCCAGAGATCTGTTGATTACACATCTGATCATTCACAGATAGATCTTTGATTACGCGTCATCACCCAGAGATCTGTTGATTACGCCTTCATCACCATAGATCGGTGTTCATAACGCCCGTCATCACCCAGAGATCTGTTGATTACGCATCATCACCCAGAGATCTGTTGATTACGCATCATCACCCAGAGATCTGTTGATTACGCATCATCACCCAGAGATCTGTTGATTATGCATCATCACCCAGAGATCTGTTGATTATGCATCATCACCCAGTGATCTGTTGATTATGTGTCATCACCCAGCGATCTGTTGATTACTCATCATCACCCAGAGATCTGTTGATCATGCATCATCACCCAGCGATCTGTTGATTACTCATCATCACCCAGAGATCTGTTGATCACACATCATCACCCAGAGATCTGTTGATTACGCATCATCACCCAGTGATCTGTTGATTATGCGTCATCACCCAGAGATCTGTTGAGTACGTGTCATCACCCAGAGATCTGTTGATTACGCATCATCACCCAGAGAGCTGTTAATTTATTACGCCTTCATCACCCAGAGATCTGTTGAATACGCATCATCACCCAGAGATCTGTTGATTATGCGTCATCACCCAGAGATCTGGTTGTACCGGAAACGGTACAACCAGATCTCTGGTTCGTGTGCGTGTTGAGTAAGATTTTTATTTTTCGTTAATACACTGTTTCGTATTCTTTTGTAATGGTTTAAGATTTCTCGGAGCATAGCGTGAGAGAGAGAGAGAGAGAGAGAGAGAGAGAGAGAGAGAGAGAGAGAGAAGGGGGTGGCGGGGATAGGGAGAGGAGTCTTTTTTCAGCGTATATGTTTGCTCGCAGAAATTGTTGTTGTCTCAGACGAACCCAAGGGAAAGAGAGAGAGAGAGAGAGAGAGAGAGAGAGAGAGAGAGAGAGAGAGTATACTACCGCATGAACAGAGCGTGTGAAAGAAGGTGAAGAAAGGGATAGGGGATAAAGGAGAAGGTACGGTTAGCAGTGCCTCTTAATAACCCAAAGTGAAGACGGAGTCCCCACTCGAGGAAGTGAAGTCCCCTCGAGGCTCACTAACCAGCAACGAAGGTGATTCAAGGAAGAGGGGGGTGTCACCTGGAGAGAGAGAGAGAGAGAGAGAGAGAGAGAGAGAGAGAGAGAGAGATTTAGGTTTTCAAAGACGGTGTCAATTAATCAGTTATGCACCTGACAAGAGATGTAAAGTTTATATATTTTTTGTGGACTAAAATATTTATTCAAAGTGATTCTGCCTTGTGCAAGATTATTTTATATAATATAAATAAAAATAATAATGCATTCTTCTACCTTTTGTAAGTCTGTTGTAATATTTAGTCAATAGAGTAATAAATAAAATAAATAAAAATTAATAATCAATAGCCTTTTAGTGAATGTTATCTATCATATCTATCTGATATATATATATTATCATATTATTATATATAGATATATATATATTATATATATATATATTATATATATATATATATATATATATGAACTAACTTGATCACAAAATATATAAAAAGTGTTGCTATTGTATAAAGGTAATGGCCAACGGAGGAAAATGCCACGAGAAGGATGAAAACACTACTATATATCTATATATATATATATATATATATAAGTAAATATAATTAATAATATAATATAATATATATAATAATAATATAATTTCTCGTGTTTCATTTTCCTCTGTGGCATTACCTTTATTTATTGCTTGAGACCAACGATATTTTTTTGCCATGTGTAATATTAATTAAATTGAACTCGTAAACATAACAAGTATGCGAAATTAAATTTTATTACTGGTTTCCTCATCGTGTCATAATCTGTGCATAAATTGTAAACATTATGACAAAGTAGGTTACTAGGTTGGATGATCAGGAGTGGACCATTTGCGATGGAGTATCATTCCCACAGCACAGATATCTAATTATCTACGACTTGACAGTCATGTACAAAGTGGATTTCATATTGATTAATCATCAAGATATATATATATATATATATATATATATATATATAATATATATTATATATATATATATATATATATATGTATGTATATCTATTATCTAACGATTTGACAGTTTTTCATGACAAAGTGGGATTTCATATTGAGTTAATCATCAAGATAATTATATATATATATATATATATATATATATATATATATATATATATATTAATCTTATATCTTGTTATTAATCATATGAAATCCACTTTGTCATGAAAAACTGTCAAGTCGTAGATAATTAGATATCTGTGCTGTGGAATGATACTCCATCGCAAATGGTCCACTCCTGATCATCCAACTTAGTAACCTAGTTTGTCATAATCTTTGCAATTTATGCACAGATTATGACACGATGAGGAACCAGTAATAAAATTTAATTTCGCATACTTGTTATGTTTACGAGTTCAATTTAATCAAGTATTAACACTTGGCAAAAAAATATCGTGGTCTCAAGCGAGGCCACGTATTGGCCCATATAATTGCATTTTTTTTTTTACAGAATTGTATTCAGCTAACATAATATCTTGGGGGCAAGTTATTGTATTTTCGAGCTTTTTGCTGCATTTATTAGAGAGTTTGTACAAGTGTCCCATAATTCTTAGGCTGAAATCTGAATGATTCAGTTGTAAGGACATCTTATGACTGTCTCGATTCACTTTGAAAGATTAACTTATTTATCCGTATGACAGCTGCTGCCCATCCTGTAGAAAAATAAATTGTCATAGAACGGCAATACAAAAATTAAATGTCTGTAAAATTGTATCAGAAGTGTGCACTTATTTTGGAATGGTGGAGTAATTCTTCTCTTATGTGTTTTGAACAATCGATTTATTTTGGATTTAATTTTGCAAACTATTTTTTTTATTTCTAGTGGAAAGTGTTGCTTATGCCCTTGGAATTATGAGTCCTGTTGAGTCATTCCCGTGTTTTTCATCCATGCAGTTCTCCGCTCCTAATGAGGTGTGGGCAGTCTTGAGAACATGAAGAAGGTTTAGGTCATTCGGTTTTTCTAATTGCTTGGAGCGTTCACAAAGAAACGTTAGCTTTCATCACATCATCTCTTTTTATCCTTGTTGTCAGTGTGTAAGAAACGAGATTTTTTTTTCTATCCACTCTCGCACAGCAATAACAATTACTCCTATTTTTCTTTCTTTCTTTCTCTCGACGAAACTTCTCCCTGCCCTGCCTTCCTCCTCCTTGCGATCTCTCCCGTCCAATAAATCTCTCTCCGACTACCTCGCTGCAATTAATTTTGCCTTCCTGTTTTCTTGTCGCGCGCAAAGAACGTAACCATTATTTTTTCATTAGCAAGTTTCTTCCTCCGAAAGAATGTTTTCATTTCGTCCCGAGATCCGGGAGAACTTCATCCGCCCTTTATTATGAGGCTCTTTCTCACTTCCTCCTTCCAATGCCCATTACCAGTCCTGAGCACATCATTACATGGGCGTCATTGTTATTTTTATTTTTGCGCGTAATGTAGGTACGGTTGCGTCCACTCTGCAGCAAAACTTGTCATAAACACGTCGGAAACCTAATATCGCATAGGGGAAACAACCGAGTGGACTAGCTGATCCAGTCTTGACCGCTTGTTGATCCACCCTCCGAAAAAGTACTTTAACACGTCTTGACACCGGAGATGGGCACCAGTCATGAGTCATCGGTGGTGGGAGCAACACCTAGAGACCCCTACTTTCCTTTTGCAGTAAGTAAAATTACGTTTTCGGAGGGTGGATCAACAAGCGGGCAAGACTGGATCAGCTAGTCCACTTGGTTGTTTCCCCTATGTATCAAATAGGTTGGAAACAAGTCAACAGCCTCAATTGGAGAACGAACCTCTGGTAAATGCTGGATAATCGTTGGAGCAGTGGTTAGAACGATCAATATATTGCAGTTTCGTATAAAGAGCTGTAATTCATTGAAAGGTTATTTTTTCAGAAGTACGTTAATTTTTTTAATATGACTATTCAGAATTCAAGTGGTATGGTACTGTTAAGAACAGGATTAGTGCTCATGCCACCCCCCCAACTTTCTCTCTCTCTCTCTCTCTCTCTCTCTCTCTCTCTCTCTCTCTCTATCTCTGTCTCTCTCTCCAAGATACTTCAACTTTCTCATCCCATTAAAGAAAACCTTGCTTGTGCAGTTTAAGCAGCAAATAATAATGATAAAAATATATCAGCCTATAATATCCTGTACATACCACCAACTATGCTACTGATTTTCTGCCAGTATGACGTACGTACTTCCATAATTATATTTGTCTTTAATAACTATAACCATTGGCCTACAAAATCCATTAGAATTTCGAGTGGAGAGCATTTGCTTCTTTGGAATTGCGGGATCGTAATAATTACACATAAAATTACGGTAGCATTGCCATAGTCTAATTAGAGAACAAGTGGCCTTAACAAAATTTAATGAACAATCTTTTTTGTTCAAGAGCGTGTTCTCTGTGATAAAGCAGCTCGTAGGTATAATCTAGGTGTAATTAGGCGGTAAGAATAATGAATGAGAGTGCACCGGACAGAAAAATCGGGAAGTAGTTAATCTAATTGGGAATGATTCTGAATGAACGAATGTTTTGTGTGTTTCTTTTGTTTTTCATGCGGTTTATCCCCAATTATTACAATATGTTTAGTTTCTTGAAGTACAGAGGAATTTAAAAATGTTAACTAACATGACCTCTTGTGTTTTGGTAATTGTATTTTATGGGCTCTACTTATGCATAAGCAAATAAATTTCTGACTCACATTGACATCGAACCCACGTCTTTCAATTGAAAAGCAAGGGCACCACCAACTGAACCACACAGGTCATGAAAGAAGTTGAGACCAAAGATACTATAGAGTGTATGCTATAGTATCTTTGGTTGGTTACTTATCTCGTATATGAGACGTGAAATACCTAAAGATATAGTCCTTGAAACGATCGTTTCAGTTGTTCATAAACTTTGTTACAAAGTGTTGTTCTAGAGTATGGTAAATTGGGAGAACATAACATATCCCTAAGGGTGCATCCACATCGGAGTAAAAGCATGTTATAAGCATGTCGGCGCCTCGTCGCGCACACATCACAAACACGTCGAGTGCTAGTAAGCGACTCATTGATAGTTCTAATCAGTGCTTCATACGATTATCCGGCATTTGCCAAAGTTTCGCTCTCCACTTAAGGTCGTCAACTTGTTTTCAGCCTGTTTGTGACATGTAAGCGATTAGTTTCCGACTTGCGTTTATGTTACGTTTTACTGCAGCGTGGACGTACCATAACGCAGCTAGAATTATTATTATTATTATTATTATTATTATTATTATTATTATTATTATTATTATTATTATTATTATTATTATATATTCAGCAATATGAACCCTATTCATGTAGAACATGCCCACAGGAGCCATTAGCTTGAAATTCAAGCTACCATATAAACTAAAACAGAATTAGTTTAGTGATAGATAACAGTTTTCTCTTAGATAATGAAATGGTAATAATTCTAAGTCCTCTATCATGGCACAAATGTTTTTGCTATCTTGCCAACAGAAGAGAGAGAGAGAGAGAGAGAGAGAGAGAGAGAGAGAGAGAGAGAGCACCTATTAAAAGAACTATCCCGTAGGGGGTTAGTGCCATCAGTGCACCTCACGCAGTTCACTGTAGATATAACTCAAGGTTCTTTTCAGCATCCCTTAGCTGCAAACTCCTTTCGTTCATATGCCCTTCCATCTTACTTCCCGCCCTCTTGTCACAGTTGTTTCTTGCTTCAACTGCGAGGGTTTTATTACTCTCAATTTTCCTTTCAGCGCTGGATGACCTCATAAGTCCCATCGTTTGGATTTTGACCAAAATCTTATATTTCAACGATAACTCCTGTTAAAGAGCTGCAAAATTATTAAGCTGCACGAAAAAATAGTCATGCCAAGCATTTTTTCCCAACATCATAAAAAAGAAAAAACTAAGTGGATCGTTTATCTCAGGATCACGATCAAAAACTAAGTTATTTATCGGTTTGACCTTCGCCTTCCTCTCCATCGTCCTTGACCTCTGCCTCGGAATTCAATCGGTTCAACTCCCTAATTAAGAGCAGCAGCAACTCCAGTTCGAGGTTTGGTCAAGATACACTGCGACTCAATTGTGTACAACTTTCCAGAACCGGAATATCCATCCCCAGTTCGGTCAATAGTTCTCTGTGAAGCGAAAGGGAACTTCGGTTGAGCCAAGTGGTTTTGCAAACCATGCAGCTTCTGATGAGGATGGAAAGTTAAAGATCAGATCGATTAGTGTTTAACGCCAGAAGGAAACTTATCATTGCCGGGTGTAAGGGCTGACGATGTGTGTGTGTATATATATATATAGTATATATATATTATATATATATATATATATATAGATATATATATATATATATATATATATATATATATATACATGTATATACATATATATTCATATATATACATATATACAAAATAATAACATTTCTAAATTCAATTATATTTGCTCAAAAGTTGTCGAATTATATTTTTGCTATTTTTATTTCTTCGGATCATGGACTTTTTATTTACTTATGTATATCTTTATTTATTTATTTATTTATTTATCTATTATTGTTTTGTTCAATTCTTATATCCATCACGACTTGCTTGCATTGTAGCTGATTACAGTTGCACTCAAACGTTCCATGCCACACCAGCCAAAACCTTCCTTGCAATTGAAATATATACATCCGAAGGTAATCCGAACCCTCAATATGGCACTGCCAAGGGCAAAATCCAATTAAAGTTCTATTTGAACAGACCATTAAATTGGCTTAATTAGTTGTATTAAATTGTCCTAATTAGTTGTTGAAATAAAACTGAGGGCTTTCCACGATCTGACGAAGTGAGACATTTACTCGGTCTAAAAGATGCTTATTGTAACCATGAAAAGAAAATGGATGGGTAAATTGACAGATAAATGATAAAATGTGATAAGTATACAGAATATCGTAAAATTCACTTATACATAAACATCAATCCTTTAAACTAACAAAGTTTAGGTGAAATAACTGGTGCATTCTGCTGCACGATTATCCTGAAGAACGGGGATTAATTGCAAAATGATATAATAATCATATAACTGGTCGATTATTTGTTTGATGCATTCTTCTGCACGGTTATCCTGAAGAACGGGGTATATTATTGAAAAATGATATAATAATCGTGTAACCGATCTCTTGTATATTGGAAATACGAGTAGTTGAACTGTTGTTCCTTAATTAAGGAAGAGATATGAATTTATCCGGCATTAACAAGAGCTAACGGTTTTATTTTGTGGTCAAAATACTTCAGCAACAGTTTGATGAGAGATTTCGTAGCGTGGGCTGATTTCGCCCGTAATTTCACCTGGACGTTGATTGTCAATCAATTTTTACCCTTTTGCCTGAATATATAAAATGATTTCACTGACATCGGCGAGTAAACAGTAGACTGTTTTTACTTACAAAAAAATTCTGAAATATGTGAATTTGTAAAAATTCACATATTTGTAAAAAAATGAGTCGGTGTTGTCATTATGTGGAAAAGAATGAATGAAAAGGATTAATAATACATCAATTATAATACATGATAATATAGGTCGACAAATTTCTTGTAAATATTGTCAGGTCTAAGATGGACCTGGTGGCTTTCGTAACAAGCAACGCTGACGTTGGTTTATATAATTGTGGTTTAAAATAGTAAGAAAACAAAAACGACCAGAATGACGAAAGGAACAAAAAATACTTGACTCAACTCCCCCCAAACTAGAGACTATAAAACTCTAGTTTTGTTAATTAGTGAGAGAAATATCAACAACGTTAATGAGGGTCTCTTGATATTTCCCTGAAGTAGATATATTCCTCTCCCAAGTAGATGGTCTACAGAGGTGACTGTGTGTTTCAGTTGTTGTTTGTGGTTAAGATGGTTTTACCAGCACGGGCTCTTGCCCATAGGGAAGGCCGCGGAAGTCGTTTGATGATGCGAAGGTGAATAGTCGGATTGGGTACTTTTTGACTGACTGATGCTTCGTTGTACCTCAAGTTCTTGAAACTCTCTGGGATTTCTGAAGAGAAAAAGTAAAAGTTTCCAGGCATTTCTTTAATTCGTTGGAAACAGGTAATATTTTAAAGCAATAAATTTTTATATTTTAGAAAAAAATGTAAATGTTTCAAATTACTTTTATGTAATTGTAAAATTATCATATTTTTGATGAATTTCAAAGGATTTCCTAGAAGGCATCTATGAGTAGATGTTTGCCTTAAATATAAGAACCGCTTAAAATGAAATCAAAGCGCTGCATTTTTTCTGTAACAATAGTAAAAAAATAATAAATAAAAAACATTGCTCTCTTTTTTATTGAAAATAAATTTTCAAAAAAGTTATAACATTCATTTTCTGTCACTGAAATGATCATGCAAAATACAGACATTGTAATTCTGTGTAGTAATCAATAACCGTTTCAAGATGGAAGGTCGGTTTATTTTGCCAGTAAGAAATCATTAGCTAAAATGTTACATCGATGTTCTTGTTATGATATTGCAGGAAGTCGAAACGTTGAGAACTCGGGCAAATTCCTCTCTCGATGTAATAGCAAATATAAACAAATGATCCCGCATTCCATTCATACCACCTGGTGAATTGTCTCCTCAAGCAATGTCTCTCTCTCTCTCTCTCTCTCTCTCTCTCTCTCTCTCTCTCTCTCTCTCTCTCTCTCTCTCTCTCTGTGGGCGTATGTTAGATGTGCTACTGATTCGCATTATCCGGACGATTGCACGGTGCTGTAATGCATTCAGAAGCTGCGGCTTCCTGAATGCAATTGCTTGAGCAAATCTCTAGTGATTGCCTATGTAGAGATACTCAAGTTCTTCTTACATACGCTCAAAAGCTTACGCACGCACCCACACGTGTGCACACGCGTACATGCACACATAACTCGTGTGCGTGTGTATGTGTATATATATGTATTTATATATATACACACACACGATTTATGTATGCATGTATGCATCCATTCCATTACCATTACAGGACGGGCCACTACAATTATATATTGTATATTCTTGTACATAGGCAGATTTCTACATTTATTCCTATTAATATTTATACTTAAACTAGGGAAAACACCGCTTATTTGATATTTGCATTATATATATTTATAATATAAATATATATATATATATATATATATATATATATTATATTATAAATATATACACATATATATATATACATATATATATATTTATATTATAAATGTTTATATAATATAATGCAAATAGTAAATAAGAGGTCTTTCCATTAGTGTAGGTATATATATATATATCACAGGAATGTATGTAGTAATCGGCCTATGTACAAGAATATTTACAATAGATCATTGTAGTGACTCGTCGTCCTGTAATGGTAATGGAATGGATGTCTTTCCAAACTGAATATACATCGTTGTTCTGGGTGTGATGTGTGAACCTGCTTTTGTTGAAAGACGCTTTTTGTGGCTTCTTTCATCCTTTAAAGATGTCGGTTTTGTCTTTGTCCCCACAATGAATTTTTATTAATTTATTTTATTTTTATTTTTCTTTTTTTGGAGTTCTCGACTCTAGATCGTACGTCAGACACGTGCATGAGATAAATGCACATATCTATAATGAACACATGTTTTACCTGTATAATAAATATATGTTTTCTTCTGGCATCTGTACAGGTATATGGCACCAATCATCTCCAGGTCGTTAGTTTCCGCATTGTGGTTTTTTTTTCCTCCATAAATTAACAGCCGTATGTTTCTCTCCAAGTCCAACACCTTTCTCTATAATTTTCATTACGATGTGTTCGCCTGTTTTATATAAAATCGACATAAGTTAATTTCATTGTATATATATATATATATATATATATATATATGTTATATATATATATATATGTGTGTGTGTGTGTGTGTGTGTGTGTGTGTGTGTGTGTATTATATATTTGCTACCCACTTTTACCAAAGATTTATTATTTACATCGATATTATGAATCCAGTTACTTCAGTAAATTGGCATTGTTCCTCCGATGAAGGAATGCCAGAAGCCGACTCAAGCGAGCCCCATTCACTGTTGTAGGGAACAAGTCCAAAGTGAATGTTAATAGACAAAAGTTAACTTCTGGAGACACACCCTTTTAGGGAAAAGACCGTTGCTTAAAAAAAGTAACGAATGAATGAATAAATAAATAGATAAGTAAATAAAAAGATAGCAGACAAAATGAGAAATATTATTACCTCATACCACAGATTTCAGTCTACTTTTGTGGAACACAAATGAATAATCTCGTAAGGTTCTCTCTTTATTTATAGAGTAACTGGTCATAGAAAAAGTAACAAATCTTCGGCACAATCTAGTGTTCTGTGCAGTGTATAATACTGTGTGAAACTCTCAGCCGGCCATGGTGGCCTGTGTTGTTGCGTTGCCAGACGAACGATCATGACCTACTCTAACCTTAAATAAACTGGAAACTATTGAGGCTAGAGGGCTGCAATTTGATATGTTTGGTGATTGGAGGGTGGATAATCAACATAACAATTTGAAGCCCTCTAGTCTCAGTAGCTTACAAGATGTGAGGGCGAACCGAAAAAGTGCGGACGGACAGACAGACAAATAGCCAGCTCAGTAGTTTTCTTTTCCAGAACATTAAAAAGACGAAGGAAGAAAAGAAAGAAAAGTTCATACGGGTATAAACGTAAAAGTCGAGAGCCTAGAGGTAAATATGGCTGGTAAATGCGAGCATTATCGTGTGTATTCCGTTTAAAAGATGATCTCCCCCATTCCGTTACAAAAATGCTGTTCCCTATTTCCCTTACATGTGGGCATTAGCATTTTCAGTAGGCGTATAAAACTTCCCTTTTAGGATTATTCAAGAGTTTTCATTTCCAAAGCGGCAGGAACATAGTTTAAAAGTTTTTTTATTCCCTGGTGAAATTCTATTTGTATTTGGTGTGAGTTTTTTTTTTTACTGGCGGTTGGTTCCACGTGACCTGTTCAAGGTAACAATAATTTCTTTGTTGCAAGCATATCACCCATAAGTTATTATTGTTATTATTATGATTATATGATATTATTATTAGGTAGGAGTCCCTCTTTTAGGGCAGTGATATTACAAATAGTTTATCTTTATTATTATTATTATTATTATTATTATTATTATTATTATTATTATTGAAATGGAAGCCTTTCTTTTTCTTGTAGCCTAATCAAACGTCAAACATCCTTTTTTGTTAAGAGAGAATTTTACTTTAGGAAAACCGCTATCGCCGTAATAGACAAATACTTAAAGTAAACGACAGAAGACGACAGTTACGCCCGTGGAATATACATGTTTAAAGCTATCTATGATCACTGAAATCAAATGTCCCCAGATTTGTGTACTGACGTCATATAACATCAAAGAGTAGGAGGAACACGAACCCTATTAGTCCTACGGCCTCCTTCAGAGCTCGAGTTCAAGAATCGATGCCGTAGGGATGTGTGATTCAAGGTCTCGTGGATGGGTGCCCTTTGGAAGTCACCCTTCCATATGTTATTCCTTCTGTTGTTTTTGTATGTTTTCTTGTCTCTTTTTACAGTTTAGATTTCATGTTTCTTCCCCCTTTTTAGCCTTTTATCAGATCAAAGTACGTTCTTTTTGAGTTTTTTTATTCATCACAGTGTTTTAATATTGAAATTCTCTCGTCGTTATATTTTTTGTCGTATTACATACTGAAAAAAAAAACTGTAGATAACTTGAAGTAGGTGAATTTTCCATTTGAATGTCCAGATTTTCCATATACAATTACTCCAGTTATTCTAGATTTAGATCTCGTTGGGGGTTATTGCCGTTAGTGAACCTCACGTATTGCGTGGGCTCTTTAACCTTTAAAAAAAAAAAATAAATAAATAAATAAATAAACTGAGGCTAGAGGGTTGCAATTTGGCATATTTGATAATTGGAAGGTGGACGATCACAATACCAATTTTCAGCCCCCAAGCTTTAGTAGTATTTTAGATTTGAGGGCGGACGGACGGACGGACAGAGAACCAAAAACGGACGCACGGACCCACACGATTGCTAAGTTACATATCTCCTTGGAATAAATTCTCAGATAATATTGAAGAACAGATGCCTTCGATTATCTAATCCATTCGTTGCAAAATACAACCTATTATTATAAACGGTTTACCGCATCGCAGTTACGCGTATTTAATTACTCTGCCGTGGTAATTAAGCGCATCCAATTATGCCTTCGTTACCGTAGTTTAATAAACGATGTCTGTATAAGTCATTAGGGTTTACCTTGACTTTGGTGAGAAGCTTGAAGATTTATTGAGTGAAAGCGGCCATTAGCCTAAAAGCAAGGCATAAGCGTAATCATGATGTTATGAGGTTTATTCAAGAAATGAGGTTGAATGTGAGTCGTACAGGTGAACCAGGAAATAGGTAGCTTTGCTCAGTTCTTATTACCACATTAAACGTATTTCTTGTAAGAAATACGTTTAAACTGCCTGCTCACCAAAGAAATATTTGTATGCGATATGTAAACGTAAATATTGTAGGGGGAATAATGCGATAACATTTTTTATTGTAATTTCATTCCTTACTGTTTCACAGCTTCTTTTACATGAAATATAACTTTATATTTTCATTCATTGCAGCAGATTAATCTAATGCCACCATCATTTTATCGTTTATTCGCCGTTTATCATTTATTTTGGAACATTTGATGTTTAAAAATGAGTCTGCTTCGAGGCAGTGACGAGATTGGCGACGCTGAATTTCTAAATAAACATTATTTTATCTGCGTATGCAATTATGTATATATGAATATGTATATATATACCTAACCTAACCTACCTACGTAAATTAAGGCATTATATATGCATACATATATATATATATATATATATATATATTTATATATATATATATATATATATATTTTACTATATATATATTTATATATATAATTGGTGTCTGTTAATGCATGTACGTATGTATATATGAAGCTACTAATAGTTTTATGATAATTGATAATAGATTATCAGAGCAATGTGGCAAAGAAGTGGAAATATCCTACTGTAATGAACAGTGTATTTATATTTATTTGCTGATATAGTAGCTAGTGTCAGCCGGGCTCTTATGAGCACCGGAAGAGTTGAAAGACACAGACACACAAAGACACAGACACACTTGGATGTGAAATTTGATACTTGAGGTTACAGATGATGGGAGATTAGAGGAAATGAACACGAAAGAAAGACTGGAGTGGTAGAATTTCACAGAGGCCTTTTGTTTCACACAACGTAGACGTCGATGATGGTGAGCAAGCTGACATCTGCTATTGATCATGTTTGAACTTTGCGAGATTCGTCTTTTAACGGTAGAGTGTGGAAAGTTCATTTTGGTTTTACATTAAGGCTACGGTTTTTGAGAATTTGCCAAAGAATGTTCAACAACAAATGACAAAAAGGCCAAGATGACTAGGTGAACTAAGTAAAGAAATAAAGATTTCTATATATGTTATCCCCTCCTCAGAGAGGATGAGGGATATAACATTTACCTCTTCGAGGTATAATAGTAGCCATGGCACTGAGCGACTCTCTCTCTCTCTCTCTCTCTCTCTCTCTCTCTCTCTCTCTCTACCTCATCCAACTAACACATATCACAGTTACCTAAGATAGCTAAATCAGACTCGTGAATTAAAAAATACATTTATTTAAGAATAAAAGGATTAACTAACTAAATCAAATTCTCAAAGAACAGAATAGTTGACTGAATAAGTTGAAATTTAAAATCCAAATAATGCACCACTGTTATTCAAACAGAAAACCCAAATAACCCAGGGGATCGGACCAAACCCGTCCACCTCTTTCTCAACAATAACTAACATTGGTTGAGTCATAAAATAGGCAACCAGAAAACTCATGATACAGTCTTATAAGTAACGCCACTCCATTAGGGGAAACTCCAATTCCAGGTTACCAGACCTGCCAGAAACGTCTGTTAGAAAGAAGAAAGGAAAGGGAACCCCACATTAATAAATTGCAAATAAACCAAAACGACATTAATCAAAAAGTCATATGGAAAAGGACATCTCTGAAATAAAGGTTTAAAATACAAGAAGACAAAGCTACACTCGGGCTTAAAAGTACTCTTACCGATTTCAGCTGTGAGCACTAACACTTAAACAAAATAATACAGGCTATATACGGCCATTCCCAAAACAAGCCGCTTCTCCGACTTGGGTGCTTCTCCGTCTTAGTTATCTTACCCTCCCATTATGTAGAGGAACAGCTCGTACGTACACAAGCAGGAACTTTCTCACAAAACACTCCCCTCGTCACTGATTTGTCACAATTTCATTGCACTGGAACAGATGCGTGACGTCATAGACAACTCATTATCACACCCATAAAAATCTACCCAAAGCCAGATCCTTGTTTCCGCTCACGCACAGACACAAACCGAGGCCTGTCTTTGCTGAGGCAGCAACTTCCCACATGGCGCCACCCCAAGTGATGCGTCAACATTTTCGGAGCTCGTCTCCGTGGGTGCTAACGTTGAATCTATCATTTTAAAGAATGTCATCACTCATCACATCTGCTTATCAACCATAGGTCAACATAAAAAGAAGCAATTTAAATATATATATATTTGTGTAAGCAGGTATTCGCCAAACATACAGTAGCAGAGAGAAAGATACATAGCTTTTTCATTGCAGTTGTCTTTCCAGTGATAAAGAGTTGGATTGTATTTGTACAAGCTCTTGTGACATAAAGTATATTATTGTAATTTTTTTATCTTTATTTGTACATTATATGCATCTATTGAAAATGAGTGTTTTGTCATATTGATAATCATTTTCTTTTTAACAGGGCCAAGACAAAGGATAATTTTTACCTTTACATAATTAATGACCTACATTTGGAACCATTTTTAGGAAACCTTTGATCGTGAATGAATAATGTACTTGATATACTATAAGCACCATACAGTTGTAAAATTATTTCTGTGTTAATTAATGTCAGTGCTGTAGGTACACTAGACAGCAGAGTAAACTGAATTAAAACGGGGAGTAATAAATTAACGAAGATGAAAGCCATGTTAACGATCATTCACTTCGAGACCGTCATCAACCAAGGCAATTATCAACATTCTCTCTCTCTCTCTCGCTCTCTCTCTCTCTCTCTCTCTCTCTCAGACATCCTCATTCCTGGCAACTGTTTGACTTCAGTCGGTCCAGGTCCCTAATTAAGGCCCAAGAATCACTCGAGTTAAGATACACTCAGGATTAGAATTACTCGGTTTAAGAATCCCTCAGGTTAAGAATCACTCGGGATCAAGAATCACCCAGGTTAAGAATCACTTGGTTCAAGAATTACTCCGGTTAAGAATCACTCATGTTAAGAATACTACTCAGGTTAAGAATCACTCTGGTTAAGAATCACTCGGGTCAAGAATCACTCTGGTTAAGAATCACTCATGTTACGAAATACTACTCAGGTTAACAATCACTCGAGTTAAGAATACTATTCAGGTTAAGAATCACTCGGGTTAAGAATCACTCGGGTTAAGAATCACTCGGGGCAACAATCACTCTGGTTAAGAATCACTCATGTTAAGAATACTACTCAGGTTAAGAATTGCTCGGGTTAAGAATACTACTCAGGTTAAGAATCACTCGGGTCAAGACTCACTCGAGTTAAGAATCACTCAGATCAAGAATCACTCTGGTTAAGAATCGCTCAGATTAAGAATACTACTCAGGTTGAGAATCACTCGGGTCAAGACTCACTCGAGTTAAGAATCACTCAGGACAAGAATCACTCATGTTACGAATACTACTCAGGTTAAGAATAATACTCAGGTTAAGAATCACTCCAGTTAAGAATCACTCGGATTAAGAATACTACTGCAGGTTAAGAATCACTCGGGTTAAGAATTACTCCGGTCAAGAATCACTCCAGTTAAGAATCGCTCCGGTTAAGAATCACTCAGGTTAAGAATACTACTCAGGTTAAGAATCACTCAGGTTAAGAATCACTCGGGTTAAGATACACTGCGACTTAATTGTACAAGTTTCCAGTTTGGAATGTCGAGCGGAGGAAAAGTTGTACTTAATCTCCTGGGCAAATGGTTTGGCAATCCAAGACGATTGTTGACCTCAGAAGTTAGATGAAACAATGCTCTGGATTATGATGAGGTTTTTGTTGGTTTAGAAGCGAGTTTACTTTTTTACTTTTTTTTTATTCTAGATTTTTGTTTTGCTTTTATGTGAATGATTTAAGGTTAGTTGCTGGAGCTTTCTTTTGTTTCTTTCTCAAAGTCTTCAGCTGAAATGTTTTTTGAAAATGGATATTGTCTTATAGGAATAATTTAGTTATTAGAACATTCTTTTCTCTCTTTCCTTAAGTCTACAGCTGAAAACCCCCAAGAGAGCTCCAAAGGGAAATCTGCCTGCAGAGAGAGACAGGTTATAGGCAGAGGTGATGAAGAGAGACAGGTTATAGGCAGAGGTGATGAATAATTCAGTATGAGGGAGTAGGAAATAAAACAGATATACCTGGAATTCTGGAGAAGTTGGCAGAGAGCAGGAAAGAATTTGCTTCTCGCTTCAATATTTGGAAATCAAAGGGTCCCACATATGCACGAAGCAAACTATTCCACGTTTTAGTTGTACCCAGGACAAAACTCCTAGCAAACTTAGTACTATAATAGGTTCACATCAACCGTGCATTTGGTGTTTAGGCCCATCCCTTACGACGCTCCTGATTGGCTGTTGATAAGCCAATCACAGGGCTGGAAACTCTGTCTCGCTCGAGAGTTCACATAGGTAGGATGTATGTTCCGACCTCTCTTCCAGAAATTATAACTTTCATTACGCCTCAGATTTACCTGCAGAAAATGAGTATTTCCGAATTTCATCACTAATTATCTTCAAGTCAATGATTTAAGGATTATAATGATGTAAGAGTTAAGTACTTCAGTTAACTTAAAGCTTACATATTTATAGTGAAATAAACATGAAATTCTTAGTATAAGATATATTCTTTCATACCTTACATGAGATCCCAGTGCATTCATCATTTATCATCTTGTTTTTCATACAGTTTCGTAGCTTAAATGTAATGGAAGACAGTGCTACCAAAATAATTATAGGTAGGGTTATCAGTATGAAAATAACAAGCAAAAGATTTAGAATATTAATCTTTCTCTCTTATCTTCGTGTAGTCAGAGGTTGCTCACGTGATCATTCGATGACATCATCATCATAATCACGACACCTTGATAGAAGAAGTCTTATGGGGAAAAAGAATATTAAGACTTCATTACCATCACTATCAATTATCACCATCACCCTTTCATATCCTACAGTGGAAATCTGTATATAAAAAATCGTTACTTAGATATTAATACCTTATGGAGGAAATTGATGCATCTCGTTGATTTTTCTTTCCTACAATCAGTCCTCCTATATCCCCCTCATTATTCCTTTATATATATATATATATATATATATATATATATATATATATATATATATATATATATATATATTACGATTTTCTTCATAATTCTTATATCATTATAATCCTAAAATCACTGGCTTGCATTGTTTAGTGATGAAATTCGGAAACACTCCTTTTCTGCAGGTAAAACTGAGTGTAATGAAAGTTATAAGTTTCGAAAGAGAGGTCAGAACTTACATCCTGCCTATGTGAACTCTCGAGAGAGACTGAGAGTTTCCAGCCCTATGATTGTCTTATCAACAGCCAATCAGGAGCGTCGTAAGGGACGGGTCTAGATATCAGATGCAGGGTTGATGTGACTTATAGTATTCTGCCTGGTCCCGGTAAACTTCACACTTTCGCAGAGTTTGATGTTTCAAACGAAAATTCTTTATAGTGGTTTATGTTCGTTGTCACTTATACCTTTATTGAGAGTATTCATTCATGTTGAGAACGTTTACACAAAATAACACTGGAAATTCCTACAGTAATACCTTATTCAAAGAGAAAGGAAAGTATTGCACGTTATATTTACCTCTGCTCAGTAACTAGCTCTTCATAATTGTATTTACAGTTTGTTTATTCGAAACCTGTATTTCAAAATGTTATAAAACAATATATTTTCGTAGACTGGGAAATGAATAAATTTAATTTAAAGAATTCAGTAGCAATACCGGTACGTTCATTTACAAATTTAGAGAGAAATAATGAAATAATTAAATTAAGGTATGTTAGTGTGTATGCGATGGAGAGAGAAAAAGGCAGATTATAACTTTTCCCTTCATCTTATTAATCTATTTCCGTAAATCACCTCTTAAGAAATATAGTTTCAGTGTATCAAAATTCGAAATGAGCACTTTGTACTACTTTATGTTGTATGGTTCATTAGTTACTCAATCCAAGAATTTTATACTAGTGAAGTGTTGCTGAAATCAGTGTATCAGCACTTTTTAAAGGTTGTATTCTTGCCTTTTAGTTCAAATTTTGTTATCTGCGTTTAAGTAAACAAACTTGGCCCGTCTGTATGTTTGATTTGGGAAACCATCTAATTCAGACAGTGTATTTTAGTTTTTTATCAGAAAGCATGCGAGTGCTACTTTTGATGTGATGAAAAATATTCTAATTGTATTTTCCCTTTGCCTCAGTATTTTATGTATCATGGTTAGACTAATTAAAAGAATATTAATCTCAAGACAACCTTGGCCACACATTGATATTTTAATTTCTTTTAGAGCAAAAACTTTTTAAGGAATCTTTTCCTCTTCGTATTTGTTGTAAAACTAGACTTCGACTTTCTGAAAAATGGGAGCGCCGTTAGATGGATCGCTTTTGAAGCAAAATGAAAAACCTGGAGAGAGAGAGAGAGAGAGAGAGAGAGAGAGAGAGAGAGAGAGAGAGAGAGAGAGAGAGAGAGAGAGAGAGAGAGAGAGAGAGAGAGTCGATCACCGTAAACCTTCTGGTGTTCGTCACTTATTCTTTTTTCAGATTTTCTGAATAAATTTCAGATGGAACTAAACATTTGAACTGAAGTCAAAGTAACTTTACATAAATGAAAGTTAAACATTTAAATTTCCTCCTTGCAGTAAAATGAGAGTAATCCCAGTCTTTCGGGTTACTCCAACTCTTATTGGATTCTTTTTGCGCTTCTGGGTTAACGCAGACTGACGAAGCCATAGGTTGGAATATCTTCATAATAATAAAATCCGATTTGTCCTCCCCGGGATTTGGGGGCCGGGTAGTTAAGGGATTAGGAGGGTACAGGATGCAGCAGCATCGAGTTCCAGCAGCTCGCCAACAAGCTTTTTTTTTTTATAATATTGTTTTGTAATTCGGCTGGATCATATCGCGCGACTCTATTATTTCTATGTTGTTTTAGATTAAGCTGACCTTATGCCAGCACGGGCCCTTGCTCATAGAGCACTAATATTTCTGCCAAGGTTAGTTGATGAACATTAGGCTAACTTATGCTACCATGGGCCGTGTGGTTAGGCGTCAGAGGTATGAGGAGGCGGGACGTACACCTCCGGACTCTGACCATCCAGCAGAGACGACTGCTAAGGGAATCTGAGCTTTCACTCTATCCCAAGCGTGGTCAAGAGAAGTGGGTAGGGCCAGGCCGACGTATTGGAAATCAGTGGTCTCAGTTGAACGCACGACTGACGTCCTTTTGCCCTGTTAAGAAGAAAAAAAAAATTACTAGAACTTGCAGCGATCTGGTGTAAGTATCAACTGGAGAAGGAGAGACTCATGAGCCTTCTGATTGAGTCAGGGAGTGAGTAGCCTACGTATATGAGTACTACATCCATCACTAATATAATTTCAAATCTGCAATTTTCCCTGAGTGAGCGAGTGAGTCTCCTACACGAATATATCCATCATTCTTTTGATGTTGTTTCAAAAATCATCATCATTCCTTCAGATAGTGCCAGCGTGCTGTAACCAAAGAAACAGATATATTTATGGTTTCTCTGACTCACCAGCTGAAGGTCTTCGACTGAGCAACTGAAGTCCAGTGGCCTCGGCATTTAATAATAGATCCTCAGCTCGCTTGATGGACGTTCTTTGCTTGCTTGCTTGATAGATGTTCTTTGCCTCGCCGGCTGAAAATTTCCATTCGCAAGAAAGGGCGACTGGAGGTTAATCTCTGAACCGCCAGTGCGAAAAAAACTTGAAAATTCTCTCTCTCTCTCTCTCTCTCTCTCTCTCTGAGGAGGGAACGGGAAAAGCGTAGTTCGTGATTTTTACTATTTCGTGGTGCTCAGCTCCCCTCGTTAAAATGGAGTAAGTGCCGTACATTTCCGTAAAAAGACTTTTAAAATAACGATTTATGATTTTATTTGTAGACGAATGTTTTGTGTTGCATAGAAATATTACTGGTTACGTGCATTCTGTACGTCATTTGAGGCGATCGTTAAGTTTACTAATTTTTTTTTAAATAAAACGAAGTTGTTTAAGGCCTGGTTGATGGACTAGGATAACAGACAGAAGTGAAAATCCTTCTAAAATTTACAAATGTTTGAATAAATGAATAAGTCAATATCAGCTGACCAGTTTTCATAATGGTAACACTTAAACAGAACTATAATTAATACACATTGAAATGAACTAAAAAAAATTCCATTGAAATAAGAAAGAAAGTAAAATTTTTCTATAATTAACAAAATACTTTTGATTGCTCTTACAAAGAGCAATTAACTGCCCATTTCACGTCAAAGGACGACTCAGTAATTGGGTTTGATTTGAACTGTAATTTCATCTCGCTATGGATTGTCAATAACATTTTTATGTAGTCGCCTGAATTCGTCGACTTATTTTACTACCGTTGAAATATGGACAGTTTTTCATTTTATAGATTTTTTATCATTTTAGAAATGTACTTATCAAATATTTTATCTTGATATTTACACGTTTTCAACGTTTATTTATATCCTTTTCATTTTTGTTTTATTTCGACATATTTGAAGCCCAGATATTCTGTAAGTTGGGAATTTTACACACACACACACGATATATATATATATATATATATATATATATATATATATATATATATATATATATATATATAAGTGTGTGTGTGTGTGTGTGTGTGTGTATGAATTTTTATCACGTCACCGTGATTCATACGTTGAGCTACATACGTTGAGCTACAAATGTCCTTTAATATCCAATTCGCTCTACCTTGGAATTAATATATTTTCATATATGTTAACCAAAGGGGAATTTTTAGTTGATAGTAATTTCGTCCTCTCGTGGGTTCGAACCAGTGGACAGAGTGAAAATCAGGACTCCAGTGACATTATCGACTCGGCCGACAAGTGAGGTATAGTTGATACCGATTCCGACCTGAAGTCCTGATTTCTCCTCAGTCGCTGGGCACTGGTTGGAACCCACGTGTGGACGAAATTATTATCAGCTAAAATATTCCCCTTCGGTTAACATATATGAAAATATATTAATTCCGAGGTAAAGCGAATTGGATAATAAAGGACATTTGTAGCTCGATGTATCTCTCTCTCTCTCTCTCTCTCGTCTCTCTCTTCTCATCTCTTCCGTCTCTCTCTCTCTCTCTCTCTATATATATATATATACCTATATATATATAGATGAATATATATACTATATATCATAAGATATCTATGAATGGATCATATATATAATTACTAGCTGTAATCTGCTCTCGTAAGGTGTCAATGATCCCAGAATTCTGAGGATGAAATGGAGGTACGTTGCAGTAAAATATACTAATTATACTGTATATGTGGCTGTTATATATATCTCACTCTTCGTATTATGCATTCCTGACAAGGTAATCATTGCCGCTGATGTTTATAAATAGCTAATTCTTTTTTCCACTGTGAGAAAACAAAGTTATACATTTGGATTTGTTATGAAATACCAAAAGAGCAAATTTACATAATGGCTGTCAAGTTTTATCGTTCCTGTCTTATTTTAAATTTTCTTCAAAATTAATATGAATGCTACTGCAGAAAACAAGATTATACATATAAATCCCTCATGAAATACAATTTGTATTATAACTTCGAATTTGTATAATTATTGTAAAGCTGTCTCATTCCTGACATACTTTATATTGTCTTGAATCTGAACGCTAGGACGAAATGGTATATTCATCCAGATCATTCTTTGCTGCGGTTATAGGCAATTCCTGCATTCCATTCATCCCCGAGTGACGAATGCATGCCTCTTCAAATAGATTCGGTGCCAGTGTTTGCTATGTGCATGAAGTATGCAATACGCGTGCAGGTGCATCAGTTCTTTTGCTACAAGCGTGCAGTCACTACCGCAATAATTTTCCGTATTGAGTGCTGCTGAGTGATATAACAGTAGTGGTGTTTCGGTATAAATATTCTCTCTTTTAATCCTCCCCCCTTGGAAGTATATATATATATATATATATATATATATATAGTATATATTATATATATGTGTGTGTGTGTGTATATATATATAGTAGCGCAGGCTGTGTTTGGGATTTTAATTTCTAGATAGATGCACTTACCACCACTTAGAACGAAAGTGAAAGGAAGAATAGTTATGATATAATTTTATTTTTTCTTGAACGCTCGTAACGTGTTGTGTGTGTGTGTGTGTGTGTGCGTGTGTGTGTGTGCGTGTGTGTGTGTGTGTGTGGTGGGGGGGTGGTGGGGGGGGGGGGGGCTGGTTGTTAAACCTTGTTGCATCGTACTGGAGCTATGGTAGCAGTAATTCTACATTCTTTTCCGGAGCTTCCTGTTCATAAATGTTTTTCACATCTGTACGTTAATAAATTTTGTTCACATCTGTACGTTAATCAAACATTTTCTCGTTGTATAAGTACTGATATCCTTTACTTTTCCTGAAAATGTCTTAGCACTCATCGCAAGCGAAATCGTAGACCATCCTAGTTGCTGTAAAAAGTAGATAATTTAGTAAGAAAGAGTCATACAATTATTGGGAGGTAATTTTTCAACAAAGCACCAGAAATTCTTGTTTCCTTACTCTGATAATATCGGGGTGTCAGAATTCGATATAGGGAGGGAAGTTTATTTCTCAAAATTGTGAGTAAAACTGTTTTAGATAATAAAAATTTTTAGAATTGCCAAATTTTTTTGTAAACTGATATTCGTTCGTTTTTATGTGATTAATTTGCTTATATCACTAAAAATATATATCAGGGATAAAAAGTGTAGGAACATTTATTTATTTTTTTTAGTTACATTACCTCTCACAAACCCCTTATTGATTTAACGCCACAGACTAAATAGAAAAGCAGCGAAAACAGGGCATTTCAAGAGGAAACCCCGACAAAGACAGAATTAAAGTAGCACTCCGTTCAAGAGAGCCGTTATAGCCTTGTGTGTGTGTGTGTGTGTGTGCACGCTTAAGTATACACACGGCTGCTCGTGTATTTACTCGGAAAGGACATCAAGGGGGCACGAAGGACATCAGCTCTTTCGCTCTCAAAGCATCCCTCTGGACGCGAGAAGAAGTATGAGCCAGTAGGGCCGCCTGAGGATCAAGGACTCAGGGTTGGATGCTCCTCTGTGGCCTTTTAGAAGTCTGGCGATGCTCACTTGCAGGAGCACGAGGACTGTGACTGCTACCGTTCCAGTATTTTCTAACGTTTTTATTTTTCATCCCTATTTTCGTGCGGTTTTATTATTGTTATTTTTTTTTTTAAGAATGTCAGAAATCCTTCTGTATGAATGGTCATTTCTTTTATACTCGACTGCGCTGTTTTCAAAAATGTTTGTTGACGTTTTAAGATGGATTTTCTGTTCAACATTCTTCCTCTTAGTTGAATATGTTATGTATTCAGGCAGAGGCTTCGTATGTCCGTGCAGTTTTTTAATAGCCATTTTAATTATATATCTTTTTAGTTGCTTCTTGAGTAGATATAATTTCAGGAAGGTGAAATAGTAAATATTTTTTTTTTTTTTTTTTATATATATTATATATATATATATAATATAATATTTCTATAATATTATATATATATAGATATTATATATATAGATATATAATTGCTTGTCATAAGATTTTGTACCGAAGAAAAACGATATTCTCAGAACCAGAATAAAAGAGAGGGACACAAGATAAAGAAAATAACGCATATTGTGCTGTAGGGTAACAGCGCAGTTCCTCCTGTCCACTTTTACCATTAAAATCCTACTTGATATTTTGCTTTTGCATTACATAGGACGGAGGGAAGTGAAATGTGTAAAGGAATACTATCTCTCCTTGTTTTAATATTTACACAAATGCCACGAGCAAAGAGGCTCAGGTATCACTGTTCTCCGCTGATGATGTGAAAGCTTTCACTGAGTCTGTCACTTGGTGAAGCTGTAACTACCAACATTTTTAACACTGTTTTAAGAAAGCAATTTTGTTTCATGCAATTACGTCACAGACGTATTTCCATTGATAGAAAGCATCTTTTCATCAAAGCTATTGTATCTTGTATTATACTGTTGAGAGTGTATGGTTCTGGTATGGATTCGGACTTCTTGATGGGAAAATAGGGTTCAGGCAAGTAAAGTATGGGAAATGGAACCAATTTACGTTAATTTCGTATAACATTCATCATATATATATATTTATATATATAATATATAATAATATATATTATATATATATATATATATGTATATATATATATATTGTGTGTGGTGAATTGTATATGTAAGTACTTATATGTATATATATACATATTAATGAATTTATAAGTGTATATGCGAAATATAATATATATATATATACATATAAAATATATATATATATATATATATATATATAATATATATATATATATATATATTTGATGCTTTGCTGTATTCCAGTTAGCTTGCACCTGTGTTATATTTCTCGACTGCAGCTGTGTAGGACAGCCTGCAGGCCCTGATTAGATTATCGTAATATATTTGCTGTGTTTAGCATGATTGGGGCCTTTATTTCCGTTGTAAACGCTTTGCTAACCCATTATCGACACCTCTGTCAAGGAATGTAAATGCAGTTATTATTGGGAAATACCCTACCCCAAATAGGGTACATTGCTTTTAACTGTGGACAACCCCGCTAGACCATTACCGCCTGGATACTCAGCAATGGCCAGACTCCATGAAGGTTCGCGTTCTAACCTTACCTTTTCCCAATCTACTCTTCTCTATCATAGCAAGACCAACTTGGATGTTAATCTGACATGATTATGACGAACCGCTTCGCTGTAGTATTCAGTAAGGCGTAGTTATTTATTCATTCATTTTTTTTTTTTTTCACAAGACAGGATAGTGATGTTAAGCAACCCCTTTCTTTTGCCTTAGCGTGAGAGCGGGTAGCACCTTTAGTATGCATATTTTATATTACGGGAGATGATAGATTGCATGATCATACTACATTATAATCAACGAAATTACCTAAGAAAACCACTCCCACCACCCACCACCCTCTCTCTCTCTCTCTCTCCTCTCTCTCTCTCTCTCTCTCTCTCGTATCATATAATCCAGAACTCTGTAAGATAAAAGATACCCTTGCAATACTTCTTTTATCTCCCATTGTTCCTTAGGGAGGTTCCAAAGTTTTATCCAACAAATATTGCAACATTTCCATTTAATCCGAATTTTACCGGCTGCCCCATTGCACGAGAGGTTTCAGATTACTGCAAATCGTTCAAGTTTCCTCCGACTCGACCAACATCGATTTTCTTGTTGATTTTTTTGTTTCGATTATTTGGTTCATCTTTGCATTAGAGTATGCGATTCTTCTTACTTTGTGTCGGATGTTGCTTTTGCTAAGGTTTGCATACATTTAGTATCCGGTACTTCGAAGTTCTTTATAAAATTGTAAAGGATCACATCATGTTTTATCTATTAGAATGATTAAGCGCAGCACGTAAATTTGCACATTGCCTTTTCGATTCTTTCTTCTTTCAAACTTATTTAGTGAAAAGAGACTTTCCAGTGCTCATCCTCTTACTAATCTCTTCTGCAGTGACAGCTGACATGCTGTCAAAACCCCCAAAAATGGGTAGTAATCGGATACGGTTGTTGGCTAGAATCTGAAGTGATGGCTCAGGTATTTTTTGTAGCAGTTGGTGGCTGGACCCTGAAGTGATGGTTCAGGTATCTCTTATAGCAGTTGATGGCTGCTGGACTCTGAGGTAATGGCTCAGGTATCTCTTATAGCAGTTGATGGCTGCTGGACTCTGAAGTGATGGCTCAAGTATCTCTTATAGCAGTTGATGGCTGCTGGACTCTGAAGTGATAGCTCAGGTATCTCTTATAGCAGTTGATGGCTGCTGGACTCTGAAGTGATAGCTCAGGTATCTCTTATAGCAGTTGGTGGCTGCTGGACTCTGAAGTGATAGCTCAGGTATCTCTTATAGCAGTTGATGGCTGCTGGACTCTGAGGGAATAGCTCAGGTATCTCTTATAACATTTGTTGGCTGCGGACTCTGAAGTGATAGCTCAGGTATCTTATAGCAGTTGGGGCGGGTGCGTGGACTCCTGAAGTGATAGCTAGGTATCTCTTATAGCAGTTGGTGGCTGCTGGACTCTGAAGTGATAGCTCAGGTATCTCTTATAGCAGTTGGTGGCTGCTGGACTCTGAAGTGATGCTCAGGTATCTCTTATAGCAGTTGGTGGCTGCTGGACTCTGAAGTGATGGCTCAGGTATCTCTTATAACAGTTGGTGGCTGCTGGACTCTTAAGTGATGGCTCAGGTATCTCTTATAACAGTTGGTGGATTGCCGGATCTTAAGTGATGGTCAGTAACTCTTATAACAGTTGGTGGCTTTCTGGACTCTTAAGTGATGCTCAGTATCTCTTATAGCAGTTGGTGGCTGCTGGACTCTGAAGTGATGGCTCAGGTATTTCTTATAGCAGTTGGTGGCTGGACTCTGAAGTGATGGCTCAGGTATCTCTTATAACAGTAGGTGGCTGCTGGACTCTGAAGTGATGGCTCAGGTATCTCTTATAGCAGTTGGTGGCTGGACTCTGAAGTGATGGCTTTGGTGTCTCTTATAGTAAATGTCTGTTACGCTTTTCCAATGATGTTTCGGAGCATCTTAGCTTTTAAACAACAATTTTAGGGAAACTGGGGGAGCAAACATGGTCAGGCCTGCTTTGTAAGGCATTAGTACTTGCTTGGTGGTGAAATTATTGTTGAGCGAAATCAAGTTGAGAGAAGATCATACATCCCTGGAGGGCGAAGCTAATTAGTAAATAGATTGTTCTGAAAAGCTTAACGGAATAAGAATAAACTGGGCAAAATTTGGATGAGCAAGATCACTTACTAGAGACTAGGAATAGGGAAGGGGTGATTGTCTTTTAATCACTGCCTTGTGACAAGTTTGAATCACCCCGTTATAGAGTGATGATGAAACGTCCATTCCAAGTATATACAAAGGTGAATGGAAGTTAGCATCAAGTTAATGTGATCTGGTGCCATCATAGGCGCATGCTCCATTGGGAATTAAGACTGTATAACAAGATTCTCTAGGACTATAAAGAGATGGGATTATAGCATTGCTTATATCATAAGTAATGGAAGCCTGTGAAATTGAAACCTAACTAGGAAATGATTGTTAAGTAATGAAACGGGTTTTATTATTTTATTATGAAATAAGATCAGTCAAATTAGGAGACATTACAACAACCTCTCTTCAGACGAGCATCAAGAAAACATTTTATGAATAAAAATAAGTCATTGAAAAGTATACGAATGGAACAAAGGCTAAGCTGATATCAGGTCAGCTCATCCTGGAATGTGCGTACTCTTGCATGCATCCGTTTTGTGCCTGAACAATATTTAGAAATGTTATTGTAAAGAATTATATATTACTAAATCCTGTTTTGCTTTTTTATGAAAAAAATAAACAATAGGCAAGAAATATTACAAATAGAAAATATGAAGAAATTCGTTGGCGTATAGATGCCTTCAGGCAAATATCATTGCGTTTCAGATGGAATTCTGCCTTTGGTTCTTTTCTGGTTGCATAAAGAGTCGCTGTGTCCGGGAAAATGGAAAATTGACATTGAATGCCAGTGTGTATTTGTATATATCTACATACGTACACACAAAAATACATTACTTAAGCATATATCATATATATATATATATATATATATATATATATATATATATGTGTGTGTGTGTGTGTCTCTGTGTGTGTATCAATAACTAAATACATATATACTTATATACATATACAGTATATGTATTGTGTGTGTATATATATATATATATATATATATATATATATATATATATATATACATATATATATATACATACATATATATATATATATATATATATATATATATATATATATATACGTGTGTGTGTGTTACATATATACAAATATATAAATACATGCATACATGCATACATACATACATATATATATATAGGTATAGACATTATAAACACGCAATATATTGTAACCCATAACAGGAGGTGGTTTCAGATAAAAATAAGAGGTTACACCAATTATTGACACCTTCAAATTCCTTCTTTAACTTCTAAAACATCGATAAAACCCCGTTAATTAAACTTCTACAATATGAACCGCTTATTTTACTGTGAAAGATCTAGGAAGTGTTGGGTAGGAGGAAGATGGGTGTCCAGACGTATTGTAAAGAAAGGACTTATTTTTCCATTCAGCATGAGAGTACGTGCGATATTAGTGTGTGTGTGTGTATGTGTGTGTGTGTATATATTTGCTGATGACCCTATTATATTTGTATAAAAAAAACGGCTGATGTAAAATGTGAATGTGACACTGACTCATTGTCTCGTCTTTCTTTGAACTACACCTGTTATTGGGAATCGGCCTAATGTGGAAAATATATATGATGTGATATGTAGAAACACGAACTGCTATCATTGAGTAGGTTAGTGTTGCTTATGTGTAATAGGTATATATATATTATATATATATAATATATATATATATATATATAATATATATATGTGTGCGTGTGTGCGTATATATATATATATATATATTATATCTATATATATATATATATATATATATATATATATATATAAATGGTGTGTGTAACGTGCATCTCGTTTTCTGTTTCCTTTTCAATTGTCATCATTTCTGTTCACAGTGTGATTGACTGCATGTGATTGAAATATTTATTGATATTAGTTTTATTGGCACTGAATACCTTTGCATTTAACCTGTATTATTTTGTGATGTGATTGATGTAGCTGTGAGCTTTTACTTATTGACACGATCTAGTAGATTTGACAGGATTAACAATGATCTCATTCTCGTAATTTTACTTTATTGCTTGAAGACTATTCGCATATTATTATTCATTTTAGTTCGATATCGGTTTATTTTTCTACACCAGCATCGCTTTTTACAAGATTATTTTATAAGAAAATTCCACAGAACTGTCTGTTTTTAATTGTTCGTCATCGGCCATAATTTTCATGCATTGGTGAACAATACCAAAATGTTTTTACTAAAAAAAGTAAAAGATATTAACAAATATCCAACCCGACCCACATATTTTCCCTCCATTTCCGGATTGTTCGTGTATTTGTATTCCTATGCAATAACATGCGTTTATAATGCCACCGCACTGAAAAAGCGTCTCGTTTTTGTTATAGACGAAAAAATATCCTTATTTTCCCGTGTGTCTTTTGTCATGCAATGGAATGTATTTTACTCTCTGCCGGAAAATGTAGCACAATATTCAAAAATGTTTTCATGTGTATCTATGAATATTTGTTGTTCTATAAAGCAGAGCTGAAATATGCAATATTCTGTGTAGGAAACAAAATTTCATAACAAACGCTGTCACCTAAAAAATAGCAGATGAAATAGGATAAATATGATGGCCCAGATTAGGCGATAAGAAAATTTTGGATTATCTAATAGTTACTATTTTATATCAACTTAATACATTTTGTCAGCCTTCAATATAAATTATTATTATTATTATTATTATTATTATTATTATTATTATTATTATTATTATTATTATTATTATTATTATTATTATTACTCAGAAGATGAACCGTATTCATATGAATCAGTCCTACAGGGACCTTTGACTTGAAATTTGAGCTTCCAAAGGATATAGTCTTCATCTGAAAGAAATTACAGAAGGTGGCAGAAAATGCAGAAGGACGAGATCACTTGTTAGAAAACAAAGGTTAAAATTAACTCATTAATAAGTTGATATATGAATAAATAATGCGTTGGCATTGCAACGATTGCTTTGCTGTAAAAGGTCCTTGAGACACTCTTTATCTTTTTTTCGTCTTTCTTATTATGAATGCCACCGGGAGTGATTTTTTAAAGAACATAATAATGGAAAACTTTAAAGGAGTTTGTGGCATGGTTTATAGGTATGAAAAATGGATTGGAGACGAAATCCGTAATGGTTTCAGATAAAAGTCTTGTAAGATGTTTGTTAGGGGAGTTTGAAAACGCAGGCGGCATAGCTAGAAATCTCGAGCTGATATTGAGTGAAAGTTACCTATCTCCATTACGGTACGTACCGATATATTCATAGAGGATTCGAGAGAAAGCAAGGTCTATAGATTGAGAGAAAGTAAAACTCAAGTTCCAGGTAATTACTGATTATGCTTTCTAGAGACATGAAAAATGATCAGTAAATGTAAAGACGGACTCCCAAAGAAGCACGCGATTGAAGAAAGCAACGAAAAAAAAAAGACAAATGAAAGTGTCTGAATCGAAAGAGGAGTGATGAGGGAATATTTAAGTAACTGCAGTAGGAGTTGCCTCAAGATTAAAAGCGCCATAATGGAAACCAATCGACTGAGAGAAGATAAGGTGCTCCGGGAATGGATGTCGATATCAGGGGAAAGATGCATTTGCCCTCTTGTGAAGAGAGAGAGAGAGAGAGAGAGAGAGAGAGAGAGAGAGAGGAGAGAGAGAGATTTTGCCATCTTGTAATATCTGAGTAATAGGAGGAAAGGGATGAGAGCAACTTCAGTAAAGAATGTCTTGAGAGAGAGAGAGAGAGAGAGAGAGAGAGAGAGAGAGAGAGAGATTTTGCCATCTTGTAATATCTGGGTAATAGAAGGAAAGGGATGAGAGCAACTTCAGTAAAGAACGTGTTGAGAGAGAGAGAGAGAGGAGAGAGAGAGAGAGAGAGAGAGAGAGATGGTTTTGCCATCTTGTAGTATCTGGGTATTAGGAGGAAAGGAAGGTGAGCAGCATCAGGAAAGTATGTGTGAAAAAAGAAAGAGAGATAAAGAACGTACGAAGAAAGAAAGAACAAGAGAGAGAGAGAGAACGTATGATGAAAGAAATAAAGATAAAGAACGTATGAAGAGAGAGAAAAATACGTGCGAAGATGGAAAGAGACAGATAAAGAACCTGTGGAGAGAGAAGAGAGAGAGAGAGAGAGAGAGAGAGAGAGAGAGAGAAATGCGTGAAGAAAGAGAGATAAGTGGCGTGTTAAGGAGAAAGAGGGACGCTGATTGATGAAAATACTAAAAAGTTTATATTGCCAGTTTTTTTCGAATTCAGTAGAAAACTTTGTAGTTCAATGTAATATTTTTTCATTATTACTCTTGTTATTACGGCAGTTATTTACAAAAGTGATAATAGGATGATACCAAAAAAAGAAAATAAAACACAATAAAAGCATAAAAAATTTGTATGGCCTGTTTTAAGTTACTTTACAAGCAAGCCTTTCGTTATGAAATATATGATTTTTATTCAGATATGAAGTATAAAATAGCGAATGAAATGTCAGAGGTTAGACAACATATGATCGTGAAGAGACAACACGATAAACATTGAAACTATGAAAAATGTATATCATGAATAAATGCATACATTCATTCATAAGAAAAAAATGAATGTTAGATATATATCTGGAGAAATTCATGTGTGTCAGTTATTAAAGTTAAGTATATCTTAGTTTAACCAGACCACTGAGCTGATTAACAGCTCTCCCAGGGCTGGCCCGAAGGATTAGATATTTTTACGTGGCAAGGAACCAATTGGTCACATAGCAACGGGACCTACAGCTTATTGTGGGATCCGAACCACATTATATCGAGAAATTTATTTCTATCGCCAGAAATAAATTCCTCTGATTCGCGTTGGCCGAGCCGAGAATCGAACTTCGGACAACCGGATTGGTAGCCGAGTGCGAAAACCACTCATCCAACAAGGAACTCATTTGTGTCAGGGAAACCGTTTTTCTCATTCTGAAGTTGGACGACCAATTTCGACTTGCTTCTCTCATTATTGAAGATAAAAATGTTCGGTTCAGTTCTTGAAATACTAGTTCACGGTAATCATATCAGACGTTATTTATGTGCCAGTGATATGATTTGAGAAAGTTACAGGTTTTTTGATGGTGTTTGAAAGTGGCTTTTTTTTGTAGCCCGAATTAAAGCTATTTCCTTTTTCTTATGCAGTCCACTTGGAAATTGCTGTCTTATAATCCACAGTTGTTAAAATGATTTAGTGGCACCGGTTCAGTTTGAATGATAGTATGAATGTGCTCTGAACTAATGTCTCTGACTGAGTCTAAAAGAGGGTGGCTCTGGCGTTAGTGAATAGCGGTAGAGGTGATACATAGAAGAGAGGCGTGTTAAAAGGCATATCTTGAGCGCAAATCATGAGCAGTAAATCCTGATGGAGCCATGCATTACATACAGAGGATAGTGCACAGTGATTAAAATTTTTCCTTTGCAGGGTTGGAAAAGTCTTAGTGCACATAGCATGCAGTACTACTAGGCAGTACCACTAAAAGCGAAAATGAATTCATTTTCACTTAGATTGCTGAATATTGAACATAATGGAGCGACGAAAGTGAATGTTTACCTACTATAATGACATTTTCTTGAGGTATTTCTAAAGCTTTCCGGCCATATATGTAGCAGCATATAGGTATTTTGTTCTTGACAGATTACTCGATGATAATGTACCTACAAAAATATTTTCGGTTCTCTTCAATTTATAACTTCCCAAATTGTGCACATAGCAGTTCATTAATAATTGATTCACTGTTATATTGAAAAAATACCAAAGAATCCAATAAATAGAAATAATATAGTTTCCAAATTAATAAACTGATATATTGAAGTTAAGTATATCTTAGTTTAACCAAACCACTTAGGTGATTAACAGCTCTCCTAGGGCTGGCCCGAAGGATTACATATTTTAAAGTAGCTAGGAACCAACTGGTTCCCTAGCAACGGGACCTACAACTTATCGAGAAATTAATTTCTAATCACCAGAAACAAATGCCTCTGATTCCACGTTGGCAGAGCGGGGAATCGAACTCGGGACTACTGAATCGGAGAACGAGCACGTAAACCACTCGTGCAATGAGGAACTAACTGACTTATTGAAAAATACCAAAGAATCCTATAACTAAAAACATCTAGTTTTGAAATGAATTAACTGATATGTTGAAAAATACCAAAGAACCTAATATCTAAAGACATCTAGTTTCCAAATTAATGAACTGTTTGAAATTACCAAAGAACCTAATAACTAGACATCTGCTTTCCATACTGAAAATTATTGGACAAAAAGTTGACGTCCGATAAATTCCTCCTCCTTATTGGCAACTCTCTTCGAAGTTCCCTATCTGTTCTCACATGAATAAGAGGCAGCAGCCGACCGAAAGAGTTCAAGCAGAGATTTGATTACAGTGGGATTAGAGGCTTTATTAAATGCCAAACTCTTCGCCGGATTTGCTAATGAATGGCTGAAGTTGTCTAATCACTTTTAGAGAACTTGGCTGTGTGTGCTTTAATAACGGGCTGGGAGGTGAGAGAGAGAGAGAGAGAGAGAGAGAGAGAGAGAGAGAGAGAGAGAGAGAGACTTAACGCTATGGAAAACAGGAATATACATAATCCATGAGAGAGAATGAAAGAGAGAGAGAAGTATGGCTTAGCAGTATGAAAAACTGGAATATGCATATGCCATGAGAGAGAGAGAGAGAGAGAGAGAGAGAGAGAGAGAGTCAACTCGCAACGCATGACTTCTTGGTATGAAAAACCGGAATATACGTACTCTCAGCGAGAGAGAGAGAGAGAGAGAGAGAGAGAGAGAGAAGAGAGAGCGAGAGAGAGAGAGAGAGAGAGGAAGCTGACTCATCGGTAAGAGAGAGAGAGAGAGAGAGTTACAAGGATTAGGATGTCTCAAAGACTTATTAGTCCATCCGTGGAGACATCGTGTGGTCACTTATCTTTAAGAGCAGGTTTTACTTTTCATTCACAGTGTCCCAATGATTTTGTCTAGCTTTCTTTTAAACTCTTCCCCCTTACAGTTGCTGTTTACAGCTTCTGGTGGGAGTTTATTCCATGTGTCACATATCTTGTATGTAAAGAAGTTTCCACAATGGGATGTGTTGCATCTCTTCAGTTCTAGTTTCCAACCATTATTTCTTTTCTGGTTTTCGTTTAACGTAAATAGGTTTCTGTCTACTTTTGTTGTGCCTTTGAGAGAGAGAGAGAGAGAGAGAGAGAGAGAGAGAGAGAGAGAGAGAGAGAGGTTAAATTAACGTTACAGAAACAAAGTGGCAGTGAAAAACTTTTCCCGGATGTAAATGAAATGAAAAAAAAATGAAGTAAAACAAAAGATGGAGAAAAGGTATGACTGAACGTCATAAAGAAAATAAAGGAAGCTCTTAGTGCAGTTTCATTTTAATTTGATTTATTGTTAAAGAATGAAAGAAAAAAAGTGCGAATGCAGCAGAAAAAAAGTGTGAATGGAAAGTGAGACATTATTGATCAGTTGGAAACGGGCTTGACATAGGAGAAGATTATATTAAAAAACAGGAAAGAGTAAGCTAAATGTAATAGGAAGAAAAGGGAGCTGAGCGGAGGAAAAGAAAGACGGTGGAAAGAAGGAAGGAAATAAATGACGAGAAAACGTGTCCAAGTGCGAGGAGAACGGATGAAAGGATAAGATAGATTAAAAAGGAACGTTTTAAAAAGGAATTCTTGATACACAGGAGAGCATCAAATATCTTTTCCGAGTGGATTTTCTGATCTTTTCCTCCTTTTCTCTGTAATGTGTTTTTCCACAAAGGAAGATATCTTCTTATTCCGGAGGCGATGTTTTATTAGCTAAAGACGCCATCAATAAGATATGGATGTAGTGTAGACGATATCTTATTTCTCTGACACTTTCAGGAGTATCTATGTCTTGATATATATATATATATATATATATATATATATATATATATATATATATTTATATATGTGTGTGCGTGTGTGTGTGTGTGTGTGTGTGTGTGTCTGTCAGTGTCCGTCTGTGTGGAAAGCTTTTGTCATAACATACACCAGAAATAAAAAATTCTTATATCTGTTCTTAGTTATTTTAGACTAATAATGTATATTGAAAAACATCATAAGATTATTCCAGAAGTAAGGTATAACTATAGATATCATTTACGCATTACGGCTAAAATGTTTCTCCTTTTTCAGGTAAGTGCTGTTACTGGACAGTTATGGTCACCATATGGTTCAGTTTTACGATAGATACAGGTAAGAGTTGTAACGTAATGCTCTCTTGTGTGTCTGGGAGTTCGTTTAATGTAAATTTCATCTGGCTGTTAGGTATATCAGTTGCTATAATTCTCTCTCTCTCTCTCTCTCTCTCTCTCTCTCTCTCTCTCTCTCTCTCTCTCTCTCATAATGACAATAGCAGAGACATTTTGTCTCTCTCATTAAGACAATAATCTCGTTTATTTTGGTTGTAAAACATGCTAACCTCTCTCTCTCTCTCTCTCTCTCTCTCTCTCTCTCTCTCTCTCTCTCTCTCTCAGATAAAAAAGATGGACCGCGTATGAGGATGCACCTGTTCTAATTAACTACTAAGCAAAAAAGGTCGGAAATCCTGGAAGGCGCAACATGGGGGCAGTCCGGTAAAAGCCAAAAGTATAATTCTTATAACTTCCATTTTTTATAGGAGGTAGTATTTTATTTTTTCGCTTACTCGGCGAGTAAGCTTACAAACTACTTTGTTGTTGTTGTTCTTGTTGTAGGGTTAGAAAAGGTCAATGGAAGAGCTTAAATGGGTCTGAAAAAGGTGTTTTGTAAGGAGTTAAAGATACAGGGATTTTTGGAAAGGATATTTATGATTTATTTATTAGAATGAAAGTATGAGACGATAAATAATGTGCATGTTGAACAATACAGAAAAATTATTTTGTAATAAAATATAGTGTATTTATTTTAACTTTCGTTGGTGAAACAAGGCTCTATTTGACCATAGAATTCATCCTGTTTTAATTATATTAGAAGTTGGGATATAATGTTTACAACTTATGCGCAAGGGGAAAATCTTGCACGTGTCCTGAGCAAGCTTGAGGTCGGATCATGCCTTGTTTCTCTTATCTTATTTCTACTAAAACTTGGCGCAATAAAGGAACTAGATTCTCCTTTTTTATTTGACTTTGCATAAAAAAAACTATTAAGAAAACCCGAATATGATTATTAAAAAAAAAAAAACGGGAAATTTAGAAATAAATGCTATTACAGAATCAGAGAAGGATAATTGTCACATCTGTTAGTGAAATGCTTTAATTACGCCAGGAGAAAGAGATGAAACCGCTAATTAAATTTTAATTGGCTATACTCTGGCATTCCAACATTACAATGCTCATCCTGTGCCGCCGTTATTAGATACAGGAAATTTAATCAAGCGTTTTATATAGATAAAAAATACTCGTTATTTATAAAGATCTGATAAAGAGGGCCAGGGTTCATGTGGCAGGGTATAAACGGTTTAAGTGAAATTGCTGTAATATGGTAAACTCGAAGCATTTTTCACGCATCTCTCTCTCTCTCTCTCTCTCTCTCTCTCATCTCTCTCTCTCTCTCACACACACACACACACGAGACAGCATTCTGCAAGCATGTAGACGTATGAATTTACGTATAGATCCCGTAGGGGGATAGTGTCGTCAGCGCACCTCACGCGGTGTACTGTAGGCATTGCCTGAGGTTCTTGGCAGCGTCCCTTCGGCACCTAGCTGCAACCCCTTTCGTTCCTTTTACTGTACCTCCGTTCATATTCTCTTTCTTCCCTCTCACTTTCCACCCTCATTAACAAATGTTTCACAGCGCAACTAGGTTTCCCTCCTGTTACGTCTTGCAGACCTTCTTACTGCCCATTTCCTTTTCAACGCTGAATGACCCTGTAGGTCACAGCGCTTGGCCTTTGGCCTAAAATCCATAATCCAATCCATTTACGTTTATTCATATTTTATGCCTATTTATCACCTTCAGAAATGACATATTATCTTATGTGTACAGTTGTGTTCAGGTGCATTTCTGTATTTATGACACTTATGACATCGGATTTGACGGATTGTATACATAACTTACAAGTGAGAGAATTGATCTTCACCTCGCAAGCAGGATTTGAACCCATGTCTTCCGAATTGTAAACATACAGCTTTACCAATTTCACTGCAAAAAAAAAAAAAAAAAAAAAAAACAAACATATCTCCCGTTATGAATTCTCGGTTATTGCCTTCACACACCTGAAGAGAAAATTCTCTTACTTATATTCACGTGATTTGTTTTTGCTCAAATATTAAGCCACAAATAACACTTAATGTCAAATTCAATATACTTTGGGAAAAACTGTCACCCAAGGAGGAAGTTGTCAATGATAAGTACATCGTAAACTGGCCAGGATTCAAACTTGGAACTTTGATTTAGATATAGTGATAGACAGCGAGACGATCATTCAGCAATCCGAATGGTCAAGTCGACCATGTAATTCTGTATCTAAGCCAAAGACCCAGGTTCGTCACATTCAGATGTCGAGCGATAATAATCGAATGGCAAGTCGACTTTCTGAGCTGTAGTTAAACCAGATACGAATCCTGGCCAGGGTAGATGCATTTACCAATTATTATTTTCCCTTAAGTGTAAGTTATATATATATATATATATATATAGGTATATATATATAGATATATATATATATAATATATATAAAAAGGTTTTTCCATAAGCCCACTATATTATAATAATATATATATATATATATAATTATAATATATAATATATATATATAAAAGGTTCCCTTATAGCTCACGGTTATTATTATTATAATATATATAACTATATATATATATAATTATATATTATATATATATGTTGCAAACCTCTGGGGTTCTAGTACAGACTCTTAGGTACTTTACTTTGCTAGGATCGTAGACAGTATATGCAACCCATGTTCAAGGAAAGCAGGCACAAAAACACTCCAGAAAAACTTAACAGTATTTATTACAAAGCGGAAATAAACAACTTAAATAAGCCTTGTGGGTTTAAGTAAAATTCATACAACAAAACTGAGCTTAAAGCAAGAGGACAAAATACCAGGTCCTCAACGAGCCATAGGGCACCCTAAAGCTAAACATCTAAACCCTACTAGAAATTCAGAGGAGGAGAACAAACATTTCATAAATCAGAGGATCCAAATATATGCCGGCCAAAACTATCCTAAGGCTGAAGGAAGTGGAAGGTATCAAAACAAGGAAAACCTTAACTTTACCTACCTAGCCATACAACTAAAGAAATGGAATACTATCCACCAATAAACAATAAACAATAAGGGCAACAATAAGCTTATAATATACACAAGTAAAAACTATGACAAAGTATATGTGTATATATATATATAATATATGTACTACACGTACACTGACAGTTCTAATCCTTACGTCGGGGATGAACAACTGAAGACGGGCCGAACTAGGAGTCCATAACGAGCACCAAACTGCTACTAAAGGGATGGACACGATCGCCAGGACAAAAGGGGTATAAGGCTCCTCGAAGGAAATAACAGCTATACTCTCTTACCTGGCGATTGCCTCCCTACGTTTCTCCTCACGAGCCAGCGCTCACACACGTAGGACGAAGGCAGAAGTGGCAGGTGAATCCGGAATCAGTACCGGGATCCAGCGACGGTACCAATTTCCCGTGGGCTCCTCCGACGGGAATAAGGGGTAATACGAGAAGTCGCAATAGCATACGCTTCTGCGGCACCCCGTAAAGCGGACACTATGGTCGCAAGTGAACGAAGAGCCGTGATCTACAGTACCAGAGTCGCAGGTGATTAAGGCACCTACGAACGGTCGTGAGGAAAGATTCCAACAGCGCCGTTTCCAAAGTACACTGCCAAAAGGTCGTCCTCCAATAATCCAAAAGGGAAAGCTGCTTAAGGGGATGGTCTGACCAGGAGCGTTCCAAAGCCCGAACTTGCGCGGGCAGACTATCAACGCTCACAGTACAGCTGCAAACCATCCACCATAGCTCAAAAATAAATCACAACAATCGTTAGAACGATAGTTCACAGAAATAAGAAAAAGAAACTTAAAGGAAACAAGGCTGATTTAAACTCGATAAATAAAAAAAAAAAATTACGTTAATGTAATAATATATATATATATATATATATATATATATATATATATATATATATATATATATATATATATATATATATATATCTATATACTATATATATATAAAGATTCCCTATAGCCAACTGGTTATAACGTCACTTCACCAGTGATATATAGTGTTTGATCCCAAGAGACGAGCGTTTACGGGTCCGTTGCTTACAAAAGCCATTGTCCCCTTACATCTAAGTAGAGATTTATTTATTTACACAATTCTTTATTTACAGAGTTGATTGAAATGGAAGATGTTATGTAAACAAGACGATATTGAACCACTTGTCCACCTTGTGTCATTAAAGTTATTATGCATGAGAGAGAGATTTCTTTGGCGAATCCAAAGGAAATCTCCAGTGTCATTTACGTCTAGGAAAAGTCTTCGGGATAAAACGAATAATAACCGATGCCATAACGAGAGTGAAGGAAGGAATTCTTTGAAAAATAAAAGTTATTCAAATAGAGGAGAGAACTATTATTTAGAAAGCGAGAAAGAAAGGTTGCTTTTCAAAGCGAAGAACAAATGACGTTTCAAAGTCATTCGTTTTTCAGTCGGCCTCGTAACACTCGTCAAGTGTTTACTCAGGAAACGAGTCGTGCCCGAATTGCATTTGCCTGATGCTAGATAACCTGTCTAAATAAGTAAGTAAATCTTAGTTTTACCAGCTGATTAACAGCTCTCCAAGGGCTGGCCCAAAGGATTAGATATTCTTACGTGGCTAGGAACCAATTGGTCACCTAGCCACAGGACCTACAACTCATTGTGGGATCCGAACCACATTATATCGAGAAATGAATTTCTATCACCAGAAATAAATTGCTCATTGTTGGCAGAGCGGGGAGCGAACTCGGGATACCAATCCCAACGCTAGCGAACCTGTCTAATAACCATCACCCAGTAGGGGGTAGTGCCGTCAGTGAACTTACGGCACACTGTAGTCATAACTTAAGGTCCCTAGCTGCTTTCCTTCGGCCCCAGCTGCAACCCCTTTTCATTCAATTTACTGTACCTCTGTTCATATTCTTTCTTCTCTTCCACCCTTTCTGACAGCTGATTCACCGTGCAGCTGGGTGGTTTTCCTGCCAATTTCCGTTTCAGGACTGATCGACCGCATAGCTCCCAGCGCTAGGCCTTTGGCCTAAATTATGTATTCTATTCTAGTAATCATGCTTTAACTGTACAAAGTAAAAAAGAAAAAAAAGCGACTTGGAAAAAATTGAGTGAAACAAAAAAAAAAAAGGAAGACACGGGAGACTGATTCTACCAGAACAGGAAGGCATTTACAAAGCACAATACAGAAAAGTGCAAAACCTCGGGAGGGAGAGACAGCCCGAAATTGGATGAGGCAGCAACAGGTGAGAAGCAACAGGAGATACAGAACGACGGAGGACAGAAGCAACAGGAACGGAAAAGCACCAACGCGGGGAGAGCGAAAGGTCACTGAAAAACAGAGGGAAAACAAAGACAACAGATCCGTTTTATGGAAGAAAAAGACTAAAACAGTCAGCAAATATTTCTCGGAAAAGGAATGTAATTGTTTCAGTAGAAGAAATAAACAAAACTCGAAAGGTAAAGACGAAATATTCTAATAATACGAATTTTTATTTTGATTGAACTGATCTCTGGACAGGTCCATCGGGCAAGTCGGTTTATGGTTGTGCGCAACCTGTTATCTTTGATAACATCGAAATGTTATTGTTCCTCTTAACTAACGACAGTCACACTGAGGCGTTGGTCACTCGCCCATAGACAAGATTTACGGCGACCAATAGTTGGGGCTGGAGTCTTAATTCCCTTGTAATTAAAGCTATTTCCTACAGTGGCAAGATTCATCAAAAGGCGGTCCAAGCTGTACCTTCACAAAGGGGAAACCAAAGCCTGCGAAATAAAACCAGTGAACATATAAAAAATTCCGTTTATTAATAACAGAGAACGTTTAAAAATTCTGCAACTCTATGGACCATTCTGGAGAGGGAAACGAAGTGAAGGACCAGAGACAGAAACAGTTAAGCGGAGGAAGGAGGGAAGGGGAAAAAAGCCCGTGACAGGGTACAAGAGATTATGCCAGATATCAAAATCAGTTTATGGTAAGTGTGAGGAGGAGGAGGAGCACGATGAAGCCAGAATGGAAGGGAGAATCATAAGTAATGAAGAGAAGCTTTTGTCGAAAATTGAAGAGCACAAGGATAATAACAACGGTTGAGAAGATAGTGGAAGAAACAATAAACGTTAAATAGGGTCTAAAGTGGAAAGTCTAATTTCAAAAGGGAAACAGTAGATAAAAGTAAAAATTAGTAAGAATAAAAACTGGAAAGGGCAATTGAAAAGCAGGAGAATGAGTCAAATTACTGAAATGATAAACAACTTGCAATATAGGACGAAGGAGGGGTGAAGGGAAAAACTGATGAGGAAGAAGAAGCAATAACTAATAACAAGCTACTTGGAAAATGACGATTGAAAGGAAAAATTGAAGAAAATCAAGATTACCAAAATGAAAAAAGATTTCGAAATACAATGAAAAGAGCAAAAGGAAAGGGAACTATGGAGAGTGAAAAAGGTGAGAGGATGAAAGTGAGCAAATAAACAAGGATTGAAACAGAACTATATATTTCTAGGAAAAAATAAAGGAAGATTATTGGGAATACAAACATACAATATATATATATATGTATAATGTGTATGTGTTTATGTATAAATACGCACTTATTCGTTTGTGTGTATGTCTGTACGAGAAAGCATTCGGCAACCTTTGCGAACTAGTACTGTGAAAGGTCTTACATATGCGACTAATTGAAACCATCTGTGCACAAGCAGGTGGAAGCTGAATGTTAATAGTGTCTCGCAATAAACAGTGGAGGGCTACAAGGGAATTATAGTGTCAATTTTGCTGTTCGCCCTCTTCTTGGGTTATTTAAGAAATGGTTGCAGGTAAAAGAGAAGCTTTTGGTCGTTGTAATAACAGAAAGTTGAAAAGCTTAGAATGCGCATTTACAAAGCTACATTGATAGAATGTATCATATATTTAGAGAGATGGGATTTAATGGTGCACAGCATGCATAAAAGAATGAATTCGGAAAGAAAAAGAACCAGGCTGAATAAATTTCAGTAAATCAAATTAACTCAAAGTTCAGAAAAATGTAAGATCATACATCACCGGGATCTGCATTGCTGTACGGAGATGGCGCTTGTAATAACGTTGAAACTAAATCTAGAAAAGTAGTGTCTGGGAACGAAGTTTTAGGAATATTAGGAATCAGATGGCAGGACAGAGTGAAAAATGATAGAATAAAAGTAACCACGTAAGTTCGGTGTATAGAAGAGGTTAAATATGTCTTAGTTTAACCTGATCACTGAGCTGATTAACAGCTCTCCTAGGGTAACGGGACCTACAGCTTATTGTGGGATCCGAACCACATTATAGCGAGAACTGAATTTCTAATCACCAGAAATAAATTCCTCTGATTCCTTGTTGGCAGAGCGGGGACCGAACCAGGGCTACCAAACCGGTAGGCGAGCACGTAACCCACTCGACCAATGAAGAACCGAGTAGATGAGGTAACGATAAAGGGGATAGTAGAAATGATACAGTCAGCGGGGTTCCAGTGAGCACCTGAATAGGTATAAGAAGCAGCCGTACTTGGATGAGAACTAACAGACCTAAGGCTCTACATATACTATACTCTGTTTTTTTCCATCTGTCCATCCGCCTGTGGTGTTTCCGTATGGTAACACTGCGTCCCGGGCTTTAGATAGTTACATTCAGCTTACATTCAACAATAATAATAATATCCTATTTCGAATATTAACGGTGTACTTCGCATACAGTAAATTATTAAAACACTTTTCAGTTGCAAATGTACACCCGGATATCCTTTTATTTACCTAAACCTTACACATGCCGTAACTATATAAACCCCGGGACGCAGTGTTACCATACCCAAACACCACTGGCGGATGGACAGATGGAAAAAAACAGACTATTGATGAGAGGAGAAAGACTTGTGATTGGGGGATTTTCACAAGAGCCCCTTACTTAGAAGCGTTGAAAGCAATAATGGTGATTATATATATATATGTGTGTATGTATGTAAATTAACTGGAAACTAAATGGAAAACAAGTTTCAGTCTTTAAGCAGGTGTGAACTCGTATCTAAGATGCTTTGAGTTGTAAAAACACAAGTGTTGATCATGTACTATGCGCACGCTTGGCTTGAAGCATTATACTGTACAGAAAGCTTTCTCGACTATACGTACTATGTATATTATCAGCTATGTGTCCGTGAGTCTAAAGGCACCCATACACTGAACGATTGTCTGAACGACTGTCTGTATCGTTCGCAAAAACACTGTCTATGGGCTTGTCTGAATGCAAAAATGGGCGGAGTTTCGTGTCTGAACGATCTCAGCGGGAATCTGTCACAACCAGGTTGCTGGCTTGCGACTTAAGTCTGTCATACACAGGTCGTTCAATGTAGGAGTTTGTCTGCCGATATAACGCTATGGCGCGCGTCTCTTCTAGCGATGATGCATTGTCTTCTCGAGACAAAGGCTTTGTTCAGACTGAAATCGGTGCGGAGATCGTTCATACCGTCTGAACGGTAGTGTGTGTGGGCCGATAACGACAGTCGTTCAGACAGTCGTCCAGAAAATCGTTCAGTGTATGGGAGCCTTAAGTCTATGTATTTTAAAAGTTAAACTACGTAGTAAAAATAATGAGTGAAAACAGTAAAGAAAAAATAATTTTCTAGTATTCCTTATAGTAAAAGCCTAGTCAGTTTCACTCTTCCCTTATTTGCTTCCAGCTGCTCCATAAAGAAGCGTAATATTCTGTGGAAGGAAAGCCGGCAAAGTGGAGATCGTTTTCAACCTAGGGATTAATGCCAGAGGAGCCATCTCACTACAAATTTATGACTGGTCTGCATTAGGGACCGTTTTCTCTGGGGAGCCCCTCAGACCTTTACTGGTCTTTTGTTAATCGCCGGTGTTTTTATTTCTTCCGTTTTCCGAGAGTTCCAATTCTTGATTTTTTTTTAAGAAAAAAGGATGTGTTTCGGGCCCCCAACCCCCAACCCCCTTTTTTTTTTTTTTTGCTCCTCTTATCTCTTACATTTTGTCCATTTTTTATATTGTTTAAATAAAATAAAAACCAATACGAAACGCTGTAATATTGGCTTTGCATATCATGCCTGGAGACGAAACATGAGAAGGAAAGGCGTCGAAAGATTTTTGGAAATAGCGAATATCTTTTCGTAGGAGAAAAATAAACAAATTCATGAAACTTTCCTTTTTATGATAATTAAGTTCTATGATGATTGAGTTAAGTAAAATCTCGTTTTAGAAATCTCGTTTTAGAGTTTCAATCCCTTTTGAATTTTTATTTTTATTTAGCTCCAGTTATTTCTTACGGTTTGGTCATTTTTTTTTTCTATTTGTTTAGGTAAACTAATTACAACTATACACTGTAAGTAACTTTGGCTTTGCATTCCGTGTCTGAAGATGAAAAATTACAAGACAAGGAGAGCCATAGAAAGATTTGCGACAATTGATGTATGTTACTTCAAAGAAAAGAAAAATGAACACAATCATGAACCTTTCCTTTGTATGATAGTAGAGTTGAGAGCTGGCAAATGCATATAAGAAACTTCATTACGAGTCTTGTAAGTGTTCCTTCCTAAGGTATCAATTGTAGTTATCAGTCTGGCATTTATTTTTCATCATTCTTTAATAATCTGAGACCTGTTTCAAAAAGAGATACGATATTATTTCCTCAACTGCAGTTTTTATTGTAATAATACCAGATATTGTTTTAACAGTATGTCCCCATATGCAACAATATTCCATGATATATGTAATAGCTGCGCAGCCATCTTTAGTCGCTTCTTAATTTTGTTTTTCAATTGATTTAATACATTTTGCTGTTGGTTTTGCTTTGGGGAATCATGGCAATGGGACGATCAAGTGCCTCAGTGGCGTGGTCGGTATGGTGTTGGCGTGCCATCTCGTTGGTCGCGAGTTCGATTCTCGGGCATTCCATTGAGGTGTGAGAAATGTGTATTTTTGGTGATAGAAGTTCACTCTCGACGTGGTTCGGAAGTCACGTAAAGCCGTTGGTCCCTTGCTGAATAATCACTGATTCCATGCAACGTAAAAACACCATACAAACAAACAAAGAAAACAATGAGACGATCATCCCTTCCCTAATCTTTAGTGCAGAGAAACTTGAAGCGATCACTGGACATTAGGGGAGTGTGACAGTGACTCGCCATGGCATATTAAAAGCCATCAAGCCAGTTAGATTTTGGTTTCCAGGCCCTGGAACCTCGTTATTAACCCTTTTGGGGCCCAATAGAATTGATTTACTAAGTATTGATACTTCCCTTCAGTTTACTGGTATTTTGGGCCCTTG